>NW_005359516.1:2819474-2821010 GCF_000412655.1 Myotis brandtii | reverse complement strand
GTGCGGCAACCAAGGTACATGCCCTTGACCGGAATCCAACCTGGGACCCTTCAGTCCGCAGGCCGACGCTCTATCCACTGAGCCAAACCGGTTAGGGCAATTGCAAACTTTTTAAAAAAAGCTTTGTGAAATATGTTCTTGCTTCACTCATTTCTATATTCAGGACTCTAAATTTACTAAGTTTTATTTATACTTTTTAAAATGGAAGTGTCATTATATTAACAGTGTAATTTGGGTCTCAAAATAACTTTCAGTAATCTGACAGGCTTAGGGAACAATCCTTAAATGAACTTATTCTATACATTTCTATTGGTACCACCCTACACACAAACACACCATTTATAGCCGACTTGAAAAGTATTTTAAAAAATATTTTCATCTAGAATCAAAGGGGAAAGCAAGACCCTGAGAGATTTAGGTCAAAGAATCCCGGGATTCAACGTCAGGTACAGGAAGTTTCTGCGCTTTTAAACACCACTCTTGTAAGGGTCATCCTGCCAGCACTTGGGGTGTAGAGGGTGCCTTTGCAGAGGAGCTCCGGCTGAATACAGCCGCCCGATTCTAGCACTTTCTGGGAGAAGAGAAACGCAGGGAGGCGAGCATTTAACTCAAAGCCAGGCTTTTTCCCTCAAACAACACAGCTACGTGGCACCCGCCGGAGCCTGGAGCCCACTAGCCCCTGGCCGGGCTGCCAGCATCGCTCTCCCTTCGGAGGGATTCACTGCGGGGCCCTCAGCCGCCCGGATCCGAGGAAGCCTTGGAACCTCGGAGCTGCCGCAGACCCGGCTCCGGCCGACCCCGCGCGGGGCAGATTGCCTAGGCGAGGCGTGACGCCAGCCTCGTACTCCAGGGAACTTTTCCCCGGGGGCAGGTCCTGGCAACAGGTCCCAGGGGAGCAGGGAGGGGCCGGGTGGAGCCGAGCTCCGCGACTGCCGGTGAATCAGCGCCGTCGGGCGCCGGGTCGCCCTCCCTGGCGAAGCCAGTTCTGGGGAGGAGAAGCGGGGGCCACTGACTACCAGCCACTCAGGGATCGCCCGGCTGGGGAAGGGTGACGTCATGGTAGCTGGGAGGTTTCGGGAGCCCGCCAATGGGAGGCGGGCGCAGTGGCTGGCTCGCTGTAGCTCTTGGCCAATACTAACAAAGCGGCGGGGGGCCCGGTTGTCGTGTAGAACCAATGAAAGCTGGGAAGGAGCACGAGGCGGAGTTGCGAATCCTGTCACCAATTGGGAAAAGGGGGTGGAGCCGGGGCCTTGTCAAGTATGACCAACCAGCGAAAGGAGCGGACTCTAGGGGGCGTGGCCTTAATGCCCTTCCCCAATCCGGCAAAGCCAAAGGCGGGGTAGTCTTGGGGTGCCCAATGAGGGACGCAGGCGAAGCGGGCCTGTCAAGAGAAGGGACTGGGGGCGGGGGGATGGTGAGTCGGGGATAAACACTCCGCGGCGGGGGCGGCTGCTGCTCTTCTTCGGGTTCTGTCACGGTGTCGGCGGTGCCCAGCTCACCGGCCCCCTCCCCCTTCCGGCCAGCGTGGTCGCCACA
>NW_005359516.1:2788180-2819051 GCF_000412655.1 Myotis brandtii | reverse complement strand
GGTGTCGCATCCTCCCCACCCCGTCGCGGGTGGAGTGCTGGGGGCCCCCTCGGCCAGGCCCTGGGTCTACCTCATCGGGCTCTTCCCTGCTGGCCCGTCTCAGGCGGAGGAGCAGCGCCTCCCCTGTCCTCCCACCCCCCCGCGCCCGGCGTTTGCCCCGCATCTTCACTTAACACACCTGCTGGACGTTGCCAGTGGGGAGCCCGGGCTCCAGGCGCTTAGCGACTTGATGGGTCTTTCTCAACAATGAGCAGCTGGAATGCTCCTTACACCTGCTCCGAACTGAGGGCATTCACACAATTTTAAAAACAATCATTGTTCTAAGGATTCCACCTGGCTGCGTTTAATTATTTCCACTGTATTCTTTCAATGAAATATAGGTAAAATGTAAAAAGGAAATACTGTAGAGAAGAGAGAGTATTGAATGTTCCAGGCTCATTCATTAACTGGATCCTCCGGTTTTCTAGAAGCTGAACATGGTTATGCCTCCATGTTACCATACAATAACAAGGACAGAGATGCCTTCAAACGGAGGAACAAATCTAAGAAGAATAACAGCAGTAGCAGGTAATTTGGTAAATATTTCTCTTTCCCTTTTAGGTTATACAGCAGATGACACAACCTGCAGAATGGAAGTTACCTGTTGTGATTATAACCCAGTAAATTAAGTGGCGATCATGATTCAGTAATGCACACATGGTCGTAAGCCATTGGAGGAAGCAGCCCTCTGGGTGGAGGGAATTGAAAAGAGAAATGGACATTATCCACTTCTTTCACTTTTCATAATGAAAAATTTATAATCATGTTAAAGTATCTGACTTGGCATGGGTGGTAGGATTTCATATTTGACATGTGCATTAAATACAATGGTTTGTCTGATAATCTAGTTTGTCATACCTATTTATAATGGCAAAGAGGAATGAGTGAGGTTAAAATCTGCCTTTTGGTGATGGAGGAACATATAACATCAAAATATTAATATGCCACAACCCTTTTATATTAGCCTTATTACAGTTCTTAAAATCTGTGACTCTCACTAGGAAGTACTAGCAGTTGACTAGTGGTCAGTGAAATCACATATTAAAGCCCTGAACATAGTTCCTGGCACATAGGAATACTCTATTAATGCTATTGTCCTTTTTCCACTCCTTGCTCTTCAAATATAAGTTAGCTAGGAAATATATTTTATTAGATCCATTCAACTATACCTTTCATTCCAGTAAATTAAAACCATTGACATTTTCATTGCTGATTTAGAATCCTTATCCCCTTCCCATCCTCATGAATAACTCCCTGAAAGTAGCTGTATTTGGTTAGCCTCTATGGTATAATACAGACCACTGGAAACCAGAAGGTTCCTACTTAAACCTAACTCACTTGTTCTTGCTGTCTCCTCTGTCCTTGATTCTGCCAGTTGTCCTCAGTGTTGGTAGAACCACAGGATGTGAGCAGCACACAGGTGCTGAGCTCTTGAATAGGAAAGCACTTTGTGAAGCACGGACCTGGTAATTAATTACCTGGTGATTTTTTTGTTTTCCTTCCCTTCCTTAGCATTACCTGAAAGTGGTAGCTAATAGATCTGTGCATGGATACTACCCGGGCCTTTAATAAGGATGCTGATACTTACTTGGATTATACAGTGGTGTAGGACAATTTAGCTATGTTGCATTTTGTTACAGTGTTAATTTTTAAATTTTTGTTTGTAAGAACTTTGAAGCCTTTTGGGTTATTTTCCTGGAAAAGTGTAGTTCATTTGTTCTTGTCTACTCATGATGTGAGAGGAATTGTCCACATTAATAGTCAAGCCTGGTCCTTAGCAATTAATTTTTTCCTAAGTTTCACAGGAAAGTTGTCAGGGGATGTTCAGTGATAGGGAGAGGAAAAGAAGAGGAAGTTGATGAAGAGAAGTGGCTTGGTCCCAGAAGGTGATTAGGAAAGAAAAATAATGATAGTTGAGAATTTCAAGCCAAGAAACAGCCTTTCTCTTCTCTTTAATATGAAGCATTATTCCTGGAAAAAAAAAAATGGCTGCAACTCCTGATTTTTTGAAAAGCTCTGTTACTTCTCTTAATGGATTTGGTTTGCTTTCAAGGTAAGAAATAGGAGGCTCTCACAGTTGCCCATATTCTTGACTAGTAGTGAATTAGTGTGATATCTTCAGTGATGCGAGGATCTCTTGAGAGACCATGATTAAACCTGGAGAAGACGCCAAGCAATCATATGAAGCAGGAGCAGGTTGTTTTATTTAAATGTAATCATTTCCTTCCTGACCTGAGCAGAGAGCCATCCCCCCCAGAGAATGCAGTTTGATCCCTTGATTTGAATTAGACTTATATCCAAAGCTCTGTATCGTCGGGATTGTGAACTGAAGTAAGGGCTCTGGAGAGATTGCTGCTGGTTTACGTAACCATTGGATAACAGTTTATTCTTGTTAATTCGGGTTGAAATGCTGTGCTCTTTGTTTGTAGAGCTGGGGTGGGGGGAATACTTTTCCTTGGACAATAAAAAATAAGATTTAGCCACATATCAAATTTCTTGGGAACTGAAAATGCAGATCTGAAGTTTTTCTAATTGCTTGTTTTTAAAAAACAAACAAAAAAAAAACACAAATGAAATTGTGAATATTGATTGTTTTGGAATCATCCAGAGAACTACTGGAATACAGGGGATGGAATCTTTTTTTCCTCTCTTCCTGGTTTTTGAAATAAGTTACTAAATATGTAGAATTGAAATCCAGGCTTTTAAAAAGTATGTTAAATTGGTAAAGCAGACTTTGGCACTCATTTGAAAGAGGAAGTCCAGGACTTGCCACCCAGTTCTTTTATGAGACAGTGGCTATATAGCTGACCTGACATGGGGAGTCTTTTTGAACCAAGGACTTTTCTCATTCTCAAATACTATGTAGTTTGGTTTAGTTATCTTTCTGTTAGAATATATTTTTAAATGGTGACATTGACCTTCAATTATTACAGATTTATCAAATCTTCAGTAATCACATGGAAAATCATTGTGATACAAAGTATCTGTCTCTTATACTGCTATAATTAAAAATATTAATGTTGACCCATCAACAGAGTTTGCAGGCAATCTCTGAACTGATTATTTCTTAAAAGGTCTGCTTTTTATTAAAAACAAACTCAGTTTCAGTAAACCAAATGCACTTCAATAATGCCCAAGCCATTAGGTATAAGTCCCCTTGTAAACATCACAATGTGTTCAACACCCCTAAGTAATCAAATAAGATCTTTACTTTCCAAAACTCTGTTCAAAGTTTGGAAGGAGTTGTGCTTCCTATGGAATCTATTAAAAAGTCTCTCTTGAGGATTCAGAATTTTTTTTATATGTATCTTCAAAGAATCCAGAAATTTTTGGTACGAGTGCCCTGTGTGCTGTTATTTTCTCTCACAGGAGACCATGTTCTTTTCAAATATCCACCCTCCTCCACCACCACCTTCCAAGAATGGCAATTGAGGAAGGTCCTTGTCTGCGGTTAAACAGGGAAATCTTTGCCAGTTGTGGTCATATACTTCCATCCATTTAAAAAATCTGTCAGACTTTGAACTTGTTATTCCCTGTTAAAACTAAAACGTCACGTGATTTTAAGCCAAAGGTTTGCACTGTAAGCCAGATTCTTGTTAACTGTGATGTCCTGCTGGCCATTGCAGAAATAAACCTTCAGAAAAATGTAACTGAAGAATGCTGAGGGATAACCAAGGGACTCAATCTAAAGCTTTTAAGTTAACCAGTTTTAAAGTTCGCACGTCCTTTATCCAGAAAACAAATGCTCTAAAACTGAAAGTGCTGTCATTTTTTCTAGTTTTTTTCCTCGTAGAAGAGAAGTTTAAATGCCAGATTGGAAATGTCCCATTTTAAGACTACACACACATACACACGCGCGCACACACACACACACACACACACACACACCCCTAGTCTCTGATGTGAACAAACTTGATGCCCCCCCCCATGTAAATGAGTGGCTGAGAATTCATGGGAGTAGTGATCCTCCATGATTACTCAGAATTTATCTCCTAGGCACAGTAAAGTTCTAATGATGGCCCCACAGAATTTCATGACTTGAACCAGGGCATAATCTGAACTGGTTAGATTCTAGAGAGCTTCCATAAGGTCAGGATCCAGTGCCTTTGTAACACTGGGGAGTTCCTCAGGTTTATTTATAACTAGTCAGGGAGGAACTGTGTGAGCAGGACACTGAAGTGACCACTTGACTGACTGCTTGTGACTTTTGTGAAACCTGTCCATAAATTTTTAGACCAGACCTTATATTCAAGGTCAGCTATAAATACACTAATAATATGAATTCATGTCCACCACAGCTTTCACCCAAGGCTCTCTAATCACTTTTACAGTTGCTGCCTCATTGATCCATGCTTGTTCAGTAGATAATTAGCAATACTTTTTATTCCCATTTTACGGAGGGGTTAACCAAGGACAGAATGGTAAAAGTTTCATTTCCTCCACGGTACCAGTCAGTGGCAAAGCTCTAACCAGTCTGTCGTCTTTATGTTGAAATGAGTTTTGGAAGCTCCTCCCTAAACTCATTTCATAGCCATTCAGTACTAGCTCCTTCCAGGAGGTTGTATATGATAAAATAGTTACTTCAGGGAATACAAAGATTGAGGGGAGAGGGGTGATTTTTACTCATTTAAAACTGAATCCTGTAGTCAAACAACTTAGCATAAAATTTTGGTGAATACTACACCTAGAAAAACTCCAGGGCTGGAGTGGGGGTGCCACCTCCACTGTTGTACCCTCAGCCTAAAGTAAGCTTGTGGAATGATATAACCCCAATTCACATCACATTGTGCAGCTGTTTTGTCTTTGTATAAATAGACTTCTTTTATTTCCTTTCTTAAAATGGATTACCTTTCCACTAGGGAATGCATGCCTCTTAGTTTTTCACTTCTCTTTGAACTCTGTTTTAGATATTTACATGTACCTGACCCCCAAAGGGACTGGTTTCTTTAATAGAACCCACTGAGTTATTCTCCCTTTTTCTGTCTTCTATCAACTTTGGAGAGAAAGAAGTTAAAAATATTTGTTGGTGTTGAAGTAGTCCTTTAAGAAAAAAAAAAACTTACCCTTTTCTTATTGTTCCCTCTTTCAGATCAACTCACAATGAAATGGAGAAGAATCGGTGAGTTGGGGATTTGGGGAGTGGTATGGGGGGAGTTGTGATGCATTTTCTATTCATTAAATTAGGAATTGTTTGCTCTTCTTAACTCCTCCTACAATAGGACCTGATTTAAAAGTTCACTCTGGGCCCTCTAAGCAGCACTGCCCAGAAATCACTTAGGTAGATGGAGGGCTTGCTAGTTCTAAAGACCACACCCCACCCTCACCCCTGCAGCCTCCTGAGGAATGCCTTTCCGTGTGACTGTTCCACAGGCCAGAGCATTTTAGGTCCTAGGCAGTGTTTCCCAAATGGTGTTTTTTAAAAATTACATGTTACTGAATATAATTGACAGTGCTGTATTAAATCATGCACACACAGATATATCTATATATATACACTAGTGTATATATATAGATATATCTGTATATATATACACACACACATATGTATGTGTGTAGTTATAATATCCTTGTGAATAGAGATTCTCAGAATTCGGGCAAATAGATGCAGAGCAGAAATTGGATTAGTGCAGTGGTTCTCAACCTGTGGGTCGCGACCCCTTTGGCGGTCAAACGACCCTTTCTCAGGGGTCGCCTAAGACCATCCTGCATATCAGATATTTACATTGCAATTCATAACAGTAGCAACATTACAGTGATGAAGTAGCAACGAAAATAATTTTATGGTTGGGTCACAACATGAGGAACTGTATTTAAAGGGCCAGAAGGTTGAGAACCACTGGATTGGTGCCTTGTAAAGGAGCCTGCCACCCTCACTGGGTTCCGTCTTGCCACAGGCCTTAGTTGCTCTCTCGCCGGGATGGCCTTGTGCTGCGTATTTGCATCTTCATTTTCCACAGCAAGTGTGCCCATCCTTCTAGGACACAGCCTGGTGGCTCTCAACTCTGGTTGCACATTAGAATCACTTGCAAAGCTTTTATTGTAGTGTTTTAATAATTATTTTTCATGTTAAATACATTATACGTATATAGTTATACATTTGGGAGGAAGAGAACAAATTGTTGTTTCTGCTAATTTTATAAAGTAACTTTTTATTATAGAATTTTTCAAATTTACAAAAATAGAGCAAATAATGTAATCAACTCATATGTACCCATCACCCAGCTTCAACAGTTATCAATATTTTGCCAATCTTGTATAACTAAAACCACCCCTCTTCATGGGATATTTTAAAGCAAATCTATCTCTAGTAGACTTTTTACAACAACAACAAAAAACCATAAACACTTGTTTTTACTATGCAGAAAAATCATGATAATTCTTTGTGCAACTTAAACAAACAAACACAGACCTCACCCCTAACAATTCTGATTTAATTGGTTTGGGTTGAGACTGTCCACTAGCCTTTTTTTTTTTTTTTTTTTTTAAAGCTCTCAGGTGATTCTCATGTCCATTCCGGGCTAAAGTCACTGAACAACCCTCATTCTAGCTGCCGAGCTCCCTTCATTGTGAAGTACGGGCTCCCTGTCCAAACGGACTGGCTTTCTGGGTGCCTGGCATGAACGAGAAGATGGCGTACGATGTCATGCACACCCTCTTTGACGAGGGAGCCTGACTGTGAAAGTCAGGACCTGAGTGACATGTTTCGTCAATGAAAGGGCAGACCAGACCCTTACTAGGAAGGCAAATCTCGGAACAGGGCAAACGCTTAGTATTATTCCATTGTGTGTGTGTGGTGGGGTGGGGGGTGGGGGTAAGCAAGTGTGTTGCTGGACACGTGTTTCTCCCCATCTCTTCTTCCCGTTTCATTTCTCTGTTGCACATGTTTTAAGTCAGAGCTTTTTTAAGTCTGAGCTTCCTTTATGCTTTAGGGCTTTATATATCATGAACTGGAAACTCAAAAGTGTCTCTTCTGGAGGAAAGGGAGCCTAGCTTTTGTTTTCCATCTTTAGATTTTCTCCCATCTTCCTGCCTTTGGAGTGAACTGGGTAAATTGGGAATTTTTCTGCTGAAAATTCTTCTAGTCTTCCTTCTCCCCTCTAACATCTTACTTAGGCATTTATTTTAATGATTGAAATTTCATCCCTCCCCATAAGGGCTCTTAGGCTTACTACAGCTTTGTGCCTTGCGCCTTGCAGGAATGCCACCAGAATGTCAATTTTTATCATTTATTATAGTAGTTCAAAGATGTTTGCTTTCTACCAACAGTGGCCCAAGAACTTGTGCTCCGCACAGGTGTTAAGTGAGTTCATACTGGGATATTAAATCAGCATGGTCCCCACCTTAGAGAAATGTAGACTGTCCGTGAGCAAGACACAGAGAGTTCCAGTTAATATGCTGAGTGCTGAAATCAAGGTATGCACAGGTGGCTGTGGAGGCAAAAGTTCTAGAAAACTGGATTTGAAGTCACCATTGGGCAGGGCAGGCTGCTTATAATTCCAGCTGCTTCTGTATGACTCGTCAACTTTTGTTCGTTGAAGGGTTACTTATCTAGTTTCCTTATTGTCCTTTCATTTTTGGAATTTGGTCTTTTAAGGTCTTGATAATTCTTCTTCTTGCCTAGAGCCTGTGAACAGAAGAGAAGGAAGTAAGGACTCAAATTTACTTAATTTAGCCAAGCATTGGTTGCTGCAGTCCAGGGGAGGAGATTAAAGCTGTCGGGCACTTCTCCCTTATTAGTGTGGTTGCCTAAGATTTTAGGGTTTTGAGGTCAGTTGAACAACTGCTGTTACAGCCTCCCTGGTTTTAGTAACTGAATGCTATAAAAGAGCACTGCTTTGCTAAATGCTACTACATGTGAGCCATTTTTTACCTTAACATCATATGACAAAGACTGGCATAGCTCTCAAAAAAAAAAAAGTAGTAATTTAGAAAAACACAACTTCTGACTGGGATTTTTTTCTCTTTGAATCTTTTCTGTGGCACTTTAGAGATTCTGAATAATTGGTGCTCATCAGGACTCCACTCTGAGGATACTGTATTCAATGTACCACTTAAATAATCCTGGCATTGATGGGAAGAGAAAAGAAAAGACCTAGAATGGTGGAGGCAGTTGGTATTTTCCATTCAGTGGACTAGGTGTCGTGACCACCAAAGAGGCTGTGTGTTAGGTGCTGGGAACCCGGAGCCCAGTCCAGACCTGCTCCCGGGTGGAGGCTCAGTGTAGTGTCGCTGTGGATGCTGGGCCCTGGCTTCTCTGCATTTTAACTAATGTTGTGGGTCCAGCCTCCTAAGGAAACACCCTTGGTGAGGAGATGGTGTGTTTCTTTTTTTTCAAAAACTAATCTTGAAGAAGTTTCTGAGAAATATAGAAAAATCATACTAAAAATTAAATCATCCATGAATCTAGCAGCCAGAGGAAATCAAGGGACCTTGGAAATGTATCTTTTCAATTGGTTTTGGAAAATAACTTTAAAAATCTAGTTTAGTGTAGCAAATTCAAAAATTCAGAAAAGCACAGGGAATAGTAAAAAAAAAAATCACCTGTAATAGACCTTGCAGCAGTAACAACTGCTAACATTCCTGCTAAGTTATATATTTATCTAGACTTCTGTGCATACTTTTAAAAATTAACATCAGATCATATAGTAAATAGTTTGAATCTTCTTTTTAAGTTACGTTAGGAACATTTTCCAATGTTGTTAAATCTCCTTTCCTAACATTACTTTTAGAGAATGCCCAGTATTGCATCATATGAATGCACCATAATTCATATAACCAATCACCTATTTTAGGTTCTTCCCAGTATTTTGCTAATGTAAGCAATGCTTCCTTAATTTACCTTGTAGATAAATCTCTGTCCAACATCATAATTATTTCCTTAGGGTAAGGTTATAATTGTGGTATTAATGGTATACAAGTTGATATGGGTTTTGATGTTGACTGCTGGATTGCCCACCAACCAGGTTATGGCTGAGTCTTCCCGTGCCAGTGTACATTGTTTTTTTGTGTGTGTTTTTTTAAAAAAATATATTTTTATTGATTTCAGAGAGGAAGGGAGAGGGGAGAGAGAGATAGAAACATCAATGATGAGAGAGAATCATTGATTGGCTGCCTCCTGCACGCCCCCTACTGGGGATCGAGCCTGCAACCTGGGCATGTACCCTTGACCAGTAGCAAACCCAGGACCCTTCAGTCCGCAGGCCGACACTCTATCCACGGAGCCAAACCGGCTAGGGCTAGTGTACATTGTTTTAATCACTGAGGTTTTATCATGCACTTCAGGATCTGGTAAAGCAAATCTCTATTCTCCTCCCCTTCTTTTTTTATTTAACCATGTTCTTAGCTATTCTCATCAGTTTGTTTTTCCTGGTGATTTTATAATCAGTCCATCAATTCCTCATCCCATAAATTCTTTTGGGATTTTAAAAATAAAAAATAATTCCAATATAAATTAACCTTAAAAAGTTCTTATTTATATATTAGATGTTTCCATGTAGATCTTGCACATTTTTTGTAAAAGATATTCCTGGTTTACATATTTTTTATTGCTATTGGTTTCCCATTGTAATTACTCATTGATTTTTATTGGAAAAAGAAAATATTTTAATCTTTTGTTATTCTCTTTACTGATGGTAATTCTGCTGTTTCCTTCTCTTCACTGGGAATTCTTCTGGTTTGAATACCTTTCAATAAGCCCTTAGCAAATGGAGACTGAGTGAATGCACAGAAGCTGCAGCCAGTGTCAGGAGTCAGGTGCTAGAATGGACTCTTTTTTTTTTCCCAAAAAAAGAAGGCTCTAGCATCTCCGTTAGTAGCAGACACTGGTGTTTCTGGAATGGTGCATGCGCAGGCCTTGCTGGAATTAGGCAGCTGGTCTAGAGAGATTACCTCTGCCAGAGTCTTCTGAACCCCATGACGAAGATTGTTGTGTGTGCTCCGTGGGGAGGACTCAGCAGCCTGATGTAAGCTGTTATTTTCGTTTTGTCAAACAGTGTTTCAGTGGCATCTGGTCTGGCATATGAAACCATTTCAGCCAGGTCCTTTCTAGCAGGATATTCTAATTCATTGCAGGTCCCTGTAGTTGTTACTTTCGCGTTTTGGCTTTTCAAATAGCTAAGCTCCTTCAATCAAAGGGATAGAGGACTGACTTTGCATGGGGTCTGAGTTGTGGTATGTATTGCACCACTCTTACTGCTCCTGAACTCCCTCAAGTACATTCAGATCTCACTGTAGGATGTTGTAACACATCCACATTGCTTTGTTGCCACATGAGGCTAAGGGCGCGACCTGGTTATTACACAGGAAGTATATAGGTATCAGTGTGCAGTATTTGATGGTGTGGAGGAGCACTCCGATTTGTACCACTAGAATCCATCTTTCCTCTTGGGTAGGTGGGATCTGCCCTTGGAAGAACTTGGAGAAGAGATATATGCTGGTTATTCAATCAGTTTCCAGTCCCCTACCCGGAACACTGGGGCTTCCCTGACTTTTTGTCATAGGCATTAATAGTCAAAGTGTGAGATAGAGCAAGCAAGTACTAGTTTATATATATGTCTATATATGTCTATATATATGTATATATATTAAATTGGGCTCTAGAAAGGAAATATTAATGAGGCATACTTATGTATTTCATACTTTTATTAAAGAAGTGATTTTATAACTTAAATGTAGCCACCATGAATTGCTATTTATACATTCACTGTTCACTGAGTGCCATGTTCCTGTACAGCTAGCATATATAACTACCTTTGTAAATTTTTACAAAGATTGCTATCACAATTCTGAAAAATCTCCAAGACCTTCCAAAGCTTTAATTAAGGTGGTAATAATGAAGTGTTTGGCAATTTTTTATAAAGGGATCATTTTAGAAAAAGGAAGAAAGTCCTTTTTTTTTTTTCCTCAAAGCATGACTTGTATGTAGCCTTCATCAGGGTTTTTTGTTTAACCCAGTAAGGTTTTGTTCTAAAACCAAACTCTGGAGAAGGTTAGGCCCTATCATCACTTTTAGGGAGTAATTTTTGACCCCTTAAGATTTGTTTCTTCTTACTTTATACTAAATAACCTCTTTTTCTTACTATATACCTACATCTGAAATTATTTTTATTCCTCTCCAATTATCCTTTAAGATTTATAAGGCTATTTAATTGACTAACTCTGTGTCCACACAAAGGTAGGAGATAAAATGGTGAAACCTTGGCGTTAAATAGACTATTGTTTATATAACTCTTTTTCTTCTTCTTTGGTTAATAATCTTAGGCCCAACTTTAATGAAAACTAGTACTCAGTGTATCATGTTTGTTAAGTAAGGTTTTCTTCAAAGAGAAGGGATATGAATTACCGAAGATAGCAGATTCTACTCTTAGGTCAATATCTGCAGACACATTGTTATTTCTATTTAATATAAATTAGAAGACTTGGTCTCTTCCATTATTTGGTAACGAAAGAAACAGAACAAGTTGGATACATAGGAGGTCTGTAGCATGTGAATAAAGGAATATGATCTATTTGAAAAAAAAAGTTTATGATAAGCTATAAAAGCTTAAAAACCTTTATGGAGAAGTCAAACAAGATATGATTGAGGAAAATGAAGAAATATGTTTGGTAGAGGGCAAAGTGGGTCCATTCTGGAATTTTCGGTGGGAGCTGGTATTGGTCATGGTCTGAAGGTCCCTCAGATAAGTAATCTTGCAATAATTTGTTGACGTGTCTGACCACTCCAACTAGATTTTAAGTGCCTCCAAGGCAGGGACTTGGTCTTACTCAACATTACACCCCCCTGCACCTAGGAAGGCAGCAGTGCATAGACTACTATCCTTTGAGAAATACTAGTGGAGTAAATGCATGAAAGAGCTCAGTGTGTGTTTCAAGATTCCCACCTATAAACCTACTTATCTACCCTCTTCACTCACTGGCTTCCATGTTGTTTGCTCTGCCTTGACCTTATAATTCTTTTTTGTATCATTTTCACTTTACTGTGAAAATCTGAGGGAGAGAGCTCAGTCACACCTTCAATAAAAAAGACTAATCTCTGATAACAGTGCCTCCCTCACAACGGACCTGAGACCATTCCCAGTCTCTCTGTCCACGTGAGGAAGAGCTTTAGGGTTGACACAGCAAATACATAAGCACTCTCTGCAGATTGCACCATCTACCTAGATTCTTACTCCTTTTGTTGCACCTGTTCCCTAGCTTACCAAACCTGCTGGCCTGAGAGACACATGGGTAGAATCAAGGAAGCTAGAGTGTGGAGGCAAATAAAAAGAGCAGCGTTGAGGCTCATCTAAGAGCACGCTGGTCAGCCTGGTGCCTTCGCCAGTGCCGGAGCTCGGGATGACTGCCTGAGAGCCCGAGCCTCGTCATTAGTGGCTTCCTTCACTTGCTTGTTTATTTTCTCAGACTCATGGCTGACAATAGTTAAGGAAAACTAACAACAGAACTGGATGGCATCCAGATGCATTTTATCTTTAATATATTTGGAATTTATTTTGATGTTAGTCTCCCCACTTCCCTGCCATTTTCTGACTAATCCATTCCCCCCTCCCCCAAGGATTTGCAGTGCTATTCCCACTAAATGCTAAATTCATGTCTATTCTTGGGTCTGTTCCTGGGAATTTTTTATTCTGTTCACTTGATTTGTCTGTCTATTCCTGTATTAGTATATACTGTTTTTAATTATTGAAGCTTTATAATACAATTCAATATCACATTTCCTCCTCATTCTTCTTTTTAAAAAATTTTGGCAGTCTTTCTCACATTTATTCTTCTAGATGAAGTTAAAACTAATTTCCCAGTATTATAAAGAATACTGTTGGGACTTTTTCCTTGGAATAATGTTAAATTTATAGATAAACTTGGTAAGATTGGCATTTTTACTTTGAGGATTCATATCTGGGAATTTGCTGGTTTTTTTCCATTTATTCAAATTTTCTTATGTCTCTCAGCAAAGTTTGGTCGTTTTCTTCCCAGAGATCCTTCCCAGACTGTTTTAAGTTTGTTCTGGAACATGCCATCCTTTCTTCTTGCTATTGTGCTAGGTGTTTTAGGGTCTCTGGATTTGGAAACACATGTAGAGATGTGCTTGAAGTTCCAAGATCAGCACTTTGCCCCTATCTTTCCTTTCCTTTGGCCATCGCAGTAGAGGTGTGAGAGGGAGGCCAGGCATTTCGGACGTGCCCTCCCTCCTTTGAGTCCCTCCTTCCCCTGCCTCTACGTGATGTGGGTGGCCTGAAGGAATCTTCTCCTTTCGCATGCAATAGCTTTATAAACTCTGTGCTAATTTTACAATGTAAAACAAAAGTGCTTTTAGCATAAGCAAGATCTGTGTTTCCGTAGAAAATGGATAAGACTGTCCATCTTTTAATGGCAGAAGAGATCTATTTTCTTTAAGGACGAGTTTAGTGATTGGATTTTATCAGCTAGCCTCTATCTACCTAGTGAGACATGGAGTTCCCTACTGTTTTAAAGCAATATTATAGAGCTATGATTATGGGTTTGCTCCCAGTAATTACTCTTCTACAGAGGAAGCGAGGATAGAAAGAATAACTGCTCCCGGAAATGGAGCACTCCATGTCAGAGCTGGCCCAGGGGCTTCCCTGCCTTGTCTCAGTTAATATCACACGGCCCTCAGGTGGGCATTGCCACCCTTCTGCTGAGGACATGAGGGCTCCATGGAGTAAAGAAACTTGCTCAAGGTCACACAGGGAGGAAGGGGCAGAGTCAGGGTCCCAAAACTTGACTCTTCATCACTATACTAATATTAAGTTGTATAGAGATTGACAGATTCAGATTTTAAAATAATTAAAAACAAAAGTAAATAAAATTTGAGATATTAAAAACTTACTGACAAGAAACTATAGTTTATATCTAATTTAGTTATAGGCCACACTTTATTCCGAGTGTTACTGATTATAGCTCAGATCAAAGATTGGTTTCTTTATGCTACTATAGACCAAAGGTGTATCAGCCCATTCAGAATAATTAAAGCAACATTTCTGAAGAGTCAGCAGGTGAAGTTGTCAAAGTTCATGACCTTGGTACAGAGCAGTTGGATCATGGCAAAGAGAAGAGGCAGTCTGGGGCCGAAGGGAGCCAGGATTTGGCAAAACCCTCTTCTACTGGGGGTGGGGAGCGGGGAGGCAGCTCTTGGCAGCAGAAGGCGAGACTGTCTGAAGAAGATGTGATGGGAGGAGATGCACGGGGGGGTCACGGCGAGGTGTCTAGTGGCTTCCCGTTGAGGATATGTGGCAAAACCCTGCCCGTTCCCCAAAGGGGAGTTGGACCTGGTTCAAAGTGGTCACCAGGCCCCTCCTGCAAAACCAGATCCCTGGGCAGGAGGCTATCAGGACTGAGGGGAGAGCTGAGACAAGGGCTTGTTCTGCTTGCTTTGGATCTGGGAGCTCCATGGTGCTCAGGGCTGGCTGCAGGAGTCCAGGTCCCAGGGTGGAGGGTGTGTCTGTGTGTCTGTCTGTGTCTCAGGGTTGAGGATCCTCAGGGGGAGTTGTTACAGAGATGTCTGTAGAATTTTGTTATCTGGTTCAGGAATTGAATATCACTGCTCTGTGATGGAACTGAGCCAGGCACCAACCAGGGGTGTGTCTGCAGGCAGGTGGCAGGTGGGCAGGGCGGCCCTCAGGCTGGAGCAGTGAGGCGCTAGGAACGTGCCAGAAAGCACTTCGGTCCTATTTTCATAGAACGAGACCAGAAGACACCGAGTGAACATGTATTACCTTCAGCTCAAATTAGTCAAATTGCTTATTTCTAGTTTCACAACTGGGAGTGTTCTTTGGAAACCCACATTTGGGTAGTGAAAATACTTTCTGGGCTAGACTCCCTGTGTAACTAGAATGACGGTGCATGGAAAGATGACTTTATTATTATATTTTTATCAGTAGACAAGCTTCCTAAAAAATTTACATACTCATCTGTAGATAAACCTACATCATAAAGACTAATGTGACTCTGTTCTGAATCACGCAGTCTTTGCAAATAACAAGCCAACTGAAAAATGTCCAACTCTTTTTAATTTGAGCTTTTTTTCCTAACTCAACAATTAGTCTATAAACTTCGTAGTAAGAAATAAGTTGGATTACTGTATGTATAAGTATGTGACTGAGTATACTTTCTTATGGTGTTTCTAGTAACGATCGATTTTCACTGCTCTTTTTGAAGAATATTATTGTCCACGGTGAACAAGTACATTTTACACAGGTTCTGCTCCCCGCCCCCATGCAGAAGGAGGAACAGACCTCTAATGTGAGTCTTTGCTTGTGACCATAACAAATGGACAGGTTTTCAGAGCGAGTGGAAGTCTTATAATCTAGTTAGGCATTTGTCCCATTCAGTCTTCCTGGCTCAGGAATGAGTGCGGTTCTTCTCGAGCTTATTAAGGCTTAGAGGGCCCTTGGAGAATGTAGAAGAGCTCCTTTAAGATCCAGACGAGGAAGGAGGCTCAGAAGCAGATGAGGCAGGGGCTCAAAAGGCTGTCTAGTGCACCCCTGGTCAGATCTGCCTTGGGGTGTCACCTGAAGTCTTGATATGAAGGGTGTGAACGGACTTCCTTGCATACTGACCTATCGTAGAGCTTTCTGACGGTTTTCTCCTTTTGGTCTGCATTCCCAGCTTCCATTAATACAGTAAAGTTTTTAAGAGGGAGGAAAAGGGCAAACTAAGCTTTAAGGTTTTCTTCAAGTTCAGCTGCAAGGAGGCTCCCAGGCTCCTAGGAGCTCTGCTCAGGTCATTGTGTGTAGGGAATGGCCTGTGTCTGACACCCCAGGACCCTGAGCACTGCTGAAGGCGCAGAGAAGGGAGAAGTGGCCTCTCCTCGAGGGGCTTGAAGTCTAGTTGACTAGATGGCATCATCCGATCGGCAAACATTTATTAAGCCTGTGGGAGGGGGAGGCACTGTGGCAACAGCAGTGATGAAGCTGCAGTCCCCACTTTCTGAGGAGCTTGCAATGAATGGTTCAGTCACAATGCCAAACACCACATCAGCACAGTCAACTCCCAGTGCACAGCATGAACAACGAAGTACTCAGAGAACGGAATCTCATGGGCTGGAAGGCTTGCGAAGGCTTTAGGAGGTGGCAGCTGAAACAAAAACTCTGAATCTTGGCCATGTTCATAGAATCTGCCATGTTCTAGAACAGGGGTGGGGAACTTTTTTCCTGCCCAAGGCCGTTTATAACATCATTAAAAATTAGCCTGTTGTATTTGGTCAAACATTTAATTAACTCACCCCTAATGCCTTGGCAGGGCCAGACCCAATGATTTCGCGAGCCAGCCGTTCCTCACCCCTGTTCTAGAATAAAACCCAAACCAAGATTTCAATGAAGTATTAATTTCCAAAAATGCAGGAACTTTTGTGCTTCTGGTCAGTCTTTGACGAAAGGCCCTCTCTTCCGTGTGTTGCTGTGGCTTCTGCCTCATCCAGCCTCTCTCCTCTTCCGCTCTGTCCCATGGCTCCATTCTGCCACTCTCCGAGATACACGTGGTTCTCTCCAGCTGTTCAGCATGCTTGTTCATGTAGCATTACCAGTGGTACTTTTTCATTATTTTTAAAAAATATATTTAACTTTTGAATAGCAGTAGTTTACATGGTTGAAAAAACAAAAGGTATAACACATTATTCAGTGAAAATTATCCCCCTTTCTTCATCCCAGTCTGACTGTTCCCTGACTTCTCTCTGCCCAACTACTGTTACTAGTATTTTATGTATCATTCTAGATTTTATGTCCATACAAGAAGACACAGATATTTCCTCCATTTTTACCAAAGATAGCATGTTATATGCAGTTTGCTTTTCTTCACTTAATATACCTGAGAGTTCTTTCCTAATAGCACATAGAACATATTCTCTTTTCATAGCTGCATAGTATTCCACTACATGGATGTACCCTAGTTAATTTATTTACTCCCTATTGATGATCATTGGGGTTGTTTCTGTCTTTGCTATTTCAGATAAAACTTAACGAATAATATGTCATTCACATGTATAAATACTGTCTACAGCAATGATGTAATTATAGTGACTTAGTGGTCCTGAATGGGTAAAGATAAGTATGGTTTAAAAGGATTCTCACCTGGCATGTCATTATTTTCTGAATTTGGATATTTTCTATTCAGAAACCTGGAGATAACCTGATAAATATGCCTGGTGAACAGTAGATATTAGTCCCTATTCCAACACAGGTATTTTAAATAGATTTAACTGTAGAAAACCCTGGATTTTGCTTCTCCTTGGTTTTCACCAGAGATACATATTGGGCAAGAGGTCATTGGTGGTCTTGGACATCACTGGGCCTGGGCAACTTCATACTCTTTCAGAACTTGTTCTTGAGGCGTACCTTTTGGCCTGCCATGAAATTCTGAAATGCTACTGTGATCTTGTTTTTATAGACGGGCCCAACTTCGCTTGTGCCTGGAGAAGTTGAAGGGGCTAGTGCCGCTCGGGCCTGAATCAAATCGACACACTACATTGAGTTTATTAACAACAGCCAAATTGCACATAAAGGTAAGTGTATCCTTGAGATGCCTGTTTATCTTTGTCTGAGCAGTAAGGGTTTGTTACGAGGACAGCAAATGTATATCTGCAGGACCTCTGAGCTCTTCCTTCCCGCCTTTTGGATGAATCACAGGCACCCCAAACGCAACCCGTCCAGACCCATCTGAGTGTTTCTCACCCTTAGGCACCAGAAGTTAAGTGGTCCATCCAACTGCCCATCGGATTATACAAGCCAGAAACTCGGGGCAATCCTTGTTAGCTCTTGCTTCTTAGCCATATATCTAAGTTGTCTCCAAGACCGAAATATTTCACAGCCTGTCTCCTTCCCTTTTCACCCCATCATCTACTGTAATAAATCCTGCAGTGCCTTCCTCTGAGCTGATCTCTGTGCTTCCCAAGAACAATCCGTCCTGAGCTCAAGTTCTGTCACCCTGTTTAGAATTCTTCTGTGGTTCAGGACATACTCTGCCACCAGGCCTGCCCCTCACCTGTGTGCAGCATCACCCTCTCTGCCCCAGACCTTCTTTCAGTCCCTAGCACTTGTCATGTTCTCAGACCACAGGGCCTTTGTACATGCTGTTCCCCCTGTTTGGATGCTTTCCCCTCTTTACCTACTTAACTTCTTGTCATTCTTCATATCTCAGCACGATACCACTAGCTCAGGGAAACCTTCCCTGACCTGGTTACTTTCTTCTGTGACAGGTGGTCCTATTACTGGGTGATTCTCTCTTAGCACTTGTCACAGTTGGTATCCCAGCAGTGGTTTGTGTGACTATTTGGTTGTCTCTATCCTTAGAATATAGACTCCCCAGGGAGGGGACCAGGTCTCTGTGGTCACCTTGTATCCCCAGGACTTCCGAGAGGGCTGGCACAGAGGTAGCCTTAGTATGGAGCTGGGATAGCAAAGGGGGAGTGAGTTCTGTTCAGGCTCTTGCAGCATGTTTTTCTAGTCATGACTAGAGGCCCGGTGCATGAATTCATGCACGGGTGGGGTCTGGCTGGCCCCGCTCCCTGTTGAACTCCGGCCAAACTACCGGTCTAGGGGACAGTTTGCATATTACCCTTTTATTATATAGGATTGGAAAATGTCACTTTAATTATGGTTAGTAGCCTACATTCATGACATTTCTTGGGTGGAGGGGGGAAGAATCTCTGTTTAGAGCAAAACAATCACAATTAAACAATCTTCTTAATTATCTGAAGAATATGAGAAGCTAGAGGACAGATTTGTAAAAACAAGTGGTCTACGTAAATGTGTTTTCAAAGCTCTTATGTTGGACAATTTGGAATCAGGACTTCAAAAGGGACTATTATTTCCTGCTAACAAACAGAAGTTAATTGAGATTTGGCATGATGCAAAAAGTGCTTATGTAATTGGGCCATGCACTTGAATAAACACACATTTAAATAGAAGTCTGTTTCCTAAACTCCCACCACATGCACTGCTCTAGTTCGGAGATTAGGTGTTCAGGGTGTCGCTGCAGGCACGGGAGACCAGGTTGGGGGTTCCTGCCTGCAGTCTTTTCCATATCAAAAGTGAGGGGCACCAGGAGGCTAGTCTCAGAGCTCCCCCCTAGAGTCCTCGTGACAGCACAGGCACAGCATTGTCAGTGCCGAAGGTGTCAGGCGAAAACAGGAGTCCCCAAGCCAGTCAACTTCCTGTCTCTGTGCGAAGCTACTCACACACCGAAGGAAATCTGCCAATTTTTTCAGAAGCCAATGCTAGAGAGGAAGATGCAGGGTCATTGCCAACTGTGAAATCTGCCTGTGGACTCTCACTACCCCTTTGACTTGCAGAAACTTGAAGATTGTGACAGAAAAGCCATTCACCAAATAGACAAGCTTCAGCGAGAGCAGCGGCACCTGAAGAGGCAGCTGGAGAAGCTGGGCATCGAGAGGATACGAATGGACAGCATCGGCTCCACGGTCTCCTCCGAGCGCTCCGACTCCGACAGGGGTGAGCCCCGATCCCTGCGTCCTCGCCCCCTCCCCCTCTACCACCGGCCAGAGGCAGGACAGGGAACTAAGAACCTGCTTGTGATGTAGGGAAGCTGAGCTGACCGTCAGTAGCGAGTCCCTCTCTCCTTTTAGCAGTTAGGCCCCAGTGTCCAGAGGGCTCGGCCTGGAGTCGCTGGGGTTTTCAGCCTGAGTTCTCTGAAGGGTGCCTTTACCACTGTCTCTCTTGTCCTCCCACAGAAGAAATCGATGTGGATGTTGAAAGCACAGACTATCTCACGGGCGAGTTGGACTGGAGCAGCAGCAGCGTGAGTGATTCTGACGAGCGGGGAAGCATGCAGAGCCTCGGCAGTGACGAGGGCTACTCCAGCGCCAGCATCAAGAGAATAAAACTCCAGGACAATCGCAAGACGTGCCTCGGGCTATGAGAGAGAGGTCGCTGCGGCTGCCCGTGGTCTCCTGTCGGCTCTGATCTGAGTAGGTAGTGTACTGGACCTGCCCACGGTTCCCTTGCACGTCAACTTCCGTGTACCACCTTCACCACATCAGCTCTGTAAACGTTTGCAAGGAGTGCTTAGGATTTCATCCACTAGCTTCTCTTTCTCTCCACAAAAATTCGTCTGAGAGACTGTACATTCCAATCGATTTGAAGCACCCGAGAATTCTTAGACCGAATAAGCAATTTTCACATCTCAGCAGTTTCCCCTCTTATTTACTGTCCCCACGTAGCCTACCAGACCTTGCTTAACGTTTTCTGGCTTACTGTGTTACTTGCCTAGCAGAAATGTATGACTGTGTCTTGTGCTTAGGAATTGAAGGAAACAAGCTTCAAAGTTGAGAGCCTGACCTCAGAACTCCAAAGTCGGCTTTGACAGTGGCATTTAAGAGCACTTACCCACAGACCTCTCCCCAGGGAGGAGGCAGGAATACCTCCAAGGGACACCCGCACCCCGTGCTCAGTCCCAGAACCCCGTGCGGATGGGCGTCTGTCTCTCTGAAGTGGACACCTGGAGAGTATGGCTTTGGGGTTGCACAGCTCATCAAAGTTCCAATATTGTTTGTTCTCACAAACAAAATAGCACCGTCTATTTTTGTGATGTTTTTGGGGCTGCGCTGTGTACTGCTATCCCCAATGCACATTCTTCTCCAAGTTTGTTATGCTACTTGTCTCTGGAACATTTTTTTTTCCTACCTCAGAGATAAATTAGATCTCCATTTCCCACTTAACACAAAGTGATTATGCCTCTTTTCCCCCAGAATAAGTGACATTTGGTCCAATTCTAATCTATTTTCCTATTTAACTTTCAGCAATAACTGAGCTTTGACACTAGCTGAGCTAGTGCCTACCACCAGTGAAAGGAAAGTCCACGTTTCTGCTCTGTGTTGCAGGGGAACAGGAGGGGCTGGTACGTGTTACTAGAATCCCTCGTTATTTTTGGACTCACCCGGAACTTCTTCATGAAGGCTTTTGGGTTGATAGTTTAAAAGGCTGATTTTTTCTTCTTGGTTATGATTTCTCCCTTACGTGGTCTCCCACTTTGTAGCATTTTTATTTAAGCTAAAACAGAGCACATGTATATGTACATAAGACACATTAAATCTATAAAGACTATTTATTCATTTTATATAAACTAATGTAATGGAAAATAAATTCTTATGACTTTGTGCTTTTATAGATGTTCTAGAAACTTTGTATGTAGGTATCTACAAATTGGTTCATTCCCCTTAATATTTTTGCATTCATATTTTTGAGGTCTTGATATTTTCAGCCTCTGGCGAATCTTTTCCATTGAATTTAAACCATTTGTAAAATCTGTGATGCTGAAACAGAGTGTATGTCACAAAGTGATAAGAACATTCCTAAAATCCACAGACGCACTGCAACCTAAGGGCTCAACAGCTGAACCAGTGCGGGGCCAGCCGTGCCCGCGCTGGCCTGCGGTCTCTAGCATGCCACAGCCTCACCACTCCACCTCCACACACCAGATGTTCAAACACTCTGCACAGCAGCTCATTCTAGACATGAGAGCAATGTAAACAAAGCAAGATTACTTTTGTGTTTTCTCAATTAATGATTAAAAATTTTTTTAATTGGAAGCAGTGGATTGCTAAATGATCCCAAAGTCATGTATAACTCTCCTGTGTTTATTTTGTTCTGGTTTTTCCTTCATTTCAGCTTTGGGTGGGGGCGGGGCAGGTGACACAAAGGATTTTTTTTATTGTTGGAATCTTTTCCAATTACCAGCTGAAGATTTGCACTGAAATACAATTTGTATGCCTTCTGCATTTTTAAAGCCTGCTTCCTGAGTTTAAGCAGAGTGATAGTGTTCAAAGAGCCAGCTCAGCCTGTAACGTGTTTGAAAAGATATGTCTGCACTTTGAGGTCCCTTTTGAATGCCATTCGCTAGACCTCACAAGCATTTTGTTTAATAGCTATGTTCAAGCACCTCACAAGTCCACGATGCTGGATGGCATCAGAAACTCAAGACTTTGGGAGAAGCTTGTGGGCTTGCATTGGGGGAGGGAAGGGAACAAAATTTGTGTATTTGTTAATTTAGAAATAAGGCATCTCAGAGATGCCATTATTTTCTGTGTTTTAATTGTTGTGCCTTTGAGTTAAACTGCATTTTTTGTCTTTTGGTTGAAATATGAAATGTACTGTCCCGATATAAAACAGTAATTATTTGACCTTTGCACTGTTTGTCTGGTCCTTTTCAATCTGACTGCATAGAAATGTGGAACTTGCTAGATTAACTGACACCAGGGTTAGATGTTACTTTCTAAACTCGAGGTAGACGGAATCGGCAAGCTAGATGGGCTTCTCTCTGACCACAACTGTAACCTTCAGGACCAGCAAACTCAGCCCACGGCAGCTAAGCCCCTTCCCCACACGGCTGATGGGCAGCACGGTTTGCCAATCTGTCCTCTCATTCACTGATCCACCAGCTTGACTGTTCAGAACTATACAGTCCTCTTGGTTGTTTTAAGTTTTTTAAGCAAAATGAAAAACCTTTCTATTAGGGTTGTTGGGGGGAGGGGATGAGCAAAGAGATAAACCCCGGCCTTTAAGATTTTGACAACTGTACGTAAACAGATCTGTGTATAACTATAGGCACATGCATATTTTTATGTGAAAATTGATTTTAAAAAACTGAAAGGAAATCTCAACTACATTCTTAAGGAAACCATTGCAATGCAAATGGGAAATAAGAGTGTGTCGCCCAGTTTCGTTTTATGCTGTGAGGAGGTAGATGTGTGTGCGTCTGTTAGCGTCCAGGAAACACAACTGCCCGTGCCTTTTGGCTTAGGACGGCGGCAGAGCACCCGGGCATTTTGTGTGTTTTCTGTTGCTAAGCAGGGATGCGAAGCCTTCAAGGTGCTGACAGCGACTGCTGGCACCTTCCTCTAGTGACTGGTTCAGGACCTGGATTCTTCTCCCTGTCAACCCAAGACTAGAATAATTTCAGTTTCCATTCAAAATTGAATACTTAAGTCTAAGCAGGTCCTGACCCTGCAGTTGGCACGTGAGTGTTTTTTGGTGTGTTTTTTTAAGGTGGCCATTTTCCTTTAACCTCTACTTTTTTAAAAAAGAAACAAAGGAACCTTACCTGGGTTCCCAATGGGCCTCTCTTCTTCATCCCTCACGTGGCCAAGAGCAAATCCTAGGGTGTGGGGAGAAAAAAAAGTGTAAACTAGGTAGGATTCTGATGTTCAAAATGACTAGCAATATTTGGGGGCTTGCTAATGGATTTTTGTGGGGGTTTTTTTCTTCTTGCCTCTCCCCATCATTTAAAGAGAAAACTTATTTTTGCAAAGAATATACATACACATTATCATTTAGATTTCTATACCATAAGGTATTGGCAAGAATATCGCTTTCATTGTGCTTTATAATCTATTTCCCCAATTCTCCGTCCTAGTTTTCACGAGTGTGTTTTTTTTTGTCTTCCCCTTTACCTGCCCTGGCACCAGAAAGCCAAAGGCTGCAAGGCATTTCCTGCATGGCAATCTATTATTTTTTCTATGTCTAACTCTTGGATGCAGTATGTTTAGGTAGCTGGCTACTCATGATTTTAAAAATTCTTCTGGGAGAAGACCCAAAGGCCCTGTTAGATGAGTTGGTATTTCTCATTCTACTTGATCAGATCTCTTTGTTTTTGAAGATACCTGGGGGTTGTGGGGAGGGCTGCAATATGTGATTTATCATGATTTTTCATTAATATTACATGGGCGATTTTCTTACATTCTTCTGAAAGAAGAAATAATTGCCTGGCACTGCTACTCAGCTATTGAATGGCTGAAGAAATCGAGTATCTTTGTCTTCTCGCAAAAATCATAAAATGAGAATTAGTAAGACACCCAATTCTAACGTTGATCCAGATCTTTTATTTTGATTTCTTATTCTCTCTAGAGGGCTGGGGGGAGGAGGGGGCATTCTTGATTTTACCAAACTTGCCTTCCCCCTTGTCCCTAGACTTGGTGCTCTGGGAATGTTGCTGTTAACCATCAAGTGTCGGGGGCCATTTTCCTCATGGTAAACACACACTAAACAGGGAGATGACAGTATGCAATTCTGTTTCCAGATGTTTCTTTATGTAAATACGACGCCAATGTAAATCCTGTGTCAAGACATAGAGAATGGTGCTTTTTATTACAGTTAGCACATGCGTTTTTAGAAGGACTACATGTTTTAGAGAACCTTTGCTGTGTATATGTAAACGTCTGTATTGTTCAACCATTAACAAATAATAAATTATTTCATTATTAAAGAAATCTGGGTCTTGATGTTTTGTACCCCAATTTAACCTCTCATGCTTTTTACTTACAAAACTGAGTTAATAAGATTTCTTTTTTCTTTTCATTTCATGGAAAAATCCATTGGCCAAAAGTTTTCAGCCCTTGGATCCTGTGCTGAGAGTTTCAATTGTGTGGCTTCAGCTGAGCCTGTTTGTTGATCAGAATTAGTAACAGCACCGGCTGCTCCACTTACCCATGTCCCCTGCTCTTGCACTCCTCTTGGCTCCCTCGTCATTGTGACACCTCCCATACAGGCAGCATGCGACAGGCAAGACTTCCTGTCTTCCCAGCAGCCCGTGGTCTGACGGGGAAGACAACACCAGTTAGTTGTGGAATAAAATTGGGCAGGGACATGCTGTGAGAAATCGGGTGGTGGCATCCGAGTCGGGCCCCTGAGAGAGTGGGTATTCACAGGAAAGGAGACGTGCCGAGAAGGAAGAGGCAGGTGTTCAGGGGTGGCCGGGAGGCCGAGAGCGTGTGGTGAGCGATGGGACACGTGCAGGGAGGACACCACATTGTGAAAGACCTCGTGTATGACACCACTCACCGAGAGGAGGAAGGAACCCAGCGGAGCAGGTTCTTTTACATATTAACCCCTTCGGTTCATTTTAGTGTGTTAATTCCTTTAGCAAGAGGGACCGAACGCCCGCTCTGTGCTGGGCTCCGTCACAGCGGAAGACACACAGAAGCACACACCACGAAACCCTGCCCTCTGGAGCCGGCCTCCAGTGGGACTGCCTGGCCCGGAGCTCCTTCCTCGGCCTGGCAAGTCTGCTGACCCGACTCCTCTGGCTCCCCCAAGAGAGCACAAGCTTAGAGTCAAGAGCAAGGAAAAGGGTGTCTTTCTCCTTGACCAGTGACTTATTCTAAAAACCACCTGATACATTTTTATTGATTTCAGAGAGGAAGGGAGAGGGAGAGAGAGAAACATCAATGATGAGAGAGAATCATTGATCGGCTGCCTCCTGCATGTCCCACACTGGGATCAAGCCCGCAACCCAGGCATGTGTCCTGACCAGGAATTGAACCGTGACCTCCTGATTCATAGGTGGATGCTCAACCACTGGGCCACACCAGCTGGGCTCGCTTAAAACTTTGGAAAGGTTTTTATGGCACCCTCGGAGTTAACTCTGTGGCCTGCAGCCTGCGGGTCTTATGAGAAAGGATCTTCCTGCGACTTCTACTTGGGGAAAGTGGCCTGGCTCTTCCGCTTTCTCCAAAACTGAGCAGCCACATGCAGGGCCTGTCTAGGATGCGATTCTAGGGTCCCCCTCTGGACAGGCTCCAAATTGAACCCACGAAAGAGTGACCTGTAGGAGTGAACATGGGAGAAAACTGTCTTCTCCCAGGGGCCCTGCTCACTCAGCTGAGGAGAGGAAGCTCTGCACCACAGATAACTAAGCAGACAGCTCTCACGTACAGAGAGCCTCCCCACAAGATGACAAATCTTATCCAAGGTTTCCTGACTTTTGTCCACAGCCGCCTGATGAAGAGTGTCCTTCGTTATATTATACGGCCCATGTCACAATATTGTTTAACCCACACCTCCTGAGTGCTCGGTGCCTCCATGACCTCTCACACAGCCCTGGGGTGGGGGTGGGGGAGTGCCATCATGACCCCATTTCATAGCCGGCGAAGCAGGGAGAGAGGTGAGGCATTGCTCAATCCACAGAGCCAGCGAGCTCTGACTCCAGAGCCCCATTCCTTTGCCTCCGTTCCTGCAAGAGCGACGTCCAACTGTAATCAATTTTCCAAGTGAAGCAACTTTCCTTTTCTAAGCCTTTGAATGCAGCTATTCATGTACCACAGAGCGGCCTCAGGTTTCGGTTAATGGGGCAGACATTGTGATGCACAAGACAACTGTGGGTGCTCATTGCTAAGTCATCACGCTTCCCTCTTTCTAACTCCCTCCCTGCCTATCGTGAGGAATAACGCGGACTCCTGAACCTCCTGGGGCGTCTTGTGCAATCACCCAGCATGCTCCTGGGTGCATCCTGTCCGGGATTGAAGACATTCTTTCTACACCACATCTTTTTGGTTGTGGACCCCATGACATCACCGTACTTATCCTACCAGGACTTACTAAACACAACTTCCCCCGAGGCCTGGAGTCCCTCTTTGGTCTACCTCTCCGACGTCACTGTGACCTAGATGAGGAGGGACATCAAGGCTCTCTGCCAAGAGTCTCTGGAATAGCAGCTCCTCGTTATTGCTTTCTTGGGCCTTCCCATCAATTAGGGACATTCGGCTCCAATGACCAAGGGCCCCCCAGGCAGGGACTGCACAGGAAGCATTGCTCAGGGCTTGGCACTAACTGGGTGGTAAGATACCTGCCCACTCTGCCTTGTGGAGACCAGTCAAGGTGGATGGGGCTGCCGACTGCTGCCTCGGGGTGAGTGTATCGTCCAGAGGGGAATAAAGCAATGTGACTCAAGGCAGAAAGCTCTGGGTCAGAATGTGTCTACCTTTAAGGAATCCATGGGCCTGGGAGAGAAAAGACCTGGGAAGGCCAATGGGACAGAGGAAAGGGAGAAACACACCAGCTCACCAACCCTACTGGCCACCCGGATGGCCAGGCTGGGTAACACCTAGGGGCCACCCCCAGCCCCACAGAGTGGCCAGTGGGGATGGAAGACCCAATATCCACCTGCTAAAATGGTCACCTGGTTAAAGTCAGAGTGTTGGACAAACTCTTGCCTTGCCAATATTCCCAACCCAGAAGGTAGAAGATGCTGTTATCATAAGCACTGGAGCTCATTATGATCAAACGTGAGCGAGCTGGCCAAGCAGAATGAGAGGCTCTGGGGGGAGGGGTGCCACGGCTGCCACGCCCTGTAGTTAACGGGGAAGGGGTCCTGGGTGCTGGTCAAGCACACAGACTAGTCGGATGGATCTAAGGACCAGTGGCAACTCCACCCTTTACACTCGGTGACCTGGGCAGCTGTCCTGGGCTCTGCTCTCCTAGTCCGTAAAGTGAGGACGGTCCAGTTGTCCCTTAGCATCCAAGCGGATTGGTCCCTGGACACCCTCCCCATCGGACACCAAATTCCAAGAATGCTCCGGCCCCTTATATCACATGGCGTGGTATTTGCATAGAACCTGCATTGGCAGGTCGGCTGAGCAGGTGTGCCTACACATCGCTTCATCCAGGTGGGCTCAGAGCAAGTGCTCGGCACGTGGCAAATTCAAGGGTTGCTTTTCAGAACTTTACGGGATTTCTTTTTTCTTTTTTTTTTTTTTAAATATATTTTATTGATTTTTTACAGAGAGGAAGGGAGAGAGATAGAGAGTCAGAAACATCGATGAGAGAGAAACATCGATCAGCTGCCTCCTGCACACCTCCTACTGGGGATGTGCCCGCAACCCAGGTACATGCCCTTGACCG
Organism: Myotis brandtii; assembly: GCF_000412655.1. Classification (NCBI taxonomy): domain Eukaryota; kingdom Metazoa; phylum Chordata; class Mammalia; order Chiroptera; family Vespertilionidae; genus Myotis; species Myotis brandtii. The sequence continues at coordinate 2,791,371 of NW_005359516.1, read as the reverse complement.
GAATCGAACCTGGGACCCTTCAGTCCGCAGGCCGACGCTCTATCCACTGAGCCAAACCGGTTCCGGCTACGGGATTTCTTTTTAAGAATATTTTCACATTGGTTGTTAAATTCACGGATGTAAAACCTGTGCATCGAGAAGGCTAACTGTACTTCCCAGGGCTTTGGGGGAGGGGGGACTCGAGAGGAAAGGGATGAAAGAGAGCCGAGCCCAGGGCCTGGCGTCAGGAAGCATCCAGGACATGGGAGCAATGGCGGTGATTATACTGACAAGGAGAAGAGTCGGAGCGCTGGCAGGACTACAGATTTCCAGAAGACAAAATTCTGACACTCGGACAGGTAATCAGCCTTAAGGGGAAATGACACCAGATGGTAGGGGAGTGTTCAAATATGTCATTCTGACTGTGCTATTCAGACGACAAATCGTGGGCAGGAAGTGGTTAAGCTGAAAGGGGGAGCGGAGAAGAGGGTGACTCAGGGACAGGCAGCCCACAGTGGGTCGGGGCCTTTTTCAGGTGGCACCTCATCTAGGTGCTGTTCAGAAAGGCACAAGCCCTAAGACCCCTCCAGCCCTGCAGGGCAGCTCAGACTCTCAAAGAGGAAGCCCCGGGGTGGCTCAGTGAGAGACCCTGGCTAAAATGCCGACATTCTGCAAGTGTTCCATCTGCAACATGGCAGATGCCCGAAGCCCCAGTGTTTGCATGCACCTTCCCAACAGAAAGGCAACTCAGAACAACAGTAGCTGGAGCTCTAGCCAGACAGTCAAGAAAGACACCGCACTTCAAGTGTGAACTCCAAGTTACTGCAGACGTTGTGACAAGTCTCTGCGACTTTGCAGTCAAAAGCTTTGGTCAAAGCAGCTGCCAGCCACGCGCAGACCAGCACCGGGCATGGAACAACTCGGAGCCCAGAAGAGGCATCCGTGGAAATGGAGGATCAGGTGGGACCCGGTGAGGCACTGCTTTCGCTCCATCAGACTGCGGTCCTTTAATGTTGGGCAAAACCACCTTTCAGAACTCAGTCCAGGAATCCCATTGCTTTCCCTGAAGAACGGGTGTGTGTTTCCTCCGGGAAACAGTGAATCATTAAATGCACCCTTTTCCTCTTCTTGCTTTGGCTGCCAGGAAGCTCAGAGCCAAATTCACACCTCACCTTTAGTAATGATGTGAGACACCCTGATTTGTATATTTTTGTCTGAAATTCTCTGACCTTGATTTTTATTTAAATTTTTTCCTGTGTTAATGCATGTAATCTTGGAAGACATCTCAAATCCACCTTTGTAGAGAACAGGAAGGCTGCTGTGCACAATAAAAAATGCTCTGGTCTTTTGCACGCAGAGGGAAGTGAGCTTGACTAAGCAGGAGTGAGTTTATTGGAGTTGAGAGTGTGGAGAGGAAAGGTGTGTGGGGTTTTTTTTTTAGGGTTTTTTTGTGTGTGTGTTTTTAAGGACTGGAAGCAAACTTGCCAGACTAGAAGGGAGCTGCCTCAGGCTGAAGGCAATCCCCACGCACTGTCTAGAGCAGTGGTTCTCAACCTTCTGGCCCTTTAAATATAGTTCCTCATGTTGTGGCCCAACCATAAAATTATTTTCGTTGCTACTTCATAACTGTAATGTTGCTACTGTTATGAATCGTAATGTAAATATCTGATATGCAGGATGGTCTTAGGCAACCCTTGTGAAAGGGTCGTTCGACTGCCAAAGGGGTCGCGACCCACAGGTTGAGAACCGCTGGTCTAGAGGAACCGGGGCTCTAGAAGTTTCCACAGAGGCTGGAGGCAGCAGCAGAGTTGACCTGGGTCTGAGTCACCTGTCTGAGCGGAAGTAGCACCACCCTTTCTCCCAGTTCGAGAAAGTGCGCTGGACGGCAAATAAACGAGAATGACATTTTTACAGGACTAGCCTGGACTCTGCTCTGTTGCATATTTTAAAAAAGAAAGTGACTTGCAAATTTCAGCATTTTATTAACAAATTACTCGTGACCCCACCAACATTAAATTAGTGGGCGCTGGTAGATCTGCAAGAAGGCATCCCGTGGCGTGACTGGGCCACTGTCCCCAGCCCCGTCCATGTGACATGAATACAGTAATTTGGAGTCCGATACGGACGGCACATTCCCACAGCTAGGACGACCCCGAGACAGTGCCGGATTGATGGGGAGGGTGCCCCTTGGGCAGAGATAAGTGAGGCTCCTGCACTGGCCACGGATGGACAAAGGGAAGCTGTTTACAGCCAGAGGGTCAAAGAGAAAAGGGCTCAATGCTGAGTCTCAGAGTGAAGGGACCATCACAGAGGGAAGACCTTCTGTGCCACATGCAGAGGCTGGAGAGCAAATCAGAGTGAAAGAGGGGCCACCGGCCCAGATCGGGGCAGCCCTGGGCCTTGGCATAGCCTGAGCTGGTCTCCCTGCTTCCTCTGCTCTCCCCAAAGCCTAGATCCTTTGAAAACAGACATCAGGTCCCAGCCTCCTTGACACAAAACCCTCCTATGGAGCTCCATCCCCTCAGCAGAACATCTGAGTCTCTCCAGTGGCAAGTCCCCTCCTGACCACCCTCCCCCACACACTCCACCCCACCAGCCCTGGCCTGTGCGCTCTTCCCAGACACCCAGGGCCTTTGCACGCGTTACTCCTTCCACCTGGAATGCCTTCCCCATGACACCTACCTGTTCCCTCACTACACTGAGGTCTCTGCGTAATGTCCCCTTATCCACAAGGCCCTCTGGGTCCCTCTGCATAACATTGTACATCCCTCATCACTTCTGCCTGCTATCCCCCTGGCCCTGGTTCCATTCTCATTACCACATGACACATTAATGTTTGTGTCTGTTTGATGTAAAAATGGGGCTGAGCCAGAGCAGGGACAACTTGCCACTGTGGCTGTCCCAGCACCTAGAACAGCACCCGTACATTGGGGGCGGGGGGTGGGGGGATGCTCAGCGAGACACACTTGTGGGTGGGTGGGTGAGAGACAGAGACAAACTTCAGTCTCAGGGCTAAGGCAGACCAGTGGTCTCCGATGTCACATGCCCCAAGGGAAGATGGTAAAACAAAGTGAGTGAGGTTTCACTGCAAATCAAGGACTTGATCGGCATCAGGGCTGTGGGAAAGCACCACAGTGAGGGCCCGGGAAATCCTAGGCTCTCGCATAATCCAGATGACTGCTCAAAAGCAAAAGCTACCTGATACAAAACTA
>NW_005359516.1:2707666-2788085 GCF_000412655.1 Myotis brandtii | reverse complement strand
CAATTCAGCCCAAAGGACAATTTGGTCTAAAACTATACTCCATGTTATTTTTGTGTAGCACGGAGGTGGAGTGCATCCTTTTGTGCCTCTTCAAGTGGTTGGCTTAAATCAATTTTACCCTCTGCTTTAAGTTTCCAGTTAATATTTCAGCCAACTATTTTACTCCTGTTCGTTTCTTAAAATGCACTGTGCAGTGTCATAAAGGAGCAGAGAAGGCGAATGTGCTGCTTGATGAGTTATCACACGGAGAACAGCCCAGGCAGGAAGGGAGACACTGCAGGCCCTTCTGCCGTCATCACGCCCTTTCTCGCCTTATAATTGGGCCTCCTGAGCCTGCATGTCTGTGCACCGTGGTTCGGTTTGGCCTATTTGTTTTAGAATCGCATACAAACGGACTCCTGCTATGCGAGCCTGTGTCCGGCTGTGAGAGGTGTATTGTACGTGATTGCAGTCCTTTCCTTTCACTACTGTTCTGTGAGGTTTCTAACAGCGAAATGTCCAAAAAGCGGGGGATTGGTTTAATCAAATCTGGGTATTTACCAAACAGAGAGTATTACATAATCCTACTTTTGCTAAGAAGGAAAAAGAATGAGAGAGTGAGAGAAAACGAAAGAAGAAGAAGAAGAATACATCCGTATGAATGTCTAAAGAGAAAGGCCTGGAAAAATACGCCACGTCTGACCTACGGAGGGAGAGCGGGTGCCACGCTCTCCGTGGAGTTTATTTGTGTATGTAATTGGAGTGACCTCATTTTCCGGTTTTTCTATAAATGGGCACTCACTGCTTTTTTTTAGAAAGAACAACAAAACAAAAAAAACACAAAAAGGAATTTAAACGATGAAGAAATTAACCATGCGACGGCAAGTAACCATCAGAGAGCAGGGTCTGATTCTGTGGAGGTTTCAGGAGTCTTTTCTCCCAACAATGTCTCCTCTGCCTGGCTGGTGATTTTGATGAACTTTTTATTTTCATATATTGATCAAATAACAATGAATGTCTCCATGTTTGTGAGGTTTATAAATACCTTATACACTGTTCAGTTAACAAGATCTATTTGTTAGATACTTAAGCCTTTCAAATTCATGCCCCCCACTCTGTCCTGCCCTGCTCTGTTCATGACGGAGGAAACAACCTAGTTTGGACCGAGCCTTTGTCCAGCTGCTCCAGCAGATGAACTGAACACTGTGAGTCAGGTCGGCTTCAACTCTAGCCTCGGTTCAGCACTGACCATCTGAGCAATTGACCGCTGGGCAGACTAACCTCCCCTGGTTTCAGTGTCCCCATCTGTCCAGTGGGGACAAAACCGATGTTGAGGGGGTTTGTGAGACTCAGAAATTGCCCAACCGGCAACCTGCATGTCACTGCAGGCCAGTTTCTGGGCCTCTGCACCGTGGACGTTTGGGGCTGGAGAATTCTGTGTTGCCAGTGGGGGAGCTGCAGGGGCACCCTGTGCATTGTGGGAGGGTCAGCAGCATCCCTGTTACCACAGATGCCAGCAGCGTGGCCTCCCAAGTTGTGACAACCAAAACTGTCTCCAGACGTTGCTAAATGTGCCCTGGGGGCAAAGCTGTCCCCAGGGAGAACTGCTGCCGCAGGCTTGTCCCTCTCTCACCTCCCATAACTGATGCCCCAGGTTCTGCTGGTTCCTCCTCCTTTTACCTCCAGAATCCGTGCCCTTCCTCACGGAGCCTCCTCAGCCTGCCCGGGGCCAGGTCAGATCCTCAACCCACTCCCTCCATCCAGTCTCCTTGCCGGTCCCCTCCCGAGGCTGAGGGACAGGACAATACTAATGTGTGCTTTTGCTCTGATTCTCCCATCTCAGTAAGGAGCCGGCTTTTCGGGGCTCTCTTATGTCACTGAGCCAGTGCTGCCTGTAAGATATGACACTTTTCTTCCCCATCTTTTCTCTCTGCCTAACCCCACGGATGAGAATATGTTCAAGGGCCCTGGTCGGGGAGTTGGGGTGGCCTTGGGGTGCGTAAGAGGAGATGAGGAAGACAGTCGGGCTGGACCAAATGGATGGTGGTCAGTCCTAGGGAGAACAGGCACCCACACGTCACCCAGTGGCTCAGCCTAAGGAAGTGGCAGGACATCACAGAGAGGGGCTGCGGGTGTCCTGGGAGGCAGGACCTGGGACCGGGGCTTCTAATCTCCCCACCGGAAGCAGCACAGCCGCAAGGCCTGAAGGGATCTCGTGGACAGGAGCTCGGGCCTCTCCGTGTGAGAGGGCATCTGGGCACCATGACTTGTAGCCCCCGCCCCCCCCCGACCCCCTTCAATGCTGCATAAGACTCCGGGACCTTCCCCAGTCCGAGCAGGGAGGGAGTGCCCAGGAAGACTGAGAGTGGCTGTCTGCAGGCTGGCTGAGAGTGGGACATAATTAGCTTTAATTCTGGAAAATCATTTAAAAATGACATTCCTCACACCTCACTGAGTTTGTGAACTGAGGCTCAGAGGCGTCACAAACACAGATGTCAGCATGTCACATCCCTGCCTACAACCCTTCCCGGCTCCCACCTGAGGCCGAAGGCCCTGACGACACAGCAGAGCAGCAGGGCTCACTCTCCACGCTTGTTCCCAGGGCAGACATCACTAATCAATCATGGCATCTTTCTGGCTGCGTCTGAACACAGTCCCAGAATCCTTTTCAGCACCACCCACCAGGCCGCTGCACGGAGCTGACTTGGTACCTGAGCTGAAGTCAATCATTTTCTGGACGTTAGGAGCCACTCCCACCATCACCACTCCCACCATCACCACTCCCACCATCACCACTCCCGCACACATTTTACTGCTCCTTAAACCAGGGTGGACCGTTGGGATGTATATTTATGTTACAGGGTTTATTTTTTCTTCCTCCAAAAAATATTACATTTATAATGTACATTTTAATGGAGTGCATCTTAGAGCTGAAGAAACGCAGCACCGGCTATCCCGGGCCTGGGGTTTCCTCAAAAGGCCTTCAGGATCCTCCACACCAGCCTGTGCCCCTCCCCAGGCCCCCGTTAGCCTGCACCTGCACCTGCACCGCCCCGCTCTTCCTTGCTCCCTTTCCTAACTTTCCTCCCTCTCTCCCACCTCTTCTTGGGAAATATCCACTTGTCTTTCAAGACTCAGCTTAAAGATCTCCTCTGTGGAGCCTTTCCAACCCCACATGTGCCTGTCCCTGAGTCCTGCACAGATGGGAGGGGACAAATCCCTAGAGGCCAGGGCCCACCTCACGCACTTCCCAGGCACAAAGAGGCTCTAACGGGAACCCAGAGAGGCAGAGCAGGACGAGGTTGGCACCACGTGCCTTGGAGAGGTGGCCCGTCCAGGCCTGGGGAAGGCCTGCCCGCCGTATCTGAGCAGTCAGAACTTGAGAACCAATGCACGAACCCACAGTGTGGCACAGACCAGCTGGGTGGAGTCGATGCTCAGAGTGGCCTGACCAGAGTTTGCCCTCCTTGCAGCCCAGCCAGGGAAGCCACATTTATTACCCTGGGTTGCTTGGCAACAGGGGACTCTGGAGAGGCCGGTGACTGATAGGACTGGAATGTGCGGTGGCGTCAGCTGGCAGCTGCCTCGGTGGCTGAGGACCAGGTGTGCAGGCCAGGTCACCTCTCTGGGGCATGGAGACGGGCCACTCCCTCGGCATCGCCACGGGACGACTTGTGGCCTTTGGTCTCTGACTCCAGCTGGCCTCCTGATGGGCACATTGCGTCCTCAAGATAAAGTTGTCCCTTTAGACTGGCACCTAAAGCCATGCACAGCTGTGAGCCTCAGCATTTCTTAAGGTGACCGCAGTCTGATGGCATAATTTGTCTTATTTGCTGCCAAGGACCACCCACACCTGGCACTGAGGAGGTGTTTAACAACTGGTTGCTTCTAGGTGTGTTTTTCACAGATATATGGGTTAGTATTCTGAGACTACTTTCAGGAGCCAGGTTTCTCATTGTTGGGAAAAGAAGTTACAAACAAGGAAAGGGGGAAGGTTAAGAGAGACCCTATGGTGCTGGGCTGGAATTGGAGGTGTAAGTATGACCTCAGATTTTTAATATAGAGAATGACAGATAATAGAAGCATATACAGATGTACTCATCTCCAAAAAACATTACATTTATAATGTACATTTATAATTACATTATAGAGCATTTTTATCTCAGCTCTGACCACTGAGAGACTTAAGAGGTCATGACACTCAGTAGCAATGAGCACACCTAACACCCAGACCCTGTTTTCTGCATACCAGGCTCTACCAAAAAGAACCAGGGCTCACCCTAGCCGGTTTGGCTCAGTGAATAGAGCATCGGCCTGTGGTCCCAGGTTCGATTCCAGTCAAGGCCACATGATCCAGTTGTGGGCTCGATCCTCAATGTGGGGCATGCAGGAGGCAGCTGATCAATGACTTTCTCTCATCATTGATGTTTCTATCTCTCTCTCCCTCTCCTTTCCTCTCTGAAATCAATTAAAAAAAAAAAAAGAACCAGGGCTCTTCAGAGAAACAGCTGATTCCAGGGCTGGTGCAAGGAAGGTACAGGATGAACCTGGAACATCTTGTGACAGAAAATAAGGAAGGGCTCAGATGATGATGGGGACTCGTCCCAAGAAGTCAGGAGCCAGTGTGAAAAGGCTCCTGAGGCCAAATCTGAAGACATTTGAGCATCAAAATAAACAACGACAGTAACAGAGTACAACTGATGGAATAAAATAAGTCTGTGAGTCCACAATGGTACACACAGAGAGTAAAGAAGTAGACAGGAAGGGAAAGCTTTTCTTTAGAGTTGAGGGCCAGCTAGCAAATGGAGAGGGGCAGAACTGAAAGGTCACATTGCAGGCAAGGCCCAGCAGTGGACCCAGTGGGCGACAGTCCGATGAGAAACAGGCTATTTATATATTTTACCTGTAACATGTATTTCTGAGAGTATCAACCCAGAAGAAACTCAGTAGCTACACAGGAAAGTTACTTTACAATGGAGGAACCTGACAGACACCACTTTGACCAACTGATTAAAGTTGAATCACCAGTAATGAAATGAATGAGCATTTATTCCATTATCAAATCCCGTGCCTCCTGACATGATGCGCTTCTGGGTTTTCCTGCCAAAAATGTACAGCCTGAATCTGATCATGAGAAAATGAAGGTTCATATTCTACATAGTAAGTGACCAGGTCTCTTCACAAATGTCAAGGTCATGAAAGACAAGACAGATTGAGGATCTGTTCAGATTAAAGGAGACTAAAGCGATGTGATGACTAAAATGCATTGTGTGGCTGGATTGGATCCTGGACCAGAAAACAATTGGTTCCTTTTGCTATAAAGATCATTAATGGGATAATTGGGGAAATGTGATACACGCTGCAGATGATAACAGGATTATACCAATGTCAATGTCCTGATTTTGATCATTGTATTGTGGTTACATACGAGGATTCCTTCCTTCTATAGGAAATAAACACTAACGTGTTGAGGAGTAAATGTGTATCATATTTGCAATTTTCAAACAGTTCATATACATATAGATACAGAGAGAGATTGAATGATAATGTTAATTGGTAAAATGTTAATATTGGGGGAAATTAGGTTAAACATATATGGAAATTCTTTGTACTACTCTTGCAAATTTTCTGTAAGCCTGAAATTAAACAAAAGCTTAAAAATAAATGTTTGCTGGATGAAAGCACGAGAAATTACCTAGCACCGTTGAGAATTGGGAGGCATTCAGTTTGTGGTGGTCACTGTTAGAAAAGAGGGGTCTTGTGGGGCCGTGAGTTGCCCCTTCACTAGTGGGATCAGAATGTTCTAGGCCAGGGCTTTCGTGTGCATGCGAGTCACCTGGAGATCTGGTCCGAGGCAGGTGCCGGCCTGGGCGAGGATGAGATGCTGCGTTTCTAACCAGCTCCCAGCTGGTGCTCAGGCACCTTCCTGCTGGCCCCAGGACCAAAGGAGGTGGATACACCTGAGCTTTAGGCCGGGCGCATTGGGCCCATCTGCTGAACCAGCTTTAATTGCTCTTCCCAGGCGATTCCAATGCAGCCAGGGTTAGAGCTTCACATGACGCCTGCCTGTCTCCTCCTTTCCATCCTCTCAAGCGCAGGCCCTAAGTCTGAAAACTGCCACGGCTTTCAAGCTAGATTCTTTGCTGCTCTTTTACTCCAACCTACACCTAGAAGCCAGATCTTTCTTGTCCTCCACCATTCAAACACTCCTTGCAAGCCAGCCCAAACTCCTCGTCCAGGCATCAGCCCTCGGCGCCGTGGCCGACCCACTCCCTGGCCGCTCTCCAGGGCTCCCCCTGGTACTCTGCTCCTAGGAGAGCGGCATTCACCACCCACAGCCCAGGTTTCACCTTCACACATTGAGGGGGGTGGGTGGCACTGGTAACCCCCGCACACACGCACTGTACCCATCTTAAGTCTCACTCGGGGTGAGACAAACAGCGCTCTAGTAAGAACCACCACCTAGTTCCTTCCTCCATGGGCCCCCTCCGCACGCGGGCCCCAGCTGGGCCCTCATGCTCCCCCAGGAGAACCGGTGGCTCAGAGCAGGGAGGAGAGGTCCCTGCAGCTGGGACACAGGTCACCCGCTCTTGTCCACCAGCCGGCTGTGCACGGGGAAGGGCAGGGAGAGGGTGACTCGGGTGCTGCCTGGAATTCTGGCCTGGCACCCATTCCCTGTGCCCGCACCCCTGCCCACTTCCCCACCCACCACTCCACAACCTCCCCGCCTCAGCCCAGCCTGTGGCTAGGAGCTGAAGGAAATAGGTTACAGGGAGGTGCCACCTGCGTTGTCCCCTCAGGGGAGGGTTTGGCCTAGTAGACAAGCAGCTTCTGTTAAAAGTTAAAACCAAACCTAAGAAGGGAGACCTGGGAGGTGGGGGACAGGAGAGGGCCTCCTTCCCCGTTCTCCTACCTCCTTCTCTGGTTCTGTCTCCACTTCATGGCTCCTCGCTGGGCCCACCCTCCTCCAGGCCTCGCTTTCCTGGGAGAAGACTTCCCCCTGAAGCAGACCCGCCCATCACCCAAAGTTCCTTGGGGCTGACGAGCTAATTCCCCTGATGATGTTTGGCTGCCCAGGGCTGGGCTTCAGTAATCACGAGGCTCAGGGGCTGAGCAGGTGCCTCGGTTTACAGATAATCAGCTGGAATTCGAGGGGGAGCAGCGGCTCTCAGCTCAGACTAGCTTCCAGAAGTCCAGGGGCAAGTCATACTCACCCTCCGGGCAGGCTGCTTGTCTCGGGGTGTCCCAGTGGAAACCTCAGGACAGGCTTATTGAACAATCAGGAGGGAGGGGACGAGGCCCTTCTCACCTCCCAATGAAAGCTCTCAAAGCTTTGTACCACAGTCCCCTTTTGGTTGGGATTTTCAGATTCCTGGCCCTGCTCATTCCAGAGAGGCGGGCAGGCATTTGGAAGCAAATTATGAGGTAGACCCTAAAAGAGATGGACACCTCATTCCCAGATCTGGGAACCCCTCCCCCCACTCCATCCTGCCTCTCCAGTTTGAGGCTCATTCCAAGTCCTTCCAGCAAGAAGCTGTCCTCCCACCACCCGGGCCACCCTGGCGTCGCCACATCCCCTTCTCCCAGAACTCCCTTGGGTGGCCCATGCATGCCAGCACTTGTCCCTGGCCTTGTGTTCTGCCCCCAATCCTGGCTCCCGGGCGGCTATAGGAACCTTCTTGCCAGGCAGATCCTTTCCCATCTGTTAACAAGCACTGTAATGTTCCAATCCCCGATCAACACACCTCACAAATAACTTTAGGGTAACTTTTGGGTATAAGGGGCAATTCTGATGCTATAATATTATAGTTTGAAATGATTAGAGGAATTATGACTCCATTAGAAATGATGGTAGGAATTATGGAGAAAATAAGTCAAAATATTTGAAATTGAGGCTGTCATAAAATCCAAGATACACAGTCACCATCTATGTATTCTCCTATACCCAGGGTAGGCACTCAGTAAATACTGGAATCTTCCTCCTCTTTGACATTTACACCCTGTTTTCCTCACCCTCTCACATCCATCCCATTCGTCCCCAATCAACACATGATGTGGTTTTGCCATGAGTCAATCTTTATTGGGTTTGGAAGTAATGAGTTATTGGCACAGGACTCCATGGGTTTCAAAGTAAATGACAGAAGGAAATATACATCACACAGGTGGGAAGGCCCGGCAGGGAGGAGTCCCCGAGGAGCTGTGAGGACCCTGCAGCCAGCCCAGCGGATTCAGGCTGCACAGACCTGGGGAGAAGCAGCCATGTCTCAGGGGTCTAAGAGATCCTCTAGTCCTCTCTCAAAGACAATCACTTCTAGCCTTCATGGAACCTTCTTCCAGCCTTTGAGTCTTTGCCACCAAGAGCAGCTTGGCAACCGTGAGGACCCGCTCTCCCTCTAAGAAAGCCAGCCTGCTCTCCCACACCCGTGCGGTTCCCAGTGAAGCCTCCCCCACCAGGGCAGATTCAGGTCCCTGCAGAGGGAGGAGGGGATGAGTAGAGGAGGGAAAGAGTTAGTTTTAGAGGGTTGGCCAAGCCCAGGGATCCCCTGAGGACCTGCCCTTCCCCTCCGTTGTGGTGGGTCTTCCACCAGTATTTGGGGGGTAAGGAAATGGGGGCTTTTCAACAGGAGGGCTGCTGCCCCTCCTCTGAGGGGTCCTCCTCTATGAGCTCCAGGTCAAACTCATCTTCCAGGGACCCTCCAACAGGCAGGAGGCGGAACTTCTTCCCTTTCAGGGTGCACGTGCGATGCTCGAAGTCCAGGACGGCGTTGTGGTCCTGGAGCACATCGGTGCCGATGATGGCTTCTTCAGCACTGGCGTTGGCCACCAGGAACTCTGCCTTGAGCTTCAGTTTGCCCAGCGACACCACCGTATCCCAGATGCCCAGGATCTTCATTTCTGCCCCATTGGCCACTTTTACCACATTCTCAAAGGGCCGAAGGGTGTCCAAGTCCCCATCCGTGACCTCCTCCCACAAGTTCGGGTGGACCACGGACACCTGGGCCCCGGAGTCCACCAGGAACCTCACGGGCACTTTGCCAATTTTCCCCTTGAGGTAGTAGCCCTTACCCATGCTGTTGGCAAAGACGATCTCCTTGGGCAGGTGGCTGCGGGCGGCCGTGGGCCCCCCGAAGGTCTTCAGCAGGGTGTCTTTCACAGCCTCGTAGTCCCCCTGGTCCTCGGGACTGAGTCCATCGTAGGCCTTCAGGGCATCGCCCCTGAGGGACTCTTTCAGGAACCTTAGCTGGGTGGCATGGTCCCAATGGTTGAGGTCGTTGATGACCTCAAAGCGGTGCAGCCAGAGGTGGGGGGCTATATTGGCTCCATTGAAAGGCTCCGGGATGAAGGCGTGCTCCCGGCGGCCTCCCTGGCTCCTGGCTCCGCTACCGGCCATCCCTCTGCTCTTGACTGGAACGGCAGCAGCAACCCACGCCAAGTAGAGAAAGCCACAGAGCAGCGCCGGCGCAATCACGCTGGAGAACAAGTCCTCTCTAGTGTTGTGAGGTGCCCGGCCTGGGGCAGGCAGAAGGCACCAGGTGAGGGTTGTCTGACGAACTGCTGGGTGCAGAGGTGGCTACTGTGGCATGCTCACTCTGCAGAGCCTTTTTGATGCCTAGCCTGGCCCCCAGGGCTCCCCTTCTTCTTTGTTCTAGAAGCTCCGCCCCTGCTTGTCCTGCCCTCCTGCCAGCATCCTGCCCAACGAGCAGGATCAGTGCCTCGCCCTTCTGCATCCATCCATGAGACCGGCACAGGCCAGCCCACGTTGCCAGCCTCAGTCAGAGGGGGGCCACTCAGGTACCCTCCCCAGACTGTGCCCCAGAATAACACGTGAGGACACAGAAGACGTTAGGACATCCAGGTGTTTGTCATCAGCTGGAGAAGGAAGGGGGAGGCAGGGATCAGAGGCCCATCAACCTTTAGAATGGGGGAACCCTTTGCCCTCAGCCCCAAGTGACCACTGTGAGTGGTTAAAGGAAGGGACCTTACATTAACTGCACTCCTACTATGTGTGCGCATGGGGTGGGTGTTTTCTCATACCTTCTGAACCAAGTGTGGAATCCCATAAGATTCCCCAGAGAGGGAGAGAGAAGAGGGTCCCAGAATCAAGAATGCACAGACATAGTTTTTAAATGACGGGACACACACAGCATTTTCCATGAACTCGATTGCTACAGTAATTTTCCCTCGTTGATCACATCCAATTCTGAGTCAGAACTCTTCCAGGCTGGCCTCAGCCCCTGTGCCCTCACTAAGTCCCTGAAGTGGGCTGGTGCAGACCTTGAACTCTGGGAGTGAAGCCACCGGAAGCCAAAGCGGGATCCAGCTCCAGCTCCAACTCTGGGTGTGCCACGTGTGTCGTCTCCTCCCGATGGCCCCTCTCACCTTCCAGGAACCTCCCAAGAGCCCCTTCTCCCAGCCCCCCACCTGATCATTTATAAAAAGAGCAGCCAGGGAATTTTACTCCCATCTGTTCCCAGAAGGGGGAAGTCTGCCATATTGGTGAAGCTTTGGCTGGAGGAGGTTGGGCTGTATAACCTCCTGCTGAAAGGTGGGGGGTGCAGGGTCACCCCATGGATGCCCAGAAGGTGAATCTGTGGGCCCCAGGGCTGCAGCCTGACTTGGGCCTGTGCAGGGAGATTGGGGCTGATGGGGGGGGGCACTCTTATGATCCTTCAAATGACACCTCCTCCATGGAGCCTTCTACCCTGCCCCTTGCACGGGTGCCCACTCCCAGTCGAGTGTGTTGCAGTGTGTTGTGCTGGTTTATTCACCAGCCTGTCTCCTTTGATGAACCGGGGTGTGAGGCTCACACATATCAGGCAGGTGTGACTGTCTCCAGCCCCCACAGAAACTTATTCTGGGGTCAGCAGGTGCTCTCTGCTGGGCTCCAGGCCTGGCCGAGTGCTCTCACCAAACAGGAGAGACTAGGACAGGAGAGGAGCAAGAACCAGTGGCATACCTGTGGCCCTGGGCTGTTTTCCTGGCCCGTGGCCTATTCCTCACTGGCTTCCTGTACCACTCATCACCGTCATAGTACCTGGCTGAATCCCAGGGGACCCTGGCCCCAATCCTGCCTGGAGACAGTCCAGGTTCCTGTTGGTGTGGAAAGACCCTCATCCCTGCCACTGTCTTCACCCCTTCCACCTGACACAGTGAGCCAGCAGATAGGCAGCTGGGTCAACACCTCTCATCACAGCTGCCAAGCTAAGGTGGGGCCATTCCAGGAGCCCAGAGGAGGGGGAATGAAGTCACTGGAAAGGTGTCAAGGGCAGGTGGGTCTCTGAGAAGATTGCATAATAAATAATCCTGCACCCAGAGAAACGTCCCGGCCACCCGCAGGACCAGGAAGCCCCTTCCGCAGGCGGACTTCTGTGGACAGACGCCCAGCCCCTGGAATGGGCGTTGTTCTGTGGCCCAGGGACCTGACCTAGTGGCCTCCTGGCTCCCTGGTATTTGTCACACACACACACACCTGGTCCCTTGGCAGTGAGAATGGGGTGAGAGGCAGGTGGCTAATCAGCTGGCGAATTAGAGCTGCTAGATGCCCCAACTGTGGCTCTTCATACCACACTGAAGTCAGACCTCCCCAGGTGCTCTGGACTAGAAGGAGGCAGCCATGGAACTTGGGTCATGGCACTTCACTTGACTGGGTTTGGCAAAGTCATTTCCTATTCATCGCCTCATTGAACTTCATAACAATCTGTGAGGCCGACCAGCCCACCCTCCTCTAGGGTCTGAAGCACAGGGAGCTTGAACGTCTGGATGGCTCGCTTCAGGACCCGAGATGCCCAGTGCATGGAGCAGGGCATTCTGTAAATAAAATCTGGGAAGTGACCGTGCTGGGCTCAGGAAGGTGTGCAGCTAGGGCCTGGGGGCTTGTGCTGTTGATGGCCTCTGATGGGGACAAAGATCTAATGAGCAGTAAGCAAGAGCTGATTGTGGAGTCAAGAATTTCATGAGCCAGTTGTTAAACCAACTGGTAGCTTTGTGGAAGTATTTACACCACAGAAATTGGCAAATTCTAGATTAAGACTTTTTCCCCCTCTGGAAATCCAATTTATCATCACACCCCTGCATGAGGAAGAACTTGTTTTCCCTCTCTCCCCCGGCCCTCCCTCCCACTCTCCCTGGCAGACAAAGCGCCATGGCCAGTGCCTAACAAGTTTATAGTAATCTCCACTCATGCCTGGCCACTTATTGAAATCCCCTCTCTAGCCTAGCTTGCCCCATGTTACTCACAAACTTTACACTTTTGGGTCCCTTGGCTTGAGGCAGGGGGCCTTCCGCAGGGAGCTCCCCAGGCTGGCTGTTCACACAGTCCCATCTGGGATCCCTAAGACAGAAGCACATGGAACTGGTGGTTACCAGGAGAGCCTGGATGGGCTGAGTTTAGGGACTAGTCTCTGGCTAGGGTCAGAAACAGGGTGAAGTAAGTTCTCAAGTCCTTTGTGAGATGCCCGCCAGTGCAACACCCCAAAACCACTCAGGGACCTCAAAATTGCCATGCTATTGCTACACTGATGAGCTAAACCAGCTGGGGCAAACCAGGTGTCTCCTCCCAGAACCTCAGAAATCGTGGCTAATTATTGACAAGTATAGGTATTGGGGCGGGAACACCCTCATTATTACCCATTAGCATTTCCTGAGCATGTTCTGAAGCAGGCACCAGGCACTTAACCCGAAAGGAGGCAAATCAGGACAGTAAACAGGAAGGACGGAGGGAGTCCCCACCTCCACACCCCCACTGACATCTCAAGGCTGCGAACTCTGCCTGCACCATGCGGCCCCAGCTTCCCAGTGCCCCTTTGCCGCTTCTCCCCCCACCCCCACCCCATCCCACCCAGGACAGGGCCCATTAGGGCCCCTGAAAATTGAAGCACTTGGTGGGCAGTGAGGACGCAACTGAAAACCATGGGCTGCCTTCTCTGTGCTGTTTCTGCTGCCTGACGATTTCTGAGAGCACAGAGGGCATGGTGCTGGCAGGAGCCTGAGCCTTCAAGTCCTGAGGGTGGAGGCAGGGCCCAGTGATGCAGGGTGGGCTGGGAGGGGACCTGGACATTCTCAGGACATCTTTTTTAGCAAAGAGCTGAGAGACCTTATGGATTTGGGTGGCCCGGTGAGGCCCAGACTGGAACAGAGGGAGGGTCGGGAAAGGTGCAGCAAGCCCCACAGGGCACAGGCGCTGCTGCGGCTCCTCTCCAGGCTCATGAGGGGGATGGGGCAGAGGGAAGGGGGATTCAAGGACTCAAGACAGCAAAGCAGGGCTGAAGGGAGACCGGAGGCGCACAGTCTCCATTTGACCTATGAAGTCACACGGGCTCTCACTCAGAAAGGTCTAAACTTGGTCTGCTGCTCTGCTGTTGCTGTCTTGAAATTCCCAATAATTTATTTTTATTTATTTTATTTTTTTGTTAATCCTCACCAGAGGATATTTTCCCATTGATTTTTAGAGAGAGTGGAAGGGAGGGAGAGACACAGAGAGAAAGAAACACCAATGTGAGAGAAACACACCGATTGGTTGCTTCCCACAGGTGTCTGAACCAAGGGAGAGTGGAAGGGAGGGAGAGACACAGAGAGAAAGAAAGAAACACCGATGTGAGAGAAACACACCGATTGGTTGCTTCCCGCAGGTGTCTGAACCAAGGCCGGGGATTGAGCCTGCAACCGAGGCATGTGCCCTTGATCACAATCAAACCGGGGACCCTTCAGTCTACAGGCCAATTGCTCTATCCATTAAGCCAAACCGGCTGGGGTAAAATTCCCAATAATTTTGAATAAGGGGCCCACACTTTTGTTTTGCACCAGACCCTGTAAATTATGTGGCTGGTGTTGTCTCCAACCAACCTAATGGGGACTTCCCTTCACACACACACACACACACACACACACACACACACACCACAATACAAA
Organism: Myotis brandtii; assembly: GCF_000412655.1. Taxonomy (NCBI): domain Eukaryota; kingdom Metazoa; phylum Chordata; class Mammalia; order Chiroptera; family Vespertilionidae; genus Myotis; species Myotis brandtii. The sequence continues at coordinate 2,774,198 of NW_005359516.1, read as the reverse complement.
CGCACATACACACACCACACAAACACTCATTACCACACACCACACACATATACACTGTCTAAAAAAACACACACACTCCCCACCACTATACACTGGGCACATGTAAAACACACAGTCACTACAGTTCACAGTTCAAAACAGCTGAGAAACTGTGTAACCTGCATATAGATTCAGCTCCCACATTTCATTTTACATATCTATTTGCACACATTTACATTGAGCATTAAAATCATATTTATTGGAGGCACCTGCTGTTTATTAGCCTCTGGGCACACTTGCTGGCTCAGAAGACTAGGTAGGTCCCCATCACCATGGCTTACAAGCCAATGAAAACAGGATTCAGATGTTTAACCGCCCAGTTTTGAAGAGTTTAAGACCAACGTGTATGTGCAGGTCGGCCACTTGAAGCAGCCCCATCACAGCCACGCCGCTTTGAAAGTGGGTCATCCTGCCATCTGCCCTCCCACGGTGTGGGCCAAGGACAGGATCCCTCCGTGGTTGCCACCTCTGGGCACTCGCCGCCACGCGAGAGGTCCCACTTGTCTGCACAGCTCCCGCCCAGCCCTCTGACGCCCCAGCCCCGGGTTGGTGTGACTGTGTCGGTGTCCTAGGAGCAGGGCCACAGCGGCTCCCAGCATTCTGTGTCAGCGGTTATGGCCTCGGGTCCTCAAGCTGAAAGGAGGAGCAATGGGGTGACTTCTGCACAAAAATTCCAGGAATGCATATCGGAGCCCAGTGAAGTCTGGTGGCTCGGACCAAGGCAAGGCGTGTGGGAAACCCAAAGCAGCAGCAGGTCTCTTATTCCCCAACCACAAACCCGGACGACCAGCGCCGCTGTTCCCCAGCAGGAATGACCCAGCGGTCACGTCGGTCATGGCCAAACGGCCAAACGGCCAAACGGCCCAGCGCACTTGGGCAAGACAGCTTTGTCTTAACTGGTCCCTTTCTTGGTCCCTGCCACAGCCTCGCTGACACAGGCCGCCTGCTGGCAGGGCCTTCCCAGTTCTCCATTGTTCCAGAGGCTCTTCCTCCCATTTGGGTTGCCACCCATTTCAGAACTCCCACCCAAAGCAGCCCAGCTCAGCCCATCAACAGCACCCCTGTGTCAGCAGCCAGCGAGATGCTTGGTGCCAATCGTGGCCCTGGAGGGTGCTGGAGTGTTTAGGCAATAGTGGTCCTGGGCCTCTATGCCACAGCCAGCCCTCCAGGGTCAGGGCCAGGGCCAGGGCCAACCGAGAGTGGGTCAGAGCAAGGCGTTGACTACTCCCTACCAGACCAATACGCCAAAACCGGTTCTTTCCCTGTTTTTATCTTTCAATCAAATTTGAAGATTACTTAAGGTGTTCTGAAGGCCGCCCCACTCCTCTCCTCACAGCCCAGCCCTGTAAATTGGGTTTCTGCCTTCTTCCCAATTCCTGATGCCCCCACCCTAGAACAAGCCCTCATCCCTTCCTGCTCTGGTTTCTGCCATGCTCCCCCCAGGCCACGGATGCCCAGGGTTCTGCGTGGCCAGAGGAACTGTCTCTAAGGGAAGACCCTCTGCAGAGCCCCTCCTCCACTTAAGGTTGGAAGTGGGACTTGTAACACAGACCAAACAGCTCTGGAGACATTAACCCACTTCCAACAAACACTCCTGAAATTTATGAAATGTCCAGACAATCAAAATATACAGACTGGGTATTCTCTAGATACAAGAGGGCTTCTAATGACACTAGGGAACTTGGCTCAGAGCTAGACACATGGAAGACTTTTGTCCAACTTAAAATACCTCAAAGGCAGCTTTGAACTAATCCTGAAATAGTTTAATTGCTGCTAATGATAACTGGTATTGTGAGCAATGCAAACATATAAAATAACCTCAACATGAAGAACTGCTTCTTTTGAATCCATTGCCAACTTAGCTTTGCTCCTAACTTATAGAAGATGGGGGACAAAGCAGGGTCCCTCCCTCTGGCATGTCACAGCTGCCTCCCTTCTTCACCACCCAGGAGAAGTAGGGGGAGGCAGGAATGGGCAGAAGGAAAAAACAGCTACCATGCATGGAAATCTCCAGGTCATTGGTAGCAGCAGTAATAAACATTTATTGAGTACCTACTACGTGCCAGACACCATGCTGGAGGCTGTAAATTAGTATAAGGCACTCTGAGAATCTGCAGCACAGATGAGGATGGGCAATGCCAAATAAGTGGGTTGATTCAATTCCATACATATTTCTTAAGGCCAACTCTGCCTCATGTAGAGCGGTGAGTCAGCCCTGAGCCCCACCCTCACATAGCGTTCAGGTGAGTGGGGTGATAGGATCAGATACAGAGAGATGAGTATGGGACGTGGGCAAGATGGGGGCCCAAGGAGCATTGAGCAACTCGTCCCACCAGAAGTCAGCCAATGTTATCTAAGAAAAACCATGAAACCAATGTTAAAGGGGAGGCCTGCATTAGCACTGAACTCGGGGAGACAGGGCACCACAAGCCACAAACGTGGCTCCATTGTTGCTCATGAAGCAGACTCTCTGGAGGGATTTGGGGGTGAAGGCCATGGCACTGAGCCACTGGTGTGGACACACTGGAAGGAGGGAGCTGAGGGGTGGGGTTAGTCTCTGGATAAAATAGTCCAGTTAAGAATATGTGTATAAGCCCTGGCTGGTATGGCTCAGTGGATAGAGTGTCGGCCTGTGGACTGAAGGGTCCCGGGTTCGATTCCGGTCAAGGGCACATGCCTGGGTTGTGGGCTTGATCCCCAGTAAGGGGTGTGCAGGAGGCAGCTGATCAATGATTCTCTCTCATCATTGATATTTCTATCTCTCTCTCCCTCTTCCTTACTCTCTGAAATCAATAAAAATAAATAAATAAATAAATAATATATTTAAAAAAATATATGTGTATAAATGTAGGGAAATAAACTGGGAGGAAATACCCCAAAACAGTGACAGTACTAATTTTTGGATAGTAGAATCACAAATGATCTCAATTTTCTTCTATATACATTTTTGAGAATATATTCTTTAATAAGAAAACAGCATTTAAAAATATTTAAAAATTGTTCCTGCAATTTTCTGTAAGCTTAAAGTTATTTCCAAATAAAAAAGTTTTTAACCAGAGGTAAGTGGGTAATCACTGTATCTTCCGCTCAGTTTTTCTCTGAACTTAAACTGATCTAAAAAATGAAGACTGTTAAAAAATGTTTTTTTAAGTTTTTAAAAAGGTACTTAAAATAGATAAATAAAATAGTAAACAGGTACTTAAAGGGGGTGTCATTAAATAACATTAACAATAGTAATAATCATTGAAGCTAAATGATAGGTATAAGAGGGATGTCCATTTGCATTTCCCACAGCTCTTGGGTGCGTCTGAAATTTTTCCACAACAAAAAGTAAAATAATAAGTAAACAAAACTCTGTGCCAAGACCCTGCCTGGCCTGCCCAGTTCTAGGCCTGCTGCATGTCACCTCTCCAGAGCCCCAGAACTGCTCTAGACTTATCCACATATCAGGACAGGCCGCCTCAGCCATGTCTCAGTGTCCCTGCTCGGCGTCCGCTCCCTTGCCCCATCACAGAGATTCTCAGCAAACTCAGCTGCAGCACCGGCCTGCCCACTGGCCCCGGGCTCCAGGTGGGCACCCAACCCTCAACCATGGCCGCAGCACCAGCCCCGACCCTGCACACAGCGCACCATAGACCGCCCCTCCTGCCTGGGCTGCCACCCAGCTTCCCATTGCAGGTCTCCCTGACCTGTACCCTCTTTTTCTTCATGGGCTCCCCTCTCTCACCCGAGTCAGCATGCGCCAATCTCTCACAGCTTAAAAACTAACCCCTTCGCATGGTCCAGCATCCCCGCTCGGTCAATGACTACTTCGCTCCCTTTCCCAGTCAGTTTTCTAGAAGGGCTGGTGTACATCTGCAGGGCCACGGCACGCATGGGTGCTCCACTGTGGGGCCTGTGGGGGCTGAAATCCAGCCTGCACCCCTCTCCCGAGCCCGAATGCTGGCAAGAGGGTTTGATCTGCCTGGAGGAAGGCGTGTCCCTTTCTAACTCGCACAAAGGCACCATATGGTCTACATGAGCCCCGCTCTCTCCGCCTCAGTGTGACATCTCCACTCACTGCCAAAGCCCCGGCTCCTGCCACACACCCTCCACGCACCCTTGCCCAGGGCACCTGTGTCCTCCCACGGCCACATCCCATGGCCCCTTCAGGAATTTGATTTTCTGAAGCATCTGCATCGCTGTGTTTCCTCCTAGGTCTTTTCTGCCCCCTTGGCTCCTGTGACCCAAGTTTCTGGATCTTGTGAAGGGATTAAGAAGCATAAATCGATATACGAAATAGTCACGGGGATATAAAGTACAGCACAGGGAATATAGTTAATAATGTAACACTTATGTATGGTGCCAGGTGGGTCCTGGAAATATCGGGGGGACGGGGGCGGGGGTCACTCTGTAAAGTACATGACTGTCTAACCACTATGCTGTACACCTGAAACTAACACAAAATAATAATGAATGTACACTGTAACTGAAAAATACAATTTTTTAAAATTAAAAAATAGAAAGACCACTTCCCTCAGTCTTTCATGGGCTTTCTCTCATCTGTCTCCCTGGCCTAGCCCCGCTCCTCTGTTCCAGCTGCCCACTGCCATGTCCACCTACAAGTGCGGCTTCAGCTGAAAGCAGTATCTTCTCCCCAGTCCCTCTCTGCCTCCTATGTTCTTCATCTGGGCAAAAGGCACCACCATCTAACCGGTTCCCCAGTCAGCACCCCTGGAGTCACCCTGCCCTCCCTCCCCTCACTGCCACATCCGATGATTAATGGGTGGCCACGTCCTGTTGGCTCCTGAGTCTCTCTCCCTCCCACCCTCCCTCTGCATCCCCACGGCCCTGTTCAGGCCCAGCTCTTACAACAGTCACCCTGCAGGCCTCCCTGCCTCTGTCCCCTCTGCATTAATCCGCTCTCCTCAGGGCGGCCAGAATCCTGGGATGTAAGTCTCCTCATGTCACTCTGCTCAACATTCCTCCGTGGCTCCTCAGCCCAAAAGCAAATCCTGACTCTCAAGATGGCACTTGAGGCCTCCTCCCTAGCTCATGGTCCACTGACGCTAAGTGGCCCATATTTCCCCAAACATGACAGGCTTTTTTTTTGCCTTTTCACAAGCCACTCACTTGGCCAGACTAGCCTTCCTCACACTAGTGACAAGTAAGTTTTTCTTTACTGTGATTATAGTAAGAAAAATATTTCTCATCATACTCCAGTATACATATGCATTATAATATATTAGACACATATACCTATCTATAAATATATGTGCTCTCAATAATATATTCATATATTATTAGTCTGTTATATCATCATTCTATATCACATATTTAACATTAATACATTATCTATTATCTATTTAATATTTTACATGTACTTATTTTTACATATAGCTGAAACAGTGTATTTATTACATGCAATGTACTCTGACATTTTCTGTCTTACTCCACTTCTTTTTCTTTATTTCATGCTGGTGATGACACTGAATTAAGCTCCCAGCCCACAAACTGTTCCACCCACCTGAAGCCTCTGCTGCAGCCCGTGGGGATCAGTGAGGGCTTCCAGCGGGAGCAGCGTGACAGAGGGGGGCTTAGAAGGCACGTCTCAAATGTTCTAAGGGGAAGCGCCAATTTTGTAAATTTCCAATCTGTCATGTATTTGACTTTTAAAAAACATAATAAAAATGAATTACTAGAAAATAAAAGAATAAAGGTATGTTTTACATGCAAGCCCTGATTTGTATTACTAGTGGCAGTAGGCCCTGTGGAGTGGCGGCACGAACGTGCTGGGAGGTGGACACCAGGTAGGGGCCAGAGGCACCAGGCGGCTTTGCCAGTCCTTTTGATGCCCCCAAGTCCTTGACATGTGCCACACCTGCCCTCCCTGTCTCTGTCCTGGAGCAATTCCAGTGTCCACAGTGGAAGGGGCTTTACTGAGGAGAAGGGGCTGCTGTGCAGGCTCCCGCCTTGTCTAGAGAGCCGGCTGCCTGAGTTCGCATCCTGACTCAGCCACTAACTGGCTGTGGGCAGTGGATAAAGGACTGAACCTCTCCAAGCCTCGGTTTCCTCCCAGGATTGTCCCAGCAGATTAATAAAGCAAATCCGTACCTCAGGGCTTGGCCCAGGGCCAGAACGGGGTTGGCACCCCACCTTCCAGATGTCATGGTTATGATGCTGTTGTCGTCGCCTTGTCCTCACAGGCCCCTTCTCTTTGTGCCTCACCCACCTCAGCTCTTCGCTTCTTCTCTGCCTCTCACTCTCAGAAGATGTTTGGCTGGCATCCTATGTGGTAGAGAAAATAGTACATAAATGAGTGTGCAATAAATGTTATTGACATGAAGGATGTTTAGCAATTTACAAATAATAATAAAATATACAGTACTCTTTACTGTAAATTGCATAGAGCAAATTGAGTCTTACAAATGCTTTCATTGATTTTTAGCGACCTGCTGAATCCATACCCAACCTATAACTATAATTGACAAATGAATGTAGTTCCTATGTAAATGCTGGTTGATAGTTTTATTTGTGGCAACTAGTAAGAAAAAAGTGACACAATGAAGATACATGCTGGAACTTCACTTGTTTCTCAGTGATGTGAGCACATCTTCACTGAATGAGAGCATAGTTTTTGGACACTGGAAGAACTTGGCTCAATTTTCCTGTACAATTTACCATGTAGTGGCTACAGGCACAATATACATTTAAGTTTAATGTACATTATACATTTTCTCTATAACTTTGTTAAGTCTAGACAGTCAACAAACAATAAATCAAACCCTGATTTGTGGGGTTTGCAAACTTCTATGGTGTAAATATTTCCACCTGACCAATTTCAAGCTATTAATATGATGTCACTGAATGCAAGTTGGGAAGGACAGCATAGTAACACATTATATAGTATTTTCACAGACATAATAGACGTAAATAATCTTACAAGCATAAATAATAAAATGTAAAATACTTAGGAAGTTTTGAGTATTTATCTTTGTTTCCAATATAATTGATCTAATTGTAATGTTATATAATTTAATTTTAAAATAATAGCTGGTTTAACTACTGCCTTGTAAAGTTCCTAAAAATTTCACAATCAGCTCTCAGGAGCTGGTGTGATCACACACCTGGATCCATCCCCTCACCCCCAGCTGTGCTTTGAATGGGGCCTTCGAAAAGCTCTCCAAACCTGATGGCCTCTTCCAATGTTCTTTTCAGGTCTTGTAAGCAAAACTGAACTCATTTTCTTGCTCTCAAACCTGCTCCTCTCCAAGGCTGCCATCTTGGTAAATGAAGGACTTCACCATCCACTCAGCAACCCAAGCCAGACCACATGGCATCACCATCCTGCCACCTTCACACCTCCTCTGGCATCAGGTCACCTCCATCTGAACCCCTCGCAACTCTGCCCCTGCTCTCTGACCCCTGGCCTGCTCAGGATCACACCCCTGCACCTCCTCCCTGGGCCCCCCACAGCCTTCCTCGTGGCATCTAAAGCACTCACGTCCTACCCTGTTGTATACTGGGAAAAGCCAGTCTCCCCAGAGCCCAACAGTCATTGTCCCCTGTCCCCTTTCTCCAGAGTCATCTGTGGCTCACTCAATCTCTGCCCCAATGGCAGAACTAGCTACAGTTTCCTTAACACATCCCACTCTCCCAAACTTCCATCCCTCCATGCCAGTCCCTGTCTTGGAATGCCCTTCTCCATTCAAATTCCTGCTTCACAATTCTCAGCCCTTCTTTTGGACTCACCTCAAAGATTAGCACCCTAGTGAGCACCCCAACCCCAAGCAGAATCCATTCATTTGATCATTCATGCGTTACTTCATTACTGATATTTTAGTGCCAACTATGTGCCAGGGTCTGTGCTAGATGCTGGGATGCAGAAAGGAGCTTGGCTCTCAGAAGCTCGAACAGGGGAAACAGAGCTAGGGCAACCAGCCCCCTGGCAGACAGAGCTCTGCGGGGTGCTGGAGAAGAGCAGAAGGGGGCACCCTTACTCAGGCTCCCGGGGCTTGTAGCCCTTGATCTGATCTTTGCTAGATGGGTAGGAGTTAGCCAGGGGAGGGGTGGGGGACAGTGCTCCAGGCAGAGGGAAGCAGATGCAAAGGCCCTGAGGCATGAGAGTGCCTGCTGGGAGCTGCAGGTGATTCTGTCTGCTAGTCCTCAAGGTCCAGAGGAAGGCCAGACCAAATCCACGGGGTCTCAACTGGTACGTGGAAGAAGCTGAAATGGTGATGCTGGAGTGGTAAAGGCGATGAGAGCAACAGAAGTCTTCCTGTGCCAGAGCCACGGCCTTTCAGAAAGCTCAGTTTGAGAGATAATGGAGAGACACCTGACGAGAATCAAAACGCTGGGCTGAGAGGTGAAATGGGCAGTGCAAGCAAGAACCGCTGAAGGCCACCTCCAGCGGCAGCGCCGGGGAAGGAGCACACAGTTCAGGAGGGAGGGGGGTGGAGAATCAGCAGTGCCGGTGACCCCCTGGAAGGGAGCACTAAGGGGGCTGCCCAGTTTCTGGCCAGGGTGACTTGGAGGAGGAGGAGGAAGAGGAGGAGGAGGGTGGCATTCTCTGGAGTGTAAATCCCAAGGCGTGGCTTTGCGGGTAACCATGAGTTCATCCTGGACATGCTGGTGGAGGTTCAGCCGGTGGAAAGGGCCCCTCAGCAGCTGTCTATTGGCACCTGGACTTCAGGAACAATTCCTGATTGAAAGATGGAATGTGGAAGGCACCAGCAAGTCAGCATCTGGGAATCCTCTCCCTCATGGAGAGGAGAGGAGGGTCCCACACAAGCCTGGGAAGCACCGGCATAGAAGGGGCCAGCAGGATGAGGAGGCAGAAGTGGCGAAGGAGGAAGGAGCAGAGAGTAGCACAGGGACCCAGAGGACAGGAGAGGAGAGTGGTTCAGGGAGGAGAGGGTGCTTCACACAGACCAAGTGTGGCAAAGATCGAGAAGTACCCGAGGATTTTAGCAACTTGGGGGTCACTGGTGGCCCCGGTGGCACTGGGTGAAGGAAGCGTGGCTGGCGAGGAAAAGTGCAGGGCAGCAAAGGGAAGGAGGAGGTTGGGAAACTGAGATGATGGCTACCAGGACTGTGGGGTCCCTAGGGAGACCAGCAAGGGAGTGGACCCCCAGCCCCCCTGAAATATTAGCCTCTGGGTGGTGGAAGAACTGCCTTTGTGGAGACGAGCCAGGACACAAGGGTGGAAAGAGGCAGGCAAGTATTCAGACTGAGCAGCCAGGAAGGTGGACTCTGGGAAGCAGGTGCCAAATGGAGTTAGAAGAACAGGAGTTCTAGTGGGGCGGCGATACCTGGGGGTGGGGGGCAGGAAGAGGCAGAGATGCCTTCAGGTGCAGAGCAGGCAGGAGGGCAGGCAGGCAGAGCCTCTGACTTGGGGCAGCAGTGGCCGAGCCCTCACACCCCTGCCATGCTCATTGCTGGCTGCAGCTGACGGGCACGGGTCCCTCTGCCAGGGAGGACTGAGCAGCACTCCCTCCACAGCAGGGTGCTCCCCATCTGGTCACCTCTGATTTCCCAGAGAAGCGGGATTTGGGTTGTTGCCCTAAGTGTGGTGGAGAGATGACATAAATGGGTAGATGACAACAGAGGAGGCTTCAAGAATCCTAGGGAAGCAGAGAGGCTGAGGCTGGCTGGCTGAGGTTTGGCTGTGAGTGGAGGCCTAGAGTGTGTAGCAGCTCCAATCCTCCCACCGGGGAGACGAGGGTGGCAGGAGGTTGGTGGGACCCAGAGCTGGGATGACCAAGCCTAGTCAGGGGCAGTGGCAGGACAGAGGAGAGAGGGGTTGGCAGGTTTGGGGCAGACATGTCTGATGTGAGGGAAAGGGTCTGGGCCTTCAGGAGAGGGAGATGAGGACAGGCTGGAGGGGAGGGTGTGGGGAACCTCCAGGTGGAGGGCAGGGGTGGTGGGAGTTGTGGAAGAAAACTCTGGAAAGGAGAAGGCTGGGATCAGAAAGTGAGGACTCTGGTAGAACAGTTCTGGGGATTGACAAGGTTAGGTGGTCACAGGGGCACGGAGCCATGAGGCCAGGCCATTCCCAGGATACAGGGTCATGGGCTGGTGACATCCCTGCCACATCCCCTGTCAGCTAGCTGCCCTGCACCCCTGTGTCTGAGCCCCCAGAGCTCCAGGGGACAGAGCTGGTCCTCGGGCACAGGCTGGCAGCTCATCCATCCTTTAGCGAATTGGTAAATTTGGAAACACCCAAAATCACTTGAGGAAAAGATTGTAGCAGATACATTTGAATTTGCCAAGAGGCTTTGCTATCAGATTAGAGACAGAGGCCAAGTCCATGGTTTTGTCCCTGTGATTCCACGTTTTCATCGGTAAAATGTGGGCCTTGCTGAGTGATAAGGGAAAGGAGTGGAGTGAAGGAGACACGAGCCAGAACGCCCCTCATTGTGCAGGCGCCGAGCGGGTGCCAAAGATTACTTACTGAATGAGAGTCAGAGGAGCATAAAGGAATGGCGAGACTGCCTACTTCATGTCCCCTTCCTTTCCCTATGGTTAATGCACTTGCTTTGGGGCTGAGCCTGAGTCCATTTCCAGACGGTCTTGGGCCACAGGCACATGCTGGAGACTGCACACCTCAGGGCACAAGGGGAAATACCTGTCCTTACTCAAAAGCTACAGGAAGTTGCTAAATGGGCCAAAAGAAGAACCAGCTTGCTTGCTGCTCTCTGTTCTCTCCCCACACTCCGCTGTTGCTTCATTAGGGTCAAAACAGGCAAGATAAAATCTGTCCGACTCACAGCTCAAAGACGCAGGAGTGAGAAATGTGGCCCGACTGCAGCTCTGCCCACCCAGTGCCCTCTCTGCCACTGTGTGGCCTGGGGCCCGACCCAGGCTGGGCAACCCCGGCGGCCTGTGCCCTGCTTGGCCAAGGTCTCTGGACTTCCATATTCTGATCTCTCATGAGATCAAAATAAAAATCAAAAACAAAAGATCAAAAACAAAATCTGGTTTTATTTCTGGATGGTGGATCCTGTTGTTTTCATCTTCTCTGATAAGAAGTTGGGTATAAGTCAGGGAGGGTGGACACCCATGGTCCCCCCAGCCCTGCTCTCAGCCGCAGGCTTCACAGAGGGGCTGCGGAGGCCATTTTCCTTGGAGGCCAGGCCCAGCCCCACAGCGCCGCACTCACTCCAATCTGATCTTAGTGAGGCAGCAACGTGGATGGGCAGCCTTCACCCCGACCCAATCGCGGGGGCGCCTGGAACCAGTCATGAGTCAACCTCTGAGCCCTGCGGTTGAGTGGAAGCTCTCAGGCAGGCCATGGGACCCCCTGGAGACTCTCCTATTGTCCCTGCATATGAAACACATCCTTCCTGGAACCTGACACGGGGCCCTTGCCCAGAGGTGATTTTAATCATTATTGTTGAATGCTCTCCAGAATTATTTGAGTGAATGAATGACATGGACACTGAGTCAGGAGCTTTCAAAACCTGTAAGCTTCTGGGTTAGAAAACCCTTTACCAGCCTCTTTCGTTTCACTAAGAGACCCCCACCTCACCCCACCAGTGGACACCATGGCAGACCCCTTCTCCCTGCTGGTCCAGCACCACACACACACACACACACACACACACACACACACACACACACAGATGTAGCACGAACTGGATAACAATGTAAGAATTCAATTTCACCTAATCATTTTTTTCATTATGGGATTTTCCAATGTCTCAAAAGAAAATTACAACCCCAGGCAAGCCCATATAAGAAAACAACATAGAGACCCTGGCAGCAAGCCCACTGTGGGCAGGAAATCACCACGAGGGAAACTCTGCTCCCTCCACGGGTTCTGTAATCGTTTCAGAGGTGTCATTCCTGCTCCTCCGACCATACCGTAAGTTGTGCAAGATGCTGTCGAAAGAGCATAGGGCTGAAAGGCGAACTTCAAGTTCCAAACCCACAGGGGCCCCCAGGTCACCGTGACCTTGGGTGAACCCCTTAGCATCGCTGGGCTGTCCTGCCCGTGTGTGAAATGAAGGGTGGCCTTCACAACTTCTGTCTGAGATTCCCACTGTACGCACAGGGCCTGCCCCGGTCCTGCCGAGACAGGGCTTAATGAGTACGAATGGGAAGAAATGGCCTAACAGGATTTTTGTCAGTATAACTCCAAACCTGGCTTAGATTTGGTTAAACAAGCTGCCATTTCCCAATGAGTTCATCAGGAAAGTTGTATAAAATGCATCTTGAGAGGTCACAGTCTTGGAATTTTCTCTTTCTTCAAGTCAATTTTTAGCCCCTGGGGTGAAGGGGAAACAGGTGGAAATTAGAAGCAGGAGTAAGGATGGGGCAGCGGGGGACCGATGTGACAGAATCACTGAGGGGGAGGCTTGTTGGTGTCACTCTGAGCTGCACCATCCCAGGCTGTCTTGGATCTGTCTCTAGGTGGTGAGCCCCAGATACAGGTCCCTGCCCTTGGGTGGTGCACGGCGACAGTGGCATCTGTCTGCCCAGAGATTGGATGCAAACCCAGACACCACTTCCCAACCAGCAGGCAGGCTGAGGTACTCCGTCCGGGACCACCTCTGCATGAACCCGACTGGCCACATGCCTGTCCTGCCTTTGGAGAGAGGACAGCCCTCTGCAGGGCAGGCATGAAGTGAGGTCCCGGACCTCAGGCCTGGCAGTAACTTCAGAACTCGGAGAAATGCTTGCTCTTGCCCCCAGAGAACCTCATCCCCAGGGGTTCTCATGTTCCTCCCAATACTCCCTTCTCCATCTCTTCAGGACTCAGGGGCCTGGGAGTCTGCAGGAAGAGTTTTGAAGATGGTCACACACTTGTCCTAGAATATTTGCCCTCTGAGTCCCTCTGACCCCCTGTGGGGACACAATCCAGAAGGCTAAGCAGCTCAGCCTCAGAGTCAGGCCAGCTCGGTCCCTCACCTACCTTGTGGCTGCGGGAAAGCTATCTGGCCTGTTTCCTCTTTCATAAAATGAAAACAATAGGGCCAACCCAACAAGCAGCTTTGCGGATTAAATGAGATAATGCATGGAGAGCACTTAGCCAAGCCCATAGCTAGCTCATCTTTACCATGATGTTACACGGAGCTACAAAAACACTCTCACGGATTAAACCAACAATAGCCTCAGTAAAAATCAGTCTTCTTGGTCAGGTCACATGACTGGAAAAGGACAGGAACTCCAAAATAAAAGAAGCCTTAGCCTTCTCAGGAAGTGGCGAATTAATTGGAGGACTGTGAGTGTCCACAGCTACTGTAGAGGTTACAGCACCCACCCCCTCATAGCACAGCTGAGGAAACAGGCTGAGAGACAGTGGGTGACGTGCCTGAGGCCGCAATGCAGGTTTGTGACGGTATCTGGACAAGAGGACATATCTTCCTGTTTCCCCTTGGTGTGGCCAGATTATTTTCTCAGATATTATTTGTGTTTAGATGGTTGCGTTTTCCTTTCCCTTCCCAAGCCAGGGTCTTGGATTTGTCCTCTTTGAGTATCGGGACCAGACAGAAGCCACCCCAGGCCCTTCTCTCCTTAGTCTGTTTCCTGAGCCTGGGCTCCTAGGAGACTCTGAGGGGAGTGTCTTGAAGGCACCGTGGGAGGGAAGAAATGATAGGGAGAGGGGCCAGGGGAACTGGGGAGCAGGAAAAGGATGGAGACCCGGTTTCTGCACCTCCAGGAAGGGATAAGCCTTGGAGGTGGGTACAAAGACCTCAAGCACAGCCTGAGTGCAGAGTCTGAGCCTTGCAGGGCACCTGGGACCATGAGAGTAGACAGCCCACAGAAATGCTCCTTTTCTGGGCAGCCCCATAAGCCTCCTGGATTCTGGGTGACCCTTACCAAGAGGGAGCCTATAATCACCACAATGGAATTTCCTCCCTATCAGGCAAGTTGGGAGCTCAGGGTTGGAATTGAGTTGATCTCAGAAGCATTTCTTGCCCTCTGGGGATGGTGGATTGATATTCATATGTCCACATAAGGCACTTCTCAGTTCCCTTTGCAACATTGTTCCCTATGATGTATGGTGCTTTACAAAGTACCTTCACAAATGGTCCTTTCGGTCTTTGAGACTCCGCCTGCTAACCAGAAGAAAAACTAGAACTCAGAAAATGGACTAACTTGCTGAAGTTCACATAGGTAATAAGAGAAGTAGGATGAAACCCCAAGTCTCCTGACTCCTAGACAGTGCTCTTTACACACGTCACTGCCCACTCTGCACGGAGCCAGCTAGCTGAGCCCACTGTCACCAGGTTCCACAGCCTGCAGGCCTCAGTCCAGCTCCCTGGGTGCTCGCCTGACACTGACTGTATGTCAGCTTGAATGGAAGCTAAAGGCCTAGACCAACCGTGGGCAAACTACGGCCCGCGGGCCGGATCCGGCCTGTTTGAAATGAATAAAACTAAAAAAAAAAAAGACCGTACCCTTTTATGTAATGATGTTTACTTTGAATTTATATTAGTTTACACAAACACTCCATCCATGCTTTTGTTCCGGCCTTCCGGTCCAGTTTAAGAACCCATTGTGGCCCTCAAGTCAAAAAGTTTGCCCACCCCTGGCCTAGACACTGACAGAACCCCTATAGCTGATTGGGAAAAATTTTTTAAAAACTACAACTGGCCAACAAACACATGAAACAATTGGTAAACCCACTAGCAATGAAGAAATGCCCACTAAACTCGTTATTGTTATTGCTGTTATGCCTATTAGGTTGGCAAAGACTTTTTTCCCCTATAGTATTAGTGGGCATATAAAATAATATAACTTTTATACACACACATACATCAAAGAGCCTTAAAAGCATTCACAACCAAAATACAACATGATGTCTTGGAATGGATCCTGGAATGGAAAAGGGACATTATTAATGAAACTGATGAAAGTCAAATAAAGCCTGGAGTGTCATCAGTAGTGGCATAAGAATGTTAACTTAGTAGTTTTGACAGCTACACTCTGGTTAGGTGAGATACTAGTTAGGTATACGGGAACTCTCTGTACTATCTCTATAAATCTAAAGTTCTTTCAAAACAAAAGGGTCAATTTTTAAAATATTCACATTCTTTTACCCAGAATTTCACTTCTAAGAATTTATCTCAAAACTTATCAGAGATGTAGACGGACATTTACGTACAAGAATATTACACCACTTATGATAAGCATAAAAATGTGGAAATTCTCTACATGTCTAAGAACAATAGGTTGGCTGAATAAGTTACAATGAATCCAATGGTGATAGAATGTGGTCAGAAAGGATCACATTATAATAATATTTATTAACACAAAAAATGCTTACAATAAATGGTAATGTGAAAGAACTAGGACACAAAACTATATATATTTTAAGCTCAAAACAATTAAAATGATGCACACAAGCAAAAAGGAACTATGCCAATATATTAAAAGTACTTATTAATGGGTAATATAGAGTGAATTTTATTTTCCTCTGAATATAGTTATATATATTATAAATTTTCTACAATGAACATGTTACTTATAATCAGGAAAAAAAAGGTATCAGAAATCCCCAACCCATGGCAGTTCCTCAAAAATTTAAACACAGAATTACCATATGACCTGGCAATTTCACTACTAGATATATATATAATCAAGAGAACTGAAAACATATGTCCACACAAAAAACTTGTACATGAATGGTCATGGCAATATTATTTATAACTAGAGGCCCAATGCACAAAATTCATGCAAGAATAGGCCTTCCTTCCCCCAGCTGCCAGCACTGGCTTCCCTCTGGCACCTGGGACCCGGGCTTCCCTCCCAGCCCCGGCTTCATCCGGAAAGTCATCCGAAAGGACATCTGGTCTAATTAGCATATTATACTTTTATTATTATAGATAGCCAGAAAGTGTAAACAACTCACATGTCCATTGTGATACACAAGATGTGGTCTACCCATACAATGAAATGCTGTTCAGCAATAAATAGGAATGAAGTACTGACACATGCTTCAACATGGATAAACTCTGAGAACTTTAAGTGAAAGATGCCAGACACAAAGGCCACTTATTGTATGATTCTATTCATATGAAATGTCCAGAATGAGCAAATACATAGAGACAGGATTAGTGGTTGCCAGCATCTGGGGGGTAGGGAGTGACTGTGAATGATCCAGAGCTTCTTTTTGGAGTGATGAAAATGTTCTGGAATTAGACAGTGATGATGGTTGCACAAACTTGTGAATATACTAAAAATCACCAAATTGTACACTTTTTAGTTGTTGTTAATCCTCACCCAATGATATTTTGTTCTATTTTTGAGAGAGAAAAAGAGTGAGAGAGAAAAACATTGATGTGAGAAACACACATCGATTGGTTGCCTCCCGTACGAGCTCAGACCTGGGCTGTGGATCAAACCTGCAGAAACTGTGACCCTTTGTGGGCCGATGCTCTAATCACTTAGCAAACCAGCCAGGGCAAAATTATACACTTTAAATGATGGATTTTGTGGTTTGTGGATTATTAGCTCAATTTTAAAGAAAGAGAAAGAGAAAGAAAAAAATTCCCCTATCCAAATGCCACATTTCACTTCTACTCATAATTTTCTTTTTTTAAAAAAAATGTTTTCCTTACTTGTAAATGATGCTCAGGCTAGTTGAACCCAGCTGTCCCCCAAGCCAGGCCCATGGAGGCAGAGCAGGTGGCCATCTGTTTATGTGGTGGTCGGAATCCTGAGAAGGTGACTGTGACTGGAAATCTCTCCCCAGTCAGTTCCTTCCTTCCTCACCAGTTCGTTCCTTCCTTCCTTCCTTCCTTCCTTCCTTCCTTCCTTCCTTCCTTCCTCCCCTCCCTTCCTCCCTCCCATATTAGAGCTACACTGCCTGGAGGCCCACAATGAAGAACTAATCTTTAGAGTTACCCTTTGAAACAGACACCCTGTCCCATTACATCTCCCCTTTATAAAATACAAGTTTCCTGGAATTTTACACTTACCACCTATGTGGGAATTAATTGATTGAGCCTGCTAACACAGAGCTGGCTGAAAGGGAAGGAGACACAGGAGCTAAGCTTTAATTACAGCAACGGGAAAGGAAAGGTACCTTTCAGAGTGGACACTGGCACTGGGAATGTCACTGACCCCTGCGAGTCCGAGACCTGAAACCGTGGTCCTTCTGCCCAAGGTTGCTAACACCAATAGAATGAAACTGTTCGGTAAAGCAGATCAGAAACTTTATTCTTTGGCCAAGGAATGGAAAAGGACAAGGTTATGCTCTAGAGATCCCTTCTGCCCGATTCTGGGGAGTTAGGAACGTTGGGGTTTGGAGTGCGTTAGGTAGGTTCAGGGGCATAGATTTTCAAGAAAAGGGTGGAGTTCTCAGACTTCCAAAGGAGTATGTGCAGTTCCCAAACATGCTTGGAACATGCCTAGCCGAACATCTCATGTCTCATGTTAATGTTAAATCTCCACCCCTGGCCGTGATAGAATGCTAATGAATAAAAGTTCATCAAAAGGTCACTTGGGAAGGGTTTTCAGACGCCTTCTGAGGCAGGACTCCATTTCCCTAAATTCCCAGTGGGACTGTCAGCACTGAATCCAACCCAGCCAATGAGACTCCACCTGGAGATCACACAAGGAGGCTGGCCTACTTCTGCCCAAAGGCAGCCTTCCTGTTCCTGAAACCCCAGGCTCAACTTTCCTGGCCTTCCTGAGGTCTCAGAGTCAACCTTTACTTAAGTCTGTGGGCAGGATTCTTCTAACAATTAGCTTTCTTTTTGGCTTATGTTAGCTACAGCCAAACTGATAAAGCATGCAAAACATGATGCCATCTAATAATCCCCATTATTTACTGAGTGTCTACCATGTGCCAAGAACAATGTGGGGCCCATCACATACATTAATCTAATTCTCATCCACAGATGCAGAAACTGGGACTACTCAGAGAGATTAATACCATGTCTATAGTTCTACAATTAAAGAAGATGGAAAGGGGATTCAGGTCCAGTTTGATCTAGCTTCCAAGTCTAGGCTCGCTCTCCTTCCTTCCTTCCTCCCTCCCTTCCTCCCTCCCTTCCTTCCTTCCTTCCTTCCTTCCTTCCCTCCCTCCCTCCCTCCCTCCCTTCCCTCCTTCTTCCTTTTGGATTTGAACCTTGGGGCAGAGAACTGATTATCCAAACTCTTCAAGTTCATGGCACTTGATCACCACTGGTCCATGCAAAGCCCCTCTCTTATTTTTTTTACCAAGTTAATATTATTCTTCCCACAGCACTGCACCACCTTTCCACTGCTCAGGATGATGGCTCACGTGTGATAGGGTCTGGCCTCTCACTAGCAGACACCAGGTATTGGGGAGAGTCAAACCTTGGGTTCGTTTCCTTGAAGATCAAAATCCAGTTTGACCTGGTAAACTTTTCCAGGTGACTCTCCAGCACTCCATCAATTGGCCAACCCATCAGCCCTAGGCTGGGCTGAAATGTGGAATTGGTAAGAAAGGGAAAGACCCAGTCTTCACCTTTAGGAAGTTTAAAATTCATTTATTTGTACACTCAACAAATACTTATGGTGCACTGACTTCATGTGCCAGGTTCAGAGATAAAAAGATACAGTTGGTGTCCTCTGAGAGCTAAAGCCCAGTCGGGGAGAAGACAATTAAGCAATTAGACCTGTGTCACAAGACTGTGGTAGGGGAGGTACAGGAAGTCAAGCCGACATGGAACCCAGGCCTGGGCATGGCTCAGATAGTAACATTAACCAGGAGCCAAGAAGAAATAAAACCTGTAAGTACAATTGTTTCTGCTCATATGCCTCAGCATCGTACAATCATGATGGTGGGATTTTCATCAGGTTTGGAGGGGAAATGTGGGATGGCTAAACTTAAAATGCAAACTTTATGGCATGTGATAAATGAACTGTGGGAAGCCTTGGGGCACATGGCAGAGAAGGAAGCAGTCATCCTACACGAGACCTGCAGAGACTGGGGCCAGGGGAGGCCTGACTGGAGGCCTGCCTGACTGTTGAATGGGACACAGAGGTCCTGTATGCAGATACCTTCCCTGGGAGTACAAACAGGGTGTCTAATATGAATCCCAATCAAAAGATTCCGGCAGAAGGCTCTGCCCTAGTTGGGCTGCTTCCCACGTGGGTAACTCCACATGTGGCTGGGATAATTAGAAGTGGGGCAGTGTAGCCATCAGTGGTGACTGACCCTCCTGAGCAGCCCAGCTGCCCAGCAGGTGAGAAGGCAGCAGTGGCACCCCCTCACACCCTAGGCAGAAACTAGTGTGCCTGGGACAGAATCTGCTTGCTAGAGGCTGTCCCCTGGGGTAAGTGAAGCCCTCCCAACCAGCAAGTCCTATGGGGGCACCTAAAAGGTCCTTTAACTCAGGCCCCTGTGTCCCCAGCCAGAGCCATATGGGACATCAGAACCTCACTGCTGGTCTCATGCTGACTGGGACCACTGATGGGGACCCAACCATGTGTGCCTCTCACTGGAAGCCAGGAGAGTGGGAGGCGACTGTGAGGTCACTCAGTGGGGAAGACTCTTGTCCTGGCCCAGCTGGAGCTGAAGAGGAGCCCTGTCTGTGCAGCACCACAGCGCATGCTGCGTGACACCATTCTTCCCTCCCCTGCCAGCGCAGATGGCACAGGGCTGGGCTTGGCAGGGAAGGGCAGTTAGAATGGTGAGGAAAGCCCTGCAGATGTTGTGGGCTCGCCTTTGGGCCTTGAGGGATGGGCTACTTGGGTTAGGAAGAAAGGGAAAGGAGCAGGAATGGTGTTCCAGGATGAGGGAACAGCCTGAACAAAGGTGCAGAGGTGGGAACAGGCATCTGACCAGAAGTCCAGCCTAAGTGAGAAGGCACCAGGAAAAGGAGCCCAGGAGAATAAGACACTCCAACCCCCCACCCCACCCCGTCATCCTGCCAGTTCCTCCCAGCCCTCCCTCACAGCACGGGAGGCAGAACATGCCAATGTTCCCCCGGGTGTCTCATCCTCTGGGCATCTCCTATCTCTTCTCCAAAGAGCCGAGCTCTGGAATCCATAGAAAACAAGGGTGGCCTTTCACTACCTTCATATTGTCCTTTCCTTCCTATTCCTCTGGGACTCCTGACTCTGATCATGGCTCTGAATGTACTTCTTCCTTTCATGGTAAAACAAAAATCCCGCCTCCCCCCCCGCCCCGCCCCACACACACCTGCTTAAAACTCTCCAACTGCCCTGGCCAGTGTGGCTCAGAGCTTAGAGCATCAGCCTTTGCACCAAAGGGTCATGGGTTTGATTCCCAGTCAAGGGCACATATGTGGATTGCAGGTCCGATTCCTGGCCCCAGTGGGAGTACCTGAGAGAGGAAACCAATCCAAGTGTCTCTCTCACATCAATGTTTCTCTTTCTTTCTCTCCTCATCCCTCCCTCTCTTCCACTCTCTCTAAAACAATCAATGGGGAAATGTCCTCAGGTGAGGATTTAAAAAACACACAAAACTCTCCAATGACTCCTCACTGCCTGTGGCAGAAAACCCCAAATCCTTACTCTAGGCTCGCCCCCACCCACTCCCCAGCCCCTCCACAGGCTGGCTCTGCCACTCCAGCCTCCCTCTCCCAGCTGCCACTGGCCTCAGGTCTTCCACCTCCTGACCTTTGCCTGTGCTGTCTCCTCTGCTGAGAAGGCTCTTGCCAGCAAGCTCCTACTTAAACATCATTTCTCCCAGAAGCCTTCCCTCCCCTCCTGGTCTCAACTAGGAACTCCCACCCTCTCTCACTGGACCCTGTTTTTTCTGTCACACCACTCACCCCACTTTCTACAACTGTGTGTCTCTAATTTCCTGCTCACTCTCCACACTGGAGGGATCTGCTTCTCAAGGCAAGGTCTCTGTTTCATTCACCCCAATTCCCCAGAGACCAGCACACATCCTGACATGTATTTGTTTTCTAATATTTAAATGACACCCCTCTGGCTGTAGGGTGAAAATCTAAGCTCTAGGCACAAAGACCTTTCACAATCTGACCTTCACCTGTTCTCCTGCCTCTTGTCCCTCAAGGTGGCCACCCCCACTCTGCCTTCCTTAACAACCCTGGACTCCAGCCAGACCAGGCTCCTTGCTATTTTTTTTTAACATAATCTGCTTTCTGATCTCCATACTTTCCTATAAGTTGTTCTCTCAATAGAGAACGGCAAACTCCTATTTATCCTTCAAGACTCACTTCAACATCCTTCCTGGACCGCCCCAGGCAGCGTACCCTGTTCCTCCTCTCCCCACCTGCGTGTCCTCTTTCTTGTTCACCATTAAACTCCTCGAGGCACCCTTTATTCCTCTTTATCTCAATGCCTATTACAGGTCTTGGCACACAGTAGGGCCTCAAAGCAAAGATCTTACATGCTGATTGTTTTCTACTCAGTAAGTGTGGGCTTCCTTGTAAGGTAGTTAATCCCCTGCCATGGGGAATTCTTTAGGCAGACCTTATACAACAATGTTTTTCAAATGCTTTGTGATTCATTACACACACACACCCAAATATACAAAAAAAAAAAAGTTTCACAATATGATACTTTTCTTTTTTTCTATGTGGTACACACTGGTATTTTTATTATTTCATTTTTCATAAATGCTAATTTTAACCACTAAAAATTGGATACACAAGCCACAAATAGGTAGAGACCCAAAGTTTGAAAAATAGGCCCAATCTAGGTAGCACATGGGTTCCCTGACCTCCACAGTGCACCACTGCCTCTTTAGTGCCTCTCCTTAGTTACTCTAAGTAACATACCCCATCAAAAGGGCGGTTCTTTTAGAACTGAGCAGGGACTAGAAAGGGATGAATCTGTTGACTGGGTGCCAGTTTCAGGTACAGCTGCCTAGGGACCAAGGTCTTCCATTCATTCAACCCAACAAATATTTATTGAGTATCTACTATGTGCTGAGTGAGCACTGTCCTAGTCTCTCAGGATACAACATGAATAAGAGATTTTAAAAAAACCCTGCCACAATGGCGAGGATATGTAGATATTGAAACCCTTGTGCATTGCTGGTGGGAATGTAAAATGGTACAGCCACTGTGGAAGACAGTATGAAGGTTTCTCAAAAAATTAAACATAGCCATGGCCAGTGTGGCTCAGTTGACTGGAGCATCATCTCATATGCCAGAAGGTTACAGGTTCGATTCCTGGTCAGGACACATACCCAAGTTACAGGTTTGATCCCCGTTTGGGGCACATGTTCAATGTTCCTCTCTCTCTCTCTCTCTCTCTCTCTCTCTCAACTCAATTATATATCTATATTAGACATAGAATTATCATATACCAGCAATTCCACTTCTGGGTATATACCCAAGAGAATTGAAAGCAGGAACTAGAACAGATATTTGTACAGCAATGTTCATAGCAGCATTATTCACAATAGCCAAAAGGTGGGAGCAACTCAATTGTCCAGCAACAGATGAGTGGATAAACAAATGCAACGTATACATACAATGGAATATCATTCAACCTCAAAAAGGAAATTCTGACACAGGTTACCACAAAGATGAACCTTGAAGACATTATGCTAAGTGAAATAAGCCAGACACAAAAAGACAGGTATTGGTTGATTCCACTTATATGAGGTTCCTGGAATAGACAAATCCATAGAGACAGAGTAGCATGGTGGTTGCCAGGAACTGAGGGGCACAGGGCGGGGTAGTTTCTGTTTAATGGGTATAGAGATTCAGTTTGGGATGAAAAAGTTCTGGAAATAGATGGTGGTGATGAGTGCAGAACAATGTGAATGTGCTTAATGCCACTGAATTGTACACTTAAACATGGTTAAAATAGTAAATTTTGTTATTATATTTTACCATATGTTTTTTTTAAACTTGCTACTTGGACCTTATGTTCTAGCAACAGAGACCTGGTGAAGGGCTCATTGACAAAGAGTAGGGTTAACTCTCCGCACCGCAGAGCAGGGGTCATAAACCACATCTGGTTCTGCAGAATCTGGGTGGGGCAGTAGGAGGGGTCAAGAAACAGGTTCCCCCAGCCTCTCTTCACACAGAACACTTCCCCTTGTAACTGTCTTCAATGTTAAGCATGTTCAGATAAAGTTTTGGGGAAAAGGTCACCACAGAGATCCATCAATCGTAGCAAAGATGCCGATCTGGTAGAAGATATTGATGATGGGGAAGGCTCTGTATGTCTGGGGTCAAGGGGTATATGGGAAATCTCTGTACATTCCTCTTAATTCTGCCATGAACCTAAAACTGTTCTAAAATAATAGTGTGTTTTTGGGGGGGAGGGTGGGGAGTGGCACCGCTGCTTAAAAACATTTTTTTCTAAACCACTGCCTTCCTTCTCTAGAATGACCACTGGGTGAGAGATGTTTCCATAAAGAGTGAGCAAGCAGGGACCACTTTGCAGGAAAGGTCCCCTGAGTACTGGCAAGCGGTACTGGCTGTGTGAGGAAGGTCTCGTGAGTAGACAGGGGTTTGAGGAGCAGCAGACCGGCCTGGAAGGGTAGGACTCTCAGAGCCCTTCTGGCCCTTCCCCGGGGCTGGGGTGGTCAGATATTAGATCTCTGGCTCCATCTCCTCCTGAGGGCAGGGTTCTCAGCTGAGTCACCTCTGGTCTTGAACAGGGTGGGGTGTGGAAACAGCACCTGATTTTGGCCTGGGAAACCTTGGCTTCAAGTTCCAGCTCTGCTCTTTCTGAGACACTTGACGTCCCAGCCTGTTTACTTAGCTGTAAAATGGGATGACCTGACACCTCCCAAGATATGATGTGCATGACACCACCGGAAGACGCCCAGCACAGTGCCAGGCATAGAAAGGGTGTGCACAGGAAGCTTTAGGGTTTGGGCCCTAAAGCTAAGGAATGTGGGTCCCAGCTGTGCTTGGGAGGCCCCGAGGCAGGGCCCTGCACCCTCAAACCTGCCCAGCTGGACTGGCCAATCCTAGCATTTTCTTGGGGTACACAAGAGGCACCTCGTGCACAGCCACCCCCACAGCAAACAGCCAGAGAGCATGGGACCAAGACAGCAGCCCTGAGATGCCTGAAAATGCTGTGGAGCCCAGTCACGGTTTCAGGAGCTGGTTTCCAAGGAAGGAGGTCCCAGGCCACCACCCCAGGAACCTTCCCCAAGCCCCTTCTCCACATGTGACAGCTCTCCACTTTCCACCCTGGGCTGTGACTTCTTAAAGGCAGGGATCCAACCTACTCCTCTCTACTGTCCCAGCACACAGAGCTCAGTAACTGTGTAATAAATCAGTGGTGGTGGTGGTGACAATGACAGGGACGAGGACAATCACAGCAGCTGTCCGGTACATGACCCTTACCACAAGCATGGAGCCATTTTAAGTGCCTTGCTCTAATTCTTCTAAACCTCATGAAAGCCCCAGCAGGTGTGTGCTACTGCCATGATACTTATTATTTTTTAAATCTTTATTGTTGAAAGTATTACATATGTCCCCTCTTCCCTCCCCCATTGACCCTTTTTAGCCCCCCCCTCACCCCCTACCCTAGGCCTTCACCACACCATTGTCTCTGTCCATGGACTATGCACATATGCATACAAGTTCTTTGGGTTAGCTCTTCCCACCCACCCCTACCTTCCCTCTAAAATTCGACTGTCTGTTCCATGCTTATATGTCTTTGGATCTATTTTGTTCAACAGTTTATTTTGTGGAATCTAATGATCCTTATTTTTAATGAAGAGACTAAGGTGTAGAGAGTAACTTGCCAAGGCCACATACAAAGTGACAGAAGCAGGATTTGAACCCTTGTACTGCTGCTACAAAGTGCTGACTCCTTATGGGGCAAAGGGATGTCAAGGGAAGGGACTTTAGCATCCTCAGGCCACTTTCTTAGCAGGCTCTGCAG
The DNA here is from genome assembly GCF_000412655.1 of Myotis brandtii. Classification (NCBI taxonomy): domain Eukaryota; kingdom Metazoa; phylum Chordata; class Mammalia; order Chiroptera; family Vespertilionidae; genus Myotis; species Myotis brandtii. Next base: position 2,749,403 of record NW_005359516.1, on the reverse strand, counting down.
TGCCCTCTGAGATGTCCCAAGATTGTTCAAAACTTCCACTAACAGGGAAGATACAGGGCATCTTTTGTAGATGGAATCCAGGCCTGCTCTCAGGTGGCCCGCCCTGTGGAAATACATAATTGGCCCCCCCTTCACCCTCAGGTGGCTCTTCAGGTATCTGGACTCACCTCTCTGCCCCCAACTGAAGGCCCCGGCCTCATCACCCGCTCTCTGTCCACAGACCCTCTCCTTCCTGGTGGCCTGCTCTCAATGTTTCCAACTTGGTTAGTCTCCAAGACCCCGGCCCCACACTGGACATCCATGTGGGCTAAGGAGTGGGGAGTGGAGAAGGGCTGCATTCCCTCCTTTGTCCTGGGTCCACAGTCTGGTCTGTGAAAAACCAGTCTCCTAGGGCTCCTCCAAAGCCATCTGTATGTACCTGGATGAGTAATTTTGTTAAATCCAAAAATAAAACATTACATTTTCCCTTGTAAAATTCCCTCCTTTTTCCACCCTAACAAGACTGGTTTGAATCCTGACTTTGTCACCCCAAAGCCATTTCACTTGTCCCTCCCAGGGCTGTGTCATCTGTAGCCTAGAGTTGTTATTTTTTTAACTGCTAAACAGGACAAGTTTCAGTTTCCTCATCAGTGTTTAAATCTAGGACTAGTAAATGGATGTGTCTCTGGTTAGACCACACCTCTCCCCAGAAATGCTAATTCAGGGGTGCTAGTCAATCTGGATGAATGAGACAGGTGGGGAATGTGAAAGGTGGACTTTGCCCCAGAAAGGGTTGGGGGTTCCACTAACATATCCCCTACTTTGGGGAGCTTCATTTCACCCCATATGATCTGTGTTACTTTCTCCCATTTGAGGACTATTCTCAAGGGAGACCGAGTTGGAAACAAATGGGAATTGGGAACGTTTCTTTCTCTCTGGCATTAACACTCCACACCTTCCCCTAGCAGAGAGCCTGTCTTCGCCTTGCTCATCCCCTTGCTCAAAACAGACGTTAATAACGAAGCAAACAAGCAGCCTCTATGCTGGCCGGGCTTTCTCTACAATCACTGCTCACTTCTGGACTTCATTCCTTCTGGACGTTCTAACACGAGTGGATTGCATACCAGGTATCATGTAAGCTCAGCTGTCTTCTTCTTTTTACACTTTGATCCTTTTTACACTTTGACCCATTAAAATCATTTGTGACCCTATCATCAGAATCTAACCTCCACTAGTCAGAATGCTTAAGGTTGGGTGGCTTTTTCTACTCCTCACATTACTATATCCCTACTGAAGAAAAGAATTCCATTGGTCGGCTTCTTAGAACCACCAATTAACCAAGCCCTGCTCCATTTCTGGCCTTGGAATGGCTTTGCAAACCTCTGAAGTTTTGACACAGACTTTTGATATTATGCTTTAGTTTAATATTACTATTCTCCCCCATTAGGAAAAAACAGTTTCATCATTTTGTAATCAAAACAGCATTTTCAAGTATCAACAGAAGGATGTGTAATGCACTATGCATGCATTCTGTATCAGTGATTTTCAACTGGTGTGCTGCAAGAATTTTTAAAACATGCAATAACTGACTATTTACTCAGGGGCACTGACCTCTTTTCCCTTAGAGTGGCAAATAAAAAAGTGACAACAGCTAACACAATAGTCATCCGGTGTGAATGAATCAAAATTATACCTTTTTTTGTAGGATCAGCAAAAAATAAAACCTTTTTTGGTGTGTCACATAATTTTAGTAATTAGTTTATATGTGCCATGAGCTGAAAAGGGTTGAAAATTGCTGTACTATATAATAATCTATTGTTAAGACAGAAACCTCCTAGTGGTGTGACACATCTCCAACCCCACTGCCTTCTACTTAACGCTCGCTTTCACAGATGATGTAGAATAAATAATCTTTGTCTCAGAAATATCTGACTTTTTTTTAAGGTCCCTGACTGGAACACCCCTGCGGTTACCTGACATAACTCACAGAAGCAGATCTGGAGATCAGGTGGCCAGGGAGCCAGGAAAAGACTGGCTACCAAAGGAAAGGAGACTAGGCCCTGCCTCAGTGAGGGGGCTGCCCCAGGCAAAGTGGAGAGGGGGAATTCATCCTCCAAGCGCACCCCACACACACACTGCTCCCTGAAAACCCACCCCAGCCCAAATACTCAGTGGCTTTGGATGCCCTCTGGTCATTTAGGCCACCCCACCCAGGCCTGCCATCCCCAGGGAGTGTTCAGCTCAGAGTCCCCTCTCTACACCTATCAGTGCATCAGGGAGCCACTGTCAGCAAGTTTTCAGACTGGAAAGAATTTATTCCCAAGTTCACATTGGTGAACAAAAGACTCCAACAATAATGGATGGGTTTTACCCTGTAAGGCTGACTAGAGCATGAAGTTGGAGGGGGTGGGGAGATCTTGCTCCATTACCTGAGATCACAGCATGCCTTACACCCATGAGGGGTATGACTAGCCCTAATCAGGAGCAGCTCAATAGCATTGAATTTATACCGAATCACTGAAATTCTCACGAATTACTTTTCCTGAAAAGTGAAACTTCAATTGCCAAAACACTGTTTGGCCAATTTAAAGGGAAATCTTGCCACAATGTGGCACATAGTTCCCTAACACCTTAAAAAAAAATCCTTTTCCACTGGTGTTGTTATGGGCATTCCCTATGGAACTAGACAATAATGTGACTGTGTTTCCTTCTTATCGTTTCTCTGTCCTCTCCATGGCCTTCACATTCCTGTTATCTACAAGCCCGTCTCTAATAACTACCTACCGCCACCACCCTTCCGGGCCATTTCTTTTCTTCTGCAGTGTGTTGAGAGCCACTCTTGTTAGGATAGCATACTAAAAAATAAACGCCAACAGAGGGGTAAAACACCTGGTTTACATGCAGGGGTTTTGGTGTAGTTATTTCAGTGGGTTCTGTTTTCAGTAACTCCCAGTTCAGCACTAAAGTCCAAAGGGAAAGGGGACTCCAAGACTTACTCCCTCCTGGAATGCTCCCTAGATGTATTTGTCCTCCATCCTCTGGCTGGTCAGATGTCTCTATTGTGGTACTGCAGGCAGGAGCTCCATGTCTTGCTCTTCCTGCTGGTTGTAGCCCCACAGGGGATGCCACTGGTGAGCCCCCACTGGGCCTGGGAGCTTTGCTTCCATGAGGAGCCTCATCAAGAGGGCTGAGATACTCAGTCCTGTGGCACCTGACACGGACCTGACATCTTTCTCTCGGGTGTCTGGAGTAGAGACTTCCTACCCCCTCCCACAGCATGAGACAGCATCTGTGACCATGGCCACTTGATGACACAACCACCTGGGGCCCTGAAAGGAGACTCCAAGGAGAGAGCAGAGCGTCACCAGGTAGACCGCCATCAGGAGCACGCGGCTTCCAGAGCCGTCATCTGCCAGCTCTTCGAGGAGCCCAGAGGGTGACGTCTGGACAGGGCCACTTGGCCTGTGTTTGGAGCTGTTCTGAGCAGCAATGATCTGCGTTTTCCGCCCTGTGCATTGTGCTGCATTACTGAGTTGTGAAATCAGTTTAATGGGTCACAACCAGTATTTTTCTTTAGAAGAAATAAATGGAACAGGATGGAAAGTAGCCAAGTACCTTTTTTACAAAACACTCGCTTCGGTGTTATGTATCGGTATGTATGTCTGTGGTAGTTGGGACATGAGATTTCTTTCTCCCAGGGAGTGGAGATGTAGCTGGAGAAGGAAGTCTAAGGGGCAGTGAGCTGACACACATCCATCCTACGGCTGTATCTTCCTAAGATCCATCCCTGCACCTCCACCAGCAACTGGGCAGCCAATGGAATCTGTTCAGGGCCCTAGGACTGCCTCACCTGGAAGGCGCAGGAGTTTGGGAAGCCTTCTTGGAGGAAGTGGGGTTTGCTGTGGCATGAGCAGAATAACAAATAGGGAGAGAGGGTGGCAGGGCATAAGGAAAGGCACAGGCACTGTCTTGTCCTTGGAAGGAGGAGTGGGGCAAACAAGGGTCGGGAGAAGCGGGTGAGGGAGGCTGTAGATACCTGCCTCCTTGGGGAGGCAAAACAAGGGCCAAGGCTAGAGAGGTGAGAGAAGGAAAGCCCATTTGATTTCAAAGACCCATTTTCAAAGGTACCTCTGTGGAGTATTGATAGTGGAGCAGCGAGTGGGGTTATCAGACCCAGTGTCCCTATATCTTATTGATCCAGTAAATGCAACCTAATAGTATCTGCTTTTCTTTTGTCGATTTAAATTTAACTTTTAATTAATTAAAATAAAAAATCTAACCTTGGCAAGTGTTGCTAAATGGTTAAAGTGTCGGCCTGTGCATGTAAGGATCACAGGTTCAATTCCTGGTCAAGGGCACATACCTGGGAAACAGGTTCAATTCCTGGCCCTGGTAGGTGTTCACGAGGCAACAAATTGATGTGTCTCTCTCACATTAATGTTTCTCTCTCTCCCCCACCCCCTTCCCTCTCCCTTTCTCCCTTCCACTGTCTCTTAAAAAGCAATGGAAAATCCTGCATTCAATGTATTCCATCCCTGGGAACTACTTTCAAGCCAGAAGCAAATGGAGTCCAGCAGGATGAGACTGTTCACCTAAAATTAATCTCATAGATATGAGATGACAGAAATAGCAGTGGGGAAATGTTAGGGGCAAAAATAGAATGTTGGGGGCTAGGTATAGTTATAAGAAATATTAACCATGCTCTGTTAACCATGATTGCCTTGCTCCGATTAAAGAAAGGACATTCTAAATAATACTAATAATAAAGCAATGGAAAAATATCCTCAGGTCAGGATTAACAAAAAATAAAAAAATCTAGTTCCTCAATTACACTATCCACATTTCAAATACTCAATAGCCACTTGTGGCTATGGTATTGTATAGCCCAGAAAAACATTTCCAGCAATGCAGAAAGGTTTACTGGACAGGGATGTTCTAGAGTGAGTAAATGAATAATCCATTCCAGGTTCACCTTCCCTCAGGAAGGCAACACCTTCCCTTAGTCCTATTACACCTCTAGTTCTAAGTGCAAATGTTTCTGGAAGAGATAGTGAAATTCTTACCAAAGAGTAGGATCTCCAGGGCCTGAAGAGAGTCATAGTCTAAGAAGCCATCCACCAGATGCTGAATATGTGTGACAGCTTGGGGGGTAAAGGGATGTCAGAAAATAGGACCCTGGCCCCCACTGAATGCCCCATCTGAGGATACTGATGGATAAGGACTAAGCTCCTCCATCAGAAGATGTGGAAAACTTTGAGACCTATGAGGAAAGGAAGTGACCCACAGTCAATATTCATCTTTAAGTGAGAAGACTGAGTTCATTCCCCCACAGTCCTCAGCAAGGGGGTTATTACATGAGAAAGAAGCACGTTTCTACTTCTAGAGAGAGAATAAGAAGTGAATGAAGGTTCACAAGTGGATGCTTGTGAACTTGGCCCTCTTCTGTCCTCTATGTTCACTCAATGACCAGGCCCATGGCTTTATCTCCTTCATACCAGTGATTCCCTGAAAAACACCACAGACCCAGGCCTAGAGATTCCAATACTAACTGATTTCCACCAGGAGCCTCCACTCAACAATCCCAAAGGGAATTATAACAATCTCTGGTCCGCTGCTCTCCCCCTTCCTTTATTCCCTATTCTGGCTCATCCTCCCCCTGCTCGCTCTATTATTCAGTCAGCACCCTGTGAGTCACCCCAGACTCTTCCCCCAACACCCCCACCCCCGCAGCTTCCTTGCTCCACCACTCAAAGCCACCATATCTTGGCCACCTCTCCACTCTGCCTTGAATCGGCCCTGCTCGATCCCCTCTAGCCCTCACTACCATAGGAGCCACCCACTGGCTGTCCTGCTCCCATTCATAGCCACCTCCAGACCAGTGGCTCTTAACTATGAATAAGCAACAGAATGAGAGGAGTTTAAAATCTAGATTCTGACTCAGTACATCTGGCCAGGTTGAGCTTGTGTATTTTGCGAAAGTGCCCCAGGTGATTCTGATGCATACCCTTCTTTAAGAATCACTGCCTCCGCCTCCTCTTGATTAATAACAACAAAAACAATAATTAAAATTTTTTGTGCACTTACATGTACTGCCTCATGTAATCTTCATGACAACCCTGTGAGGTAGGAGCTATCATCTATTCACTCCCATTTTACAGTTGTTAAAACTGAGGCACAAAAGTCCCATGGCTAGTAAAGGGGGAGGATTGGAACATGACCCACTACTCTTAACCATTTTGCTCCCCACATCACTATACAGACTTGACATTTGGCTTACTCTTTAACATCCTTTAAAGATAATTCTAGAAAAATAAGGCATCCTGGGGGCATACTCATGATTTCCCTCTCTACCCAACCTCCCACCAACAGCTTCTTAACTGGAAAAGAAATACCTTGATCAGGGTGGTCATTATATAGTGTACACATATGGAAAAATTCACTGAGATAGGTGATTGGGATCTGTGAGTTTACTATATGTTTATTACTACTCAATAAAAGCAATCCTGAAAACATCACTTGAATAAGAAAGAATGTAACAAATGTGAAATAGGGAAGACATGCATGCACAAAAACTATCATGATGCTGGCAATTATGAAGAATTCTTTCTAGAATAACACACTTAAGAACAGATTAGGACAAGATCCCCAGATCTAACCCATAGGAAATCCTTAGAGGAGAACAGGCTTAGAGAAAACACTGGCTGGAGGCAGGGACCTTGCAAGATGGACAGGAAAATCCAGTAAAGCCTGGCTTGGCTATGGGGGGGATATGGCTGGAAGCTATGGTGGCCATAGCAGTATGGACAAAGGGGCTCTGGGGGTCCACAGGACTATCTGGGCCAGAGTCTGGGGGCTGCCCCAAGTGGAGGTCAATGGCAGTGAGGGGCTTCTTCCTAAACAGTCCGTGTGATGTCTATACCAAGAGGAAAGTCCAGCCCCACCAAATCCAGCTTCTGCAATGTTTGTACTTATGATTTTAAACAAGCCAAACTGGGGTCAACTGTTTCCAGCTCCCACTGTGCAGTCCAAGGGAGCAGGGCTTGGCATAATGATTCTGAATCCTATCCTAAAAGACCAAAGAAAATTCTGAGAGAGAAAAAAAAAAGCATGATGAAATATATACCTTATCCAAGCACCTATTGAGATATATTTAAAGAAAATGTGATCAAAACAGATGGAACAAACAATTCACTGGGACAGACCACAGAGGCCGAAAGCAGACCCAAATATACATGGAAGCGAATTGTAAGATACAGGTAGTATTTAAGATAGATATTTTAATCATAAGTGACTTCAGAAAAAATAAGTTAAATCCTTAACTGTCACAATTCACCAAAATACCACAAATTCTGTCTAGATTAGAAGTTAAAAGTAAAACAACAAAAAACAAAAACGCCCTAACCGGTTTGGCTCAGTGGATAGAGCGTCGGCCTGCGGACTCAAGGGTCCCAGGTTCGATTCCGGTCAAGGGCATGTACCTTGGTTGCGGGCACATCCCCAGTAGGGAGTGTGCAGGAGGCAGCTGATCGATGTTTCTCTCTCATCGATGTTTCTAACTCTCTATCCCTCTCCCTTCCTCTCTGTAAAAAATCAATAAAAATATATTTAAAAAAAAAGAAAAGAAAAAAAAGAGAAAAAAGTCTTTCATAAATTGGGAAAGTATTATAAAAAAAAACATTAAAGTATTATGAGAGAATTTATGTGCATATATAATTCTGTAGCAGAAAAAGCCTTTCTGAGCTGACACAAGACAGAAACCAGGCCAGGGTTAGAGATCCAAATACCAACAAGTTCTCTCCAGCAGGAGCCTCCATCAACAATCCCAAAGAGAATTATAACAGTCTCCACCCCCTGCCCGCTTCCTATATTCCTGATTTTGGCTCACCCTCCACCTGCTCACTCTTGTCGTCCAGGTCAGCATCCTGTGAGTCACCCCAGACTCCTCCTCCTTCTTCACTTCCCCACCCAAGTCACATCTTGATCACCTCCCCACTCTGGCTAGAATCTGCCCAGCTGGATCCTTTCCAGCCTGGCCCTAAATGCAGGTCTTGTCCTGCCACCACTGTGCCAGCGCAGGGGCCGCATGGGCCCCCTGCTTCCAGTCACAGCCACCTCCAGCCCAGTGGTTTGGAAGGCCTGTATGGAGTACCTTGACTACATGGACATCTTAGATTTATGAATGCTTAAATAGTAAACAAAAACTAAATGGCAAACGACAATCTAGGACAAAGTATTTGTAATATAAGAAATACAGCCCTGCCCTAGCTGGTTTGGCTCAGTGGATAGAGCATCGGCCTGGGGACTGAAGGGTCCCAGGTTCGATTCCAGACAAGGGCACATGCCGGGGTTGCGGGCTCGATTCCTATTAGGGGGCGAGCAGGAGGCAGCCAATCAATGATTCCCTCTCATCATTGATGTTTCTATTTTTCTCTCTCTCTCTCTCTCTCTCTCTCTCTCTCTCTCCCCACCCCCCTTCCTCTCTGAAATCAATACAAATATATTTTAAAAAAAGAAAGAAAGAAATACAGCCCTACCCGGTTTGGCTCAATGGATAGAGCCTGCAGACCAAAGGGTCCCAGGTTCGATTCCGGTCAAGGGCACGTACCTTGGTTGCAGGCTCCTCCCCAGCATAGGCCCTGGTCAGGGCTCATGCAGGAGGCAACCAATCAATGTGTTTCTCTCACATCAATGTTTCTCTCTGGTCTTTCCCTCTCTCTTCTACTCCCCCCTCCCCGCCCCCCCCAAAAAAGAAATCAATGAAGCAGCATGAGGAGCTGCTGCCATGTCTGCCCACCTGCAATGGATGATCATGCGGAACTGCTCCAGCTTCCTGATCAAGAGGACCAAGCAGACGTACAGCACCGAACCCAATAACCTGAAGGCTCGAAACTCCTTTCACTACAACGGGCTGATTCACCGCAAGACGGTGGGCGTGGAGCCGGCCCGATGGCAAAGGTGTAGTGGTCATCATGAAGTGGAGATCCGGCCAGCAAAAGCCGGCCACCTCCTATGTGCGCACCACCATCAACAAGAACGCGTGGGCCACCCTGAGCAGCATCCAGCACATGATCCGCAAGAACAAGTACCGCCTGGATCTGCACATGGCCGCCATCCGCAGGGCCAGCGCCATCCAGGGCAGCCAGAAGCCCATGATGGTGAAGAGGAAGCGGCCCGCCCCACCAACAGCTCCTAAGCACCCCTCCCCCTAAAGCAATAAAGGTATCAGCCAGCTCTCCTCAAAAAAAAGAGGAAAAATATCCTCGGGTGAGGATTAACAATAAATAAATAAATAACCGAAAGTGAAAAATAGACAGCCCTGTCCAGTTTGCTCAATGATTAGAGTGTCAGCCCTAGAACTGAAGGATCATGGGTTCGACTCCAGGTCAAGGGCACATACCTTGGTTGCAGGTTCAATCCCCAGCCCTGGTTGTGGCACTTGCGAGAGGCAACCAGGCGATATGTCTCCTTCATATTGATGTTTCTTTCTCTGTCTCTTTCTCCCTTCCTTCCTCCCTCCCTTCCACTCTCTCTCTCTCTAAAGATCAATGGAAAAAATACCCATGGTTGAGGATTAAAGAAAAAAAGAAAGACATAGAGTTAATACCCTAAATATATATCAAGTACTCTTATAATCAATAAGACAAAAAGAATAAACCACACTAAATAATAATAAAATACTGCACAAATGAAATGAAAAAGAAAGAAATATACTTTCTTTTTTTAAAATTGATTTCAGAGCAGAAAGGAGAGGGAGAAAGAGATAGAAACATCAATGGAAAGAGAGAATCATTGATTGGCTGCCTCCTGCACGCCCCACACTGGGGATTGAGCCCAAAACCTGGGCATATGCCCTGACCAGGAATTGAACCGTGACCTCCTGGTTTACTCCTGGTTTATAGGTCGACTCAACCACTGAGCCACGCCAGCCGGGCAGGAATATACTTTCTGATGGGAAAAGAGATAAAGCACATAATCAAACAATTTGTCAAAAGAGAATCACCAATGACTAATTAGCCTGTAAAAAAAGTCTATCTATATATATAAAAGGCTAAGTGACCGACCATCTGGTACATATGACACGCACTGGCAATCTAAAAATAAACGTTGACTCGCGCATACGCAATACATATAAAGCTCTCACTGGTGCCAATCACATGCGTGTTTCAATCTGTCATTGTCCATCATGAATTTGGTTGTTTTTGTTGACATTCTGAAGCTGAAAGTGGCTGCGTCGACAGAATATGTCCGAAGACTAATTATTGGCACAACTGTCCCCGTCTGACACTGGTCTCCCACTTAAATTAATTCGAAGACAGTTTCCCGTGATGCCAGCATTTGCAATGATTATTAATAAATCACAAGGACAAACTCTAGACAGAGTAGGAATATTCCTACCTGAATCCGTTTTCGGACATGGTCAGTTATATGTTGCTTTCTCTTGAGTTTGAAGAGCGTGTGACGTTAAAGTTGTAAATACTTCATCACAAGGCAAATTAGTCAAGCACTCTGAAAGTTTTTTTACTCTTAATGTGGTATACAGGGAGATATTAGAATAAGTTTAATCAATTTATCAGTCATTGTTTTTAACAATGTTGTTTTTGTTGTTGTTATATGTCTTTGTTGTTGTTATACCATGTTGTTTATTAATCAATTTATATGTTATTTTCATATACATTTTATTAATTTTCTTTCATCTCTGACACTTCTATTATAGAGAAAGGGGGAATAGTGATATTAAAATATTTCTTCTAATTAATTTCCTTTCAATGTGCATGAATCCGTGCACTGGGCCACTAGTGTAGTAATAATAAAAAATAAAAACAAAATAAAACAACACAATGAAATACTGTTTTTGCTTATCAAATTTGCAATTTAAAAAAAAAATAATACCTGGAGTTGGGAAGGATGTAGTGAAAGAGATACTCTCATAGGACAGGTGGGAAGAGCCTGCATTGATATATCCTTTCTGGAAGGCAAATGGTCGATACATATCAAAGCAGTTCAAAGTGTGCATGCATATACTTTGCTCTAGTAATCCTACTTAAAAACTATGTCCTAGGAATAAAAGTACAGATGTGGAGAAATACGGATGTGCACAGAGTATGATAGAGTATTATATAGGCCACAACTGTTAGTAACCTATAGGGGCAATAACAAGGGATTAGTTACTGGTAAATCAGAGTAAGTACACAATAAAATACAAAAGATCCTAAGAAATTTATTTATTGCTAAGAATAAAAATGTAAGTCACATGAATCCACTTATGTAACAAAATGTGTATATGTGTATATATTCATATGTATGCACGGGAAAAAAAATATCTTAAAGGAGATAACCAAAATAATAACATTATGTATCTGACAAGAGTTAGTATGATTTTAATTTTTTTCTTTGTTCTTCTTTGTGTTTCCTACTTCTTTTACAACATGGAGGTGTGATACAGAACCCCACCACCTCCATCTATCCACCTGGTGGAGAATCCCTGTCCAGAACTCCTATTTGCTCTGAGCATCCAAATCCCTTATATGTGACATATATGATATTTCATGTGCTGCTCTTTAACTTTTTAAACTTAACCTTATTTCCTCAATTCTCTACACTGTGGGTATGGCCTGTGTCTTACATTTCTTTTGTGTTCCTCTCAGTGCCTAGTACATAGCAAGGTCACAGCAAATGGCCCAAGAAAGAATGTGCCACTTCTGTGCCCGTACCCCTGTGGGCTGCCAGAACATGGGTTGGTTGGCTCCACAGGTGTGGCATCCAAGCCCAGTTCCAGGTCAGGTTTGAGACTGTGTGTTGTGGGCCACCTGTCAGTCTGGTCCTGTGCTAATTACTGTTGAGTGATGGACTGTTTAAAGCATGGGTTATTGCGCCCACAACCAGAGGCAAAGCCAATCCTATGGCATCCTATAATTAATGAGCCAGTAAGTATTTCCTCTGGGGTGAAGTTGGCTTTGATCCAACAGATCCCTTCCCATTTCTTTTACCACCCTCACCCCATTTACAACTTCCCATCTTGGCTGTTGGAGACCTCCTTTAGAGATGCACCCCCCTCATCCAAACTGCGGGCAGACAACCTGTGTCCCTGGTCCCAAGCTTGACTCACCAGCTCCTCCTTGTCCTCCTGGATGATAAAGTTTGCTTTTGTGTCTAAGCAAAACTAACTACTCAAAAGCATCTCAGTCTGAAGGCCCAAAGACTGAAAGGGCTCTGAGAAACCACTGTAGGAGTGACAGAATTATTTCATGCAAATTTAATAAGTAAATTGTCATGGTTGTCCATAATCTCTGCAGTCAGTGTTTACTTCAATTAAGCCCTTTGGAGAAAAAAATACAAAAGGTATCGGAAATGAAGTCAGAATCAGGGCAAGAAAACCAATCAACTACTTTTTTCTCTCTCCTTGTACAGACATAAACAATCCCTGGTGCTTCCAAGGTTCTAGAAGAAGCAGAGAGAGGAGAGAAGTCCTGGAGCACTCACCATGAGCACATGTGAGAGGCTCCATGGAAGCCAAGCCTAGAGTGCCACCGCAGGAACCTGGGACTAGGTACTTTAGAGCTCCATGCCTCAGCTTCCCCATCTGTAAATGGGGTGATAATAGTGGAACCTGCCTTATAGACTCCTGAGGATTACATGAGTTAAAGGATGTAAAGCACTCCAAACAGTGGCAAACTCTAGGTGACCAAGACATGTTTGCCACTGTTAACAAAAACAGAGGAAGTCACAGTGACAGCCACTTGCCGGGCAGTCTGCCCACTGTAGCCCAGGGTCTTTCAATCTCAGGACTACTGACATTTTGGGCTAGATAACTCTGTTGTGAGCAGCTGTCCTGTACAATATAGGATGCTTAGCAGTATCCTTGGCCTCTCTTTGCCCACTAGATCAGGGGTGGGCAAACTTTTTGACTCAAGGGCCACAATGGGTTCTTAAACTGGACCGGAGGGCCGGAACAAAAGCATGGATGGAGTGTTTGTGTGAACTAATATAAATTCAAAGTAAACATCATTACATAAAAGGGTACTGTCTTTTTTTTTTTTAGTTTTATTCATTTCAAACGGGCCGGATCCGGCCCGCGGGCCGTAGTTTGCCCACGGTTGCACTAGATGCCAGTAGCAAACCCCCATGAAGTTGTGACAACCAAAAATATCTCCAAGCACTGCTAAATGTCCCCAGCTGGTGTGGGGGAAGATGGACAAAATTGCCTCGATTTCAGAACCACTGATCGAGTCCTATGGAGAAGCCATGTCACACACTCTGACCGCCCACCTCCAGGTCTGATGTGGATCTAGGCCTGGAGGTCCCACACTGGGGCCCTTGTGGTTAGATGTAGGAGCTGCAGGTATGGAAGTAAAGAGCAGCCAATTCTGTTTCTCCATGTGGCTGCCATTTTCTCTTCTTGCAGATGGAATAGGAAACTGGGACCAAGGCTGCCCTCTAGTTGGGAGGTACCCTCACCTTGAGAGACCAAGAGAGTACAGAGAGAAAAGGAGGCTAGAGCTGAATTCTCCGGGAGCCTGTGGCTGTTAGAGGACATGACTTCTGGGAGCCCAGCCCAGCCCAGAGGGTGAGAAGGCCAGACTGAATTCAGAGATGAAGGCCTGGCCATGGCAGAGAACAGGCCCTTACTAGTGAGGCCTCTGGACACAGGAGCAGCAGCCCCTCTCTTCTCAGGAAACAAGTGGGCTCTTCACTAAAAGAAACATATTGCTCTTTTCATGAAAGAATCTTCAGACCATTTCACATTAAAATTTAACACACACTTATTTTGACCCAGCAAGTACAGTGCTACAAATGTATTCTATATAGAGACATTAGCACAGGTGCACCTGGTGGTATACTACTCTAGAGTGCAGGGTTGGGACCTGACTGCCTGGTTCAAATCTCAGATCTACCACCTATCAGATATGTGATTGTGAGGGTTACTGACCTCTTTCTGACTTAGTCCTTTCATTTATGAAGCAGGGGCAATAATAGGGTCTATCTCATTGTGCTGTTACAAGGCTTCTGTGACTGACTATATGCAAAGAAAGATGTCTGTGGCCAATAAATGCTAGCTATTATTATGTTCATTGTGCCCTTAATTGATAATAGCTAAAAATCTGGGCCAATCACCTAGTTAAATACATGTGACACATCTAATCTATGGAATACTGAGCATCACTGAAAGAAATGAAGTAGGACTATATCTACTTTAAATAATGCAATTTATTTAATAATAAGGTCAAATTGTCAAAGAAGCAAATAGGTTGCAGATAAGTATATATAGCTGGAGAGTATTTGTATATAAAAAGAGCTATATAGAATAGATACATGTCTTTATCTGAATAACAAATTTCTAGAACTCTCAAGGAGCTGTTAGCAATAGTTACATCTAGAAAGTGGGAATAGACTGAAAACTTTTGCCTTCTCCTTTAGTACTATTAGAATTTCCTACTATGAGCATGTATTTTAAAAAATTTTAAGAATAACATAAATCTGTATCTACAGCTATGGGAACATTTTTTAAATATATCATGAATTGTTTTTCAAACGTGGCAAGCACGACCAGTACAAACCACAGTTCACAAATTTAGGTATGCAAGAAACTAAATGTTAGTTTCTATAAGTCAACCCAATGTTTATGTTAAGCTTCCCTCCTGCCAACAGGAAACTTAATTCCAGGTGTGTACAAGTCTTCCAGAACACTGAGAAGTGCCAGGCACAGGACAGAGGAAGTGGCTGTGAAGTTGGCTGAAGCCAGGTCTAGTAGCCTCTGCTGCTTTGTGCCACGTGTGGGCAGCCAGGAATCTTGAACAAGATCACATGTCTCTCCACAGCTTGCCCAACCACATAGCCACCATTCCCTGGGGTCTTACTCCTGCCTGCCCAGGTAAGCTGATAAAAGTCAGGATAGAGACCACAGATCTTCCTCCCCTGTCTTTCCTGCCCCCAGCCAGTCTGGGTGGGGAGGGCTTCAAAGGGTTGGGGGTCTTTCCACTCCAGGTGAACTCCTACTTCCATCTTGTTTCTAGTCAAGACATCCAGTCTCTGCAAGAGAATCCTTTTTCTTTGATGAGCTATTCCTCAAATCCCGAAGTTTCCCTTAAGTGAGTAAACTTTGGGCACACAAAGCCAAAGACACCTGAAAGTGGATTCCATTTTCTAATCTGGGGAGCTAGCTCAGGAGGAAATGAGTTCCATAATCCTGAGAGTGGAAAGGGGAAAATCTAGGGAGGGGGTGGAGATTAATTTCTCAAATATTATGCCAGCCACACATATGTGTGTAAATGCAGAGCAAAAGTCTGGACATTTCTACCAAATATTTAACAGTGCCTACCAGCAGGGTAAGCTTTAGGATAAGGGGAGGGATGTAAGGGGATTTTTAACTGTTTGGATTTTTAAGTGATGAAGCTATAATCAATATTGCTTATATAGGGTGTCCCAAAATTCACGCAAGATTTGAATTTTGCGTGAGCATTAACAACAACAACAAAAATAAAAGCCTAATTTTACTTGGTTTATTGAATCAGATTCTAATATCTGTTGCCCTTTGATTTCAATCCCTTCAATTTGATAAGCATTACCAAGTACCAATTATGGCCCAGGAGCAGGGACAATGAAGACCAATGAAGACCACGGCTTTGTGTATGTGCCAGCAAAGCCGTGAAGGCCATTTACCTGATGTGCTATTCCATACATAACCTTATACTGTATACTTTATGAATCAATAAAGAAGTTACAATTTTTAATTATAAACCTGTGTTTTCTATCAAAATTACTTCTTGCGTGAATTTTGGGACACTCTATATAATCTACTTTTAAAAATAAATACCCATATATCTTTTGCCTCCAGGCTAGAGATGAAGGCTGATGCAGGTCACACCTATCTGGTCCTCTGGTGGGCAGAACCTTGGGAAGTATATTTGCATGAGGGGCTAAGAGGCCTGTTAGGAAAGAACACTTTCTAAGAGAAGGAGACTGATACCATGAACTACCCCAGAGACAAAGCTTTGCTCAGTGGAAAGGAGATAATTCTGAGTTAGAGTGGTATTTATGATTCAGACATATCTGTGGGGCCATACACTATGGCTGTATAAGGCAATGAGGATAGCATCAGCCCCATAGCCTTGCTCTTACAGTGGAACGGCTGATCTCATGCCAACAGGAGTGTCAGTGGTTCCCAGTAGGTGTGGGGTGCCTAATGGGTGTGGCAATGTCCAGCAGAACTGATATTGCCATGGGGTGTGGCAGGGGCAAAGGGAGGTTACAGAGCAGAGAAGGGGAAAAGATAGCTGGAGGTTTGGGGG
This sequence comes from Myotis brandtii, assembly GCF_000412655.1. Taxonomy (NCBI): domain Eukaryota; kingdom Metazoa; phylum Chordata; class Mammalia; order Chiroptera; family Vespertilionidae; genus Myotis; species Myotis brandtii. Next base: position 2,733,138 of record NW_005359516.1, on the reverse strand, counting down.
TGGTAACTGTCTAGCCTTATCCACCAGCACATGGGAGACACACACTCTGAGGACGCCCAAAATGCTCATGGGGTGAGGGTGTGGGAACTAGGCAGGACCTGCATTGGAAGTAGAAGCCAAAGTCAGAGGCACATGTGAATGAGCTCTAATGATGTCAGAGTGCACAGGAGTCCAAGTGTATGCACAGGTGGGGAGTACAGGACAGGGAGCCACAAAGTCTACATGGGAGGGTCAGGGAAGGTCTCCTGAGTCAGCTGCCTGGTAATCCAGTGGGTGGGAAGGGTGGAGGAGATGAGGAACCACGTATACAAAGGCCTGGAGCTGTCAGGGAGTGAGCGAGGTTTGGGGGAACTGAAAGCAGCTCAGGCTGAATACAGGGGAATGGTAGATAAGGCCACAACAGTAGTATTCCATAGTATGGGCCTGGACTTCATCCTACAGGCAGTGGTGAAGCCCTGAAGAGGGCTTTAAGCGGGGAAATGAGATAATCAACTTACCAGGAAAGCTTTTCACACCACACACTCCCACTACTCCTAGCTAATTCCTACCCAGTGAGCAGTTTCACAGTGTTGCTTCCTCCAGGAAGTATTCCCTGACCACCCCTCAGGCTCAGCTCCTCTTAGCTAGGGTTTCTAGGGGTTTTCAAGCACTCCTATCACACTGTCTTGATTACCTGTGGCCTGTACTTTTTCTCTCCCTTTGTATGCTGTGAATGCTGGAGGCCAGGGACTGGCTATTTGTTCTTTGCTATATCCCCAGCACCCTGCATAGTGTCTGACATGATAAGCTCTCAATATGTATTTTTTAATATATTTTTATTTCAGAGAGAGAGAGAGAGGTAGAAACACCAATGGTGAGAGAGAATCATTGAGCAGCTGCCTCCCACATGCCCCACGCTGGGGATCGAGCCCACAATCCAGGCATGTGCCTGACCAAGAATCGAACCATGACTTCCTGGTTCATAGGTCAACGCTCAACCACTAAGCCATGCCTGCTGGGCCAATATGTATTTATTTAGTGGGGGGAAAAACAACTGTGAGAAGATAACTCTTGTAGTTTCTAGCCTGAGCTATACAGTATAGGTTGGAAAGGGGAAAGGGGACCAAGGAGGAGCCACTTGTAATGGTCTGGGTAAGTAATGATGAGGGCCTGATCTGAGGTAGTGGTGATGGAGCTGGAAAGCAGGGAGAGATTGGGAAAATATTTAGGAGGCAAAAATGATAGGCCTGGGTGGTTAGATGAGTGAAGGGACGGAGGGCTCCTGGGCTTTTGGCATAAGCAGTTGGGTGGATGATGGATTAACCACAACTGGCTAGTCTGGAGGAGGAGGAAATGTGTGGGGGAAGATGATTAAATCAGTTTAGGACATACAGGTAGGGACACAAAAATGGAGAAGTCTGAGGGGCAGGTGGAATCATAGAATTGGATCAGATACCTGGGACAGATATCTGATCTGAAAGTGAAGATTTGGGAGCTGTCATCCTATAGGGGATGGCTAAAGGCCAAGGAAGGGATAAGATCACCAAGGGAGTAAAGGAAGAGGTGAAACAACAAGGAGGACGCCCACCTGTAGGAGGTGGGCTGAGAGGAGCTACGAAGGGAAAGGAGACATAAGAGAGGGAGGGAGAAAAGAAGAGTACTACAGCTGCTAGGGGAGAAGTAGCTTCAAGGAGTAGCAAACATGGTTCTATAGTGCAGACAAACTAAGAGCCCATCCAGGCTCTCCTTAAACTTGAGAAAACTAAGGCCCAGGGAGGCTAACTGAGGTGTTCAAGGCCACGAGCTATTATTACCCATGGTCACAGTGATCAGTGGCTCTCAAATTATGATTGCTGGACTCCTGGGGGTCTCCAAGACCTTTCCAGGGTGTTCAAGAGATGAGGAACATTTTTATAACAATACCAAGATTTTTTTTTGCAGTATTCACTGTGTTGACATTTGCACTGATAATGCAAAAGCAACAGTGGGTAACTGCGGGGGCCTTAACACAAATCAACGAAGTCATATTCTTCACCACCCATGCACTTAAGGCTTAACAACAAGTCCAGCTCCATATAAGAATGTCAATGATGGAGTAATAATTATTAATTAAAACATTACCCTTGAGTATAGATCTTGTTAACATCTGTACATAAAGCACTTCTGCTGCATACTGAAGTAATGGATGCATTTATGTGATTGACTGCACTGAACTGAACTACCTGCTTTTGTTGTGGAACATCATTTTTGTTAGAAAGAACAACTGACAAACTGATTATTCAGAGTTAGGTATTTGGAAGACATTTTCTTGAAAATGAATGAAGTGAGTTTGTCACATTAAGTAAAACAACTGGTAGTAATTTTTGCCAATGATAAAATTTGAGCTGTCAAGTGAAAACTAGAATTTTAGAAAACTTGTATCGCCGGCCGGTGTGGCTCAGTGATTGAACACCAACCTATGAACCAGGAAGTCACAGTTCAATTCCTGGTCAAGGCACATGCCCAAGTTTCGGGCTTGATCCCCAGTAGGGGGCGTACAAGAGGCAGCTGATCAGTGATATACTCTCATCATTGATGTTTCTATCTCTCTCCCTCTCCCTTCCTCTCTGAAATCAACAAAAATAAAAAACAAATTAATAAAAAATATATATATTTAAAAAAGAAAAAGAAAACATATCCACACCAGGAGCTTGACTGCTTCCCAATACCTAAAGACTTTGCTGATTAAATCAGTGGTGATATTAACAAATCTGTGATGAACATATAATAACGACAAATGGAAAGAACTTAATAAACAGGAAAAAGAAACCCACACTCAGGGCCAAAAATAAAATAAAATAAAATCTGATATTGTGGAATGAAATGTGTCCACTTTGAAAGGTCTGCGTAACTCACTGAGTCATTGTTTTCCAAATAACCAATGCATGATGTTATAAAATCAGGCATGAATAAAAGACCTACTCAAGGTGTAAGACAGACCAAGAGAGTTTAATATAGCTGAGTATGAGGAGTTAGCTCATTGATGTGGCTTCAGATTCCACACTGCAAACTAATCTTTCAGAAACTGGCTTTGTCCAATTTTGGTGGCATATCAATGATAGCCACAATGATCTGAAAAGGCTATTAAAATACTCCTACTTTTTCCAACCACAAATCTGTATGAAGCTAGATTTTGTTCATCTACTCCAATCCAAGAAACATATTGCAATATCTGAATACAGAAGCAGATATGAGAATCCAGCTATCTTCTCTTAAGCTAGTCATTAAAGAGATTTGCAAAACTGTAAAACAATATGACTCTTTTCTAATTTTTTTATTTTTAGAAAACATATTTTTATAAAAATCACATTAACGTGTAAAGGATTTATTTCTTGTTTATTTTAAAATAATAAATACTTTTAAAACCTCTGTTTCTTTTATTTCCATATTTGTAATATCTATAGCTACAGACCACATAAATAAACTTAGCTGAAGAAGAGATAAGACAGCAGGCACAGTGAACTAAAGAGAGAATAAGACTCTTTTCTTCCCTTCAAAATAATGTTCCTAATTTAAGGGCCAAGGCCTGGTAAGTGGTCCTACCAGGCAAGGCTGGGTTCATCCACAATCCCCTCTACTGCCACCTGTGGGAGAAGAAAGACTAGGGACAGAGGGCTGAATGGGCATTCGGGTCTTATCTTCTTCACATTCCATATCTAATTTGACACAATAGCCAATGAAGTAAGGCAGGTGGAGCCATTTTTTATCAGTTACGATTTATGGGGAGGAAACAGGTTTGTGCCTTGCCTAATACCAGTAAATAAAAATCAGATTGGAATCAGCAGCCTGGGGTTTTAATCCAGAGTTCCCTCCCCTGGATACTCAGCTAAAATACCTCTCTTCCCTGAGCAAGCCTAGAGGTCCACCACTACAGATGCATTGTTTCATTTGCAAGTAAGTCTTTTCTTATGTTTATAAGCCACATCGATTTCATTTTTTAATGCTTTGTCCATCCTTTTGGGTATCTGGTCTTTTCATAATAGTTTGTAAGACAAAGTGACCCTTTGTAGTATTTTTCAGTTACAAAACTACTTTTAAAATAATTAAAAGTTAATGAAATAGAATACAAAGAAACAATAGAGATGAATACACAAAAGCTGGTTCTTCGAAAAGAAAACTGACTTCTAACAAAACTAATCATGAAAAAAGACATGAAGCATTAAATAAGTGATACTGGGCATGAAAGAGGGAATAAAAATAAAATACAGTAGAGATATAAAAATAAAAGACTATAAAATTTTTACACTAATAATTTTTAAAACTTTTCTTACGTTTTAAAAATTTTTTAGAAAAATTCAAAATTACTAAAACTGACTAGAGAAGAAGTAATCGTTTTAGAATACTTAGAGTGGTAGTAGAAGTAATATTCTGGAGTGTCCTCTTAAAGTGCAAACTGCTCAGGGAAGTAAGTGCTAGTCAGTTCGTTCCTCAGTTGCCTTTTGGGTCTTTGGAGCCTGGGCCTGTCTGGCTGGAAGGAAAGATGATGCTGAGTACAGAGAGCCTGGCACTGTCCCCTGTTCAGCAACCCTAGTGGCTATGAGTCAGATTACACCCAGGCTGTATCAGGCTGCCAGGACAACCCTACTTGCTTCCCTAAGATTTGGCCTCAAACCTGAGGTTCTGTCTGGCCTGTCAGTCCCAAATGGGAACAGACACCCCCATCAATCTGGCTCTGCCCAGCCCCAAGGCTCAGCCTACAATCCCCTCCTCCCTTACCTCTCTTCCTCAGTTCTCCCTCTCTCCTTCTTCCCTCTCCCTGCCTCCTCTCCCTCACCTTCTGTTGGAAGACAAAGAGTAGGTCCAGGTTTGGTTGGAGTCATATCAGGTGCCATACTCTCTCTCCCCACATCCCACCCTCTCTGCACTCCCACTGCCTGGTACTTTAGCCAGAGGGTTTACAACAAATAGGTGGAGTCTTAAGGCCTAACCATTCAGCCTATCTTGGCCCAGTCTCCAAACTCATTTCTGAGTCTGATGTCAAATGGGGTCAGAGGGGTCTGGTGGTGTGTGCAGTAAAGGGAGATAGTTGTCTAGCTCTGTGCCCTGGTACTGGAGTTCATGTAAGAGATCTATCATTTATACCTTGCACTGTCTGTGGTGCAAATGAATGTCCCACATATATAAGCACTAATATGTCTCAAATTTGTCAATGTAGTTCAATGAATAAAAATTAAACCTATTTAAATGTGTTATCCTGTCCATACCAGCTTGTGACCACCAGTATTATCTCAAGCAACAGACACTAGAAGCACCACCACTAAAAGATACGTGTGTGTGCACATGGGTGAATGTGTGTTGGGAGGTTAAAAATCTGTAATTATTTTTAATGATAGGGTGATCTTCAGGAAAAGGATGGGGATGAGCAATGTACCCAACATTGCTGTGGTCAAGCTGTGATGTCTTCTTATGGTCTTATCCATTGTGGGGGTGGGGAGGTAAGTGTGGGAAGGAAGCCCCAAGAGAGTTGAGTTTAGGTAGAAATAGTTCCTTTGTGGACCTTGCTGCTAATGACTTTAGTCCTGGATTGACTGTAGCCCCTAGCATCCCCTAAGACGGTACTTCTGTGGACTCTACCTTGCCCAAAGCCTCAGGGGGGATGGGATGTGGAGGGCACATACTCACTGTGACTTCCAAGTTCTGCTGACTACCTGGTCTAAAGTATCCAGCTTGTCCAGAAAACAATAAAACTGATCCTGCAATGACAGTGACGACATTAAAGGCCAGGACAAGTGTCAATGGTGAGAATATGGCTAGAAACCCAGCATCAGAGAACTAAAAACCTCCAAGAGTAAGAAAGAGGTTTGATGTCATGGCACTTCCCAACTTAGGCTGACATGATGATTTAAAGCCCTAAGGAAGGTTCCCAGATTCCCCCTATCTAGTGAAATGACATCTAAAATCCCAAAATTAGAGCTCTCTTCCTTTCACTGAACTTCCACTAGTTTGGGCAGTGCTGGGTGAAGCAGGAAAGAGCTGGGACCAGTATTACTCTGAGCTGCTGTCACTCTTTTTCACCCCAGTACAGATGAAGGCTGAGAATCAAGTGTGATAGGGTAGGTTTGGGAGTGGATGGAAGTAATAATGAGGAGAAAACTTTCTAATATTGCCTGCAACTGATTATATTGACGATTTAGATCTTTCAGGTCTCTCTCCCTAACCCCTCTGAACCCATTTGGGTTCTATCTTTGGAAACAATGAGCTTCTTTGAAGTACTCACCACTCCCTGCCACCTGAGACCTTACAAAGTTGGGTGCTTTTAGCATGGGCTCTATGTAGACTCAGGGCTATAAGTGATTAATTCAAATCCTTCCTCTCTGGGATCCTCTGTATCCAGGAAGGGGACAGTGACATAATAGGAAGCCTGGTGTATTTTGATGTGATCTGTCAGGCTCTTAGAAATCCTTCTTCCAAGCCCTGGCCAGTGTGGCTCAGTTGGTTGGAGTGTTGTCCTGTATACCAAAGGGTGGCAGGTTCGATTCACAGTCAGGGCACATGCCCAGGTATAGTTTGGTGTGTACACCACGTAGCCAATCAATGTTTCTCTCTCACATCTATGTTTCTCTCTCTTTCTCTCCCTTCCACCCTCCCCCCCGTCTCTCTCTCTAAAAATCAATAAAATTTTTTAAAATCCTCCTTCCAAAAATATCACTCCTATTCCAGACCCACCTGACACTCAAAATTTCACCTTTAGAGGGTCTGTAACATTACTCACTAGGTCTCTAAAAAAACACAAAGATCATTTAACTCAGGGTTGGGGGGTGGGATTAGTGAAAAAAATCACACAAAAACAAACCAGTGGTAGCCTGGAATTCCTAGATGAGGAGCTCAGAGGTGACAACCCAGTGGGCAGAGGGCAGGAGTAAGAAAGTGGGAGGGTTGGAAGTATCTATATTAAAGCTGTGTTTTCATAGTGCATACATGGTTTTCAATTATATTGAACTAGAGGCCCAGTACACGAAATTCGTGCACAGGTAGGGTCCCTAGTGGCTGCCAGCCGGGTACTCCCTTCCTTCCCCCGGCCAGCCCTTACCCCTGGTCAAACTCCAGGACTACCAGGGGACAATTTGCATACTACACTTTTATTATATAGGATATTTGGGGTGGCTTTGGCAAGGAAGTGACAGAGATTTGGGATGCTAAAGACTGGCCCATAAAACACCCTTTGACTCTACTTCTTCAACAAAAGAAACAAGCTGAGCACCAAGACCATGGAAATCAAGACACAAGCAGGGAGTAGGTCAAATTCAATACCCTCTCCCTTAGTCATTTTGCTTGTCAGAGGCAGGTAAAGACCTCAAGGCTGAGCTGGGGAATATCCACAAGGATCTTGAGTCCTCAGAAATCTCCTCAGGGTCCCCTCCCTGGAGGATGGGAATGCAGTCCCTTTGGCCAAGAATGGCAGGAAAAAGGCAGAGTAAATTGTGGGCTGGATTGTCCCCGTCACATGATGCAATCTCACTGCTTTTTGTCACGTAATCTTTTTCCCTCCTCCTCTGGTCCCTCCCTCGCCTCCTTTCCTCTCCCTCTGCTCTGTTTTGATTTGGTTAAAATAGATGCAAACTCTGGTGTTTTCTATTTTTAATACCCAGCGATTACATAATCTATACCGTAATTGCTGACTTGAAAAACTACTGGCAACAGTAGAAAATCCCCAGAGTTTTAAACAGGAAAAAGATTATTACAGCACAAAGCCTTTGGCAGTTTTACTGACTGGTAAACCGCCTGTAATCGTCACTTGCCAGTGTAAGTCACATGGGCCCTGGGAAACACTCTCCCCACCTCAAGGAAAGCCGGCTGGGGGAGGGGATGAGCTGCAGCCTCGGCTGGGAGGAAGCTCTGAATGGCAAGGCAGGTGGTGGGATGGTGCACTGAGAGTTTTCTCTGGACCCAGACTCAGGGTTCCTGGAGTGAGCTTCAGGTTACCACCCCCTCCCAGCGGCTACCTTTTACTGCTTTTATTTCTTTCTTTAGAGTAGTCTCTAGCATCCAGGATCTTTCCCTCATCAACTTCCCAGGTCTTCCTATAGCAGCGGTTCTCAACCTGTTGGTCGCGACCCCTTTGGTAGTCAAACGACCCTTTCACAGGGGTCTCCTAAGACCATCCTGCATATCAGATATTTACATTACGATTCATAACAGTAGCAACATTACAGTTATGAAGTAGCAACGAAAATAATTTTATGGTTGGGTCACAACATGAGGAACTATATTTAAAGGGCCAGAAGGTTGAGAACCACTGTCCTATAGCCTCCAATACATTCCTAAACAAGCCTGAGTGAAAGGAAACTATTGCAGTTAAATAGATGATTTAAGAAAGACAGAGGAGCAAGGAAGACTGCTTGTTTATCACAGAGACCTGACCCACTCCTCTACAGGGCTTTCCACATATTAGGCCAACATCCACACTATTTAATTCTTCAATAAAATATTCCAATAAAAATATAAGAACTATAGGTTTGGTAAGGGTTTCACAACCAAATCAAAATGATTTCATTAAGACAAAATTTTCTGTATGTGTATGGGAGGTGTAGGTAGTATAGGAGATACAGAGGGGATAGAAACAACTTTCCCTGACTTTGCCAATTCTGCCACAATCCTATCCCCAATAAATAATCAAGGAGGGTGAGTCCAATTTGGGTAACTTAACTATATGTGATGATTCATTCAATAAATGTTTGCTGAATGCCACACACTGGACTCTGCAGGGGATATAACAGTGAGCAAAATCACTGCCTGGTGGAACTGCCAGGTCAGTGAGGGAGACAATCAAAATATTACATAAACATATCACTATAAACCCTACATGCTGAAGGGTTATGAGGGAAAAACACAGGGCACTAGGGATATGTAGAACAGGAGGCCTGATAGGGCCTGAGGTTTCTTAGAAGATTACCCTAGGCACTTCAGGGTTCTTTTTTCAGTACCTCCTCTTCTTTCACTTCCCCATCCTCCCTCTTGCCTTGCTCCCTGTAGTTAATATTTACTGCCCCCCGCCCCATGTACAGAGGATAATGCTAGGTTCTTTATATGTACAGTCTCATTTGATTCATATAGCAAATGGACAATTCAGCACTTTAAGACAAAAGGATCTGTTGAAAAAGGCCAGATCACCTTTCCTTTTGTGTTGTTGCTACAGGGAGAGCAACTCTACTGGAGCCATCTGAAGAAATTCAGCCAGCGTTCTCGTTCTTGCCACGTCTGCTCAAACGGCCACAGTCTGATCCGAAATACGGCCTCAACATGTGCCGCCAGTGTTTCCATCAACTGAAGGACATAGGCTTCATTAAATTGGACTAAGACATCTACCTTATGACAGAATGCTATCTCTTTGTACATAAAAGTTAAAAAAAAGAAAATAAAAAATTAAAGGCCAGATCACAATTTATAATGAGAATTATATACAATTCATACCATAAGTTAAGACTATGCGGGTTACAAAAATCTAAATCAAAGTTTCAAAAGAGAGAAAAGAAAAAAAGGAAAGCTGGGGCCCATGTAAAATGAAATGCCGGCATTAGTTTAGCTTAAGGCATGGTTAGATCCAGGTGCTCAAAAGATGTCATCTAGTCTCCATCTCTGTCCATCTCACAGCTCAGCTTTCATGTGTTGTTCTCAGCACTCCACCTGGGGTGGCAAGACGGTTACCAGCAGCCTCAGAGTTATGTACATACTACAAGCTTGGCAACCCAGTTGGAAAAGAAATGAGAATTTACCTGTTAATAGTTCCAACGAAAGTCCAGAGTGCTGATTGGTCTGGATTTGAGACCATGCCCATTCCAACTGCTGTTCTCTGATTGCATAGTCATGTGTCCTCCATCAAGAGCCAAGGGATGAACTTGAATCCAGTCTGAGAATGGGGAAGGAGGTGGTCTCCCAAAGGAAAACTAAGGTACTCAGACCTATAAAGGGAGAATCCATGCTGGACAGTCAAAGCCACTGATCCCCACTGTCCTCAAACTTTGGAATTACAGTGGATGTTAAGACTATCCAATAGATTCTTCCTCCCTAAGGAATGGGCAAGAGTGCTGTACAGTGTGGCACTGTCTGGATTTGCCCTAGTCCCACTCCAGCTGCTCGGGGACGTTGGCTTCTTGCTTTAGAGCACTCACCAGAGTCTTAATATTTGCTTAAATACTTGCTCAGAACAGTCTTCAAGTCCTAAGGCTTTGTGGAAGACTTTTCCCACCTCCCTTCACTCCAAAATGATGTGCCCTACTCAGCACTGGCTAAAAGAGGCTGCAGTTCTTTGGCTCTTTGGCAAGCGTCCACAGGGTCTGTGCAAATTATAGGGAGAGGAGGGAATGACAAGTCCTTTGTTGGAAAATTTTACTTTCCTTCTGGAGTCTGAACTGAAAATGGCTTTCATTGGGCACATACAGGAATATTAGGATAGTTCATAAAGCACCCAATAAATAGATGTCCATAAGAAGGATCCTGAGAAGGGGAGTAGGGGAAATCACTTAAACATTCTATATGATACACAGCACTATAACAATGATATATCAATTGGAACCACCTGTCCTTGGGCATGTTTTAGAAGCTGCCTGGATCCGCCATTCCAAATTTACGTGAAGTCCAAATCACTGTCCCACAATTTCTACAAATTCCCAGCAGCTAATGCTCTTAGCAATCCCTTTTGGCTCTGATTCCAGTTCCTTCTGTGTGGGCAGAGCTCAGGAGATCTATCTCAGTGCTGCGGCCGATGCAGTGCTGTGAGTACACTCCAGCGAACAGGCTTCCTTGGCACACCAGGAAGTGGCAACGCCCGCCTGACAAATCTCCAGGAGCCACCTACTCTTAGCTCCGACCCTCACGCCCATTGGATAACATAGCAAGCGTGTCCCTATTGCATTGGCTGCTTACCCCTTTATATACGGCTGTACTTCCTCAATAAAGTTAGAGCTGTGTCTCTGAACCTGGTCTCTGGAGTCGTGCATGCAGACGCCCCAGCGCGTTGGGCTCCATCGTCCTCACCCCCGAGGGACCCCCTGTTCCACTTCTGAACTTGGGATCTCATTCACATTTCACCTTCTAAGGCTGGTCTCTTACCTCTGCTCGAGCTGTCCCATGCTTTACCAAAATGGAAAAAATACACATATACAAACTCACTCAAAACATTGTGTTCATCAGATGATCCTAAAGTTATGAAGAAACAGAGGGGTTTTATATTCCATGCTGCTGGGCACCTTCACCCTTCCAGATATTTCTCATATTTAGAAGGGGTCTCTCCTTCCCTCAGGAAATTAAGCTCCCCTTATATTACTCAGAGTAACTTAGCTCTCCATCCCCCTTCCTCTGAACTCCAATGCCATCAGAGCTAGAGTCAGCCCCATTATGAACCATCCACTCCAGGTTCCACCCCAGACTAGACTGAGGAACAAAAAGAGGTTTTGAATTTTCCCTCTCTCACTACCACCATTAACTATATGTGTATGGGAGGTGATGATGCAAATGGGATGATTCTTTCCTCTGCAAATATGAATTATGCCACTCCTCTTTAGAACAGACTTAGCTATAGTCAGTTTTGATTTTAAATAAGTTTCTACACGCATACCTCAGAGATATTGCAGGTTCAGTTCCAGACCACCACAATAAAATGAATATCACAATAAAGCAAGACACACGAATTTGGGGGCTTTGTAGTGTATATAAAAGTTATGTTTAAACTAAACTGTAGTCTAAGTGTGCAATAATATTATGTCTAGAAAACAATGTACATAGTCAACAATATTGTAATAACACTTTATAAAGGGAACACTTTATAAAGTAATGATTGCCTAACCACTATGCTATACACCTGAAACACACAAAATAATGCTGAATGCAAACTGTAATTGGAAAAAAAAAAAAAGAATGAATGGATCCAGCAATTCCACTTCTGGGTACTTATTCCAAGAAAGCACAAATACTAACTTGAAAAGATATTTGCACCCCCTTGTTTATTGCAACATTATTTACAATAGCCAAGATATAGAAGCAACCTAAGTGTCCATCATTAGATGAGTGGACAAAGAAAATTTGAGAGATACAGATATAGATAGAAATATAGATGTATAATGTAATCGATATCTATATATATAAAAGCCTAAGCGACTGTTCAACCGGTAGCTATGATGCGCACTGACCACCAGGGGGCAGACGCTCAATGCAGGAGCTGCCAAGCTGCAGTGACTTGGCAGCTGCGCTTCTCAGGTGACGCACCCAGAAACAGAGAGGAGGGAGCCCGATTCTGGGGTGCATCACCTGAGAACCACCCTTTCGCAATCCAGGACCCCTCAGGGGATGTAGGAGAGTTGGTTTTGGCTTGAATCCCACAGGGCAGGCCAAGGGACCCCACCAGTGCACGAATCCGTGCACCAGGCCTCTAGTATAATATAATAGATATAATGTAATAGATATAATATAATAGATATAAAATATTATTCAGCCATAAAATATTATTCAGTCATTGTGACAACACTGAAAGACCATGAGTGCATTATGTTAAGCCACATAAGTAGGACAGAAAAAGACAAATGCTGCCCAAACAAAAACAAAAAAAAAGAAAAGAAAAACAAACAAAAAAAAAAAGACAAAAGAAAAATACCAAAAAAAAAAAATGACAAATGCTGTATGACTTCACTTTTATGTGGGATCTGAAAACAAAACAAAAACCAATCTCTTAGATGCAAAGAACAGATTGGTTACCAAAAATAGGGGTAGGGAGTGGACAAAATGAATAAAGGTGATCAAAAGATATAAAATTCCAGTTATAAAATAAGTAAGTCATGGAGAGGTGATGAACAGCATGGTGACTATAGTTAATAATATTGTATTGCATATTTAAAAGTTAGTATGATTGTAAGTCTTAAAAGTTCTCATTACAAGAGAAAACATTTTTGTAACTATATACAGTGACAAATGTTAACTAGGATTATTGTGGTGATTGTTTTGCAATATACACAAATATTAAATCATTATTATGTACACCTGAAACTAATATAATGTTATAAGTCAATTGTGCCTCAATAAAAAAATAAGCAATGTACATACCTTAATTAAAAAAGACTTTATTGCCCAGCCAGTGTGGCTCATTTGATTGAGCATCATCCCATGGATCAGGAGGTCGCCAGTTCAATTCCTGGTAAGAGCACATACCCGGGTTGTAGGTTTGATCCCCAGTAGGGGATGTACAGGAGGCAGCCAATAAATGTTTCTCTCTCATCAATGTTTCTATCTCTCTCTCCCTCTCCCTTCCTCTCTCTGAAATCAATTTTTTTAAAAAAGACTTTATTGCTAAAAATGCTAAACATCATCTGAGCCTTTAGTGAGTCATAATCTTTTTGTTGCCTCCATGTTGATGAAAATGAAATTATCTGCAAAGCGCAACAAAGAGAAGTACAATAAAATGAGGCTGCTGTATTACACCACTCAATGTAAACTGTCCAGCTCAGAGAAAAGCCTGTGTTACAAGTCCAAAACACATATACCCATATACACATATTCACATATACCCATACTGGGGTCCACTGACACTGAGAATGTGTCTAAGGAAAGCAATGCTTCTGTCCCAAAGGCATTACCTGTCTTTCAAAGACAAAGGGGTTTATGTCCTCCTGTTTCCAGGCTAGAGTTCTAAAGCCTCAAACCCCAGTGAAATAGGCAAAACTAAGGTGTTAGCTTCAAGGACTCTTTTCATCTAGGTTGGTGGGGGCCTGACCTGAGACAAAGCTTAAAGCAGCTGAGAGGCTTCTCCAAAGGAAAGGAAAGGATAAATGCAAGGAGCATGTTTCCTCCCAAGGCCTAGGCCAGCTCTAAGCCTTGCCTTCTGGAGCTACTCTAGTAAAATTTCCTTTGGTTTCTAAGGGGAAGGAGCAAACAGAGGAAGACCCAGCCCCTCCCATTGCATCAGAGGCAGGAGGCACAGAGGCTCCACAAGGCTGTAAATAACAATGAAAAGGGAAAGAAGAATTCTGAGCTTTGAATTCCTTTGTTCATCACACCAAAAGGTACTACAGCAGGCACGAGGCCCAATAGTCTGCCTCAGAAGTCCTTTTAGTTCCTGGGGAGGGAGGGATAGTAAAAGGTCCCTAAATCCTTATCAGAAGTTACAAATTATAATACAGAGTTAAACAAATAAAGAGAGTTAAGAGGGTGAGGAGGGAGAATATACCTTTTATCTTACTAAACAAAAGACATAAGTTGACTTTTCATTCATTAATATAATTAGAATACAGTCTTAAATATTTTTAACGTAAATGAACCCTCTAATAAAATTTATAACAGAATGAATACATTGCAAATCAAATAAATAGGAATGTGCTTAAAAAATAAATGGGAACAGTCTATTATATTGCTCTGAACTTGCTTTTTTCAATGATACAGAAACCTACTTCAATGTTTTCATGGCCACATAGTATTTCACAATCCCCTTCTCAGGGATATTTACCAAAACAATGAACATTCTTGTTCAGAGAACTCTGCTCTAGGATAAGCATTTCTTTAGGTGAAATTCCAATTTGCTCTGCCTATTTGTATTGTTTGCTCATTTTCTATTGGGTTTGTTGTCTTTCCCTTATTGATTTATAGGAACCCTTTAAAAATTATAATATACTAGAGGCCTGGTGCACGAAATTCGTGCACGGAGGGAAGGGTGTCCCTCAGCCCGGCCTGCATCCTCTCCAATCCAGGACCCCTCAGGGGATGTCCGACTGCCTCTCGAAATCCGGGACTGCTGGCTCCTAACCTCTCACCTGCATGCCTGCCTGATCGCACCTAACCCCTCTGCCTGCCTGCCTTATTGCCCCTAACCACCTCTGCCTGCCTGCCTCATCGCCCCTAACTGCTCCCCTGCTGGCCTGAAAGCCCCTAACCGCCTCTGCCTCGCCCTGCACCCAGGACCCAGGATTCCCTCCTCCGGCCAGTTGCAGGCACCCAGGACCTGGGCTTCCCTCCCTCTGGCCAGCCACAGGCACCCAGGACCTGGGTCGGCTTCACTCGGGCCAGCCACAGCCACAGGGGACTGTGGGTGGGTGGCTTTGCCCAGGCTGCAGCTGCAGGCTCCCAGGACCACGGGGCAGGCGGCTTGTCCCTCTCCCAGGCCACTGCCCCAGCCGCTGGCGCTCGGGACTGCGGGGCGGACAGCTTGTCCCTCTCCTGGGCCACAGCCTGGCTGGTCCCCATTCCTCTCTCCCCAGTGTTGAGTGTCTGAGCTGTTAAGGCGTGATGGCATGAGGGTGTGACAACCATTTGCATATTAGCTCTTTATTATATAGGATGTCTTTTACATATATTGCAAAATTTTTCTCCCAGTGTGTTGGGATAACTTTAGCCAGATAGAAGTTTCTCATTTTCATGAGGCAAAACCAATCACAACTTAGAAAGTACTGCCATGGGAACAGTGCACCCTGAGCTCTGAACCACACAGCCTCTTCTGCTGGGGGTCACACAACCTTGCTTAGGTTCCTGAGGGGAATGGCTGTTTAGGCAATCATTTTCTGAGCTGTTCACATCTGGTTTTAAAGCCAGGGCAATAGTGTAAATAGATCAAGTTAAGAAGGGGCAACAAGAATTCTGAAGATTTTATTTGTTTGTTTTCAGCTATTTGGAGGCTCCTTTCTTAAATGTTTAGAGTCATGTACTAACAATGTCAAAGGAATCCTGAACCATTGCAAATCCAAAAACATCTTTATAAACAATAGTCTGAGTATTTCCAGACTTTTTCAAACTATGTGGGCTTTAGGGCATTATTTACTGCCACCATGGATGGAGGAAAAAATAAATTCCAGACCCCACAGGAATAGAAAAGCTCAAGAATCCACCAACTCCTAGACTTTTAAGCAAGTAACCTTTACAAAATTTCCCACAAGCCTCTCACAGAAGATGGCACTGGCCCAACCTGACACTGAACAACTCAAAAAACCCTAGTGGCCAAGTGAGATTCTGCCCACAAGAGTACTTAGTCCCTGGTCCCTGCAAACTCTGCCAAAGGCCCAGGACTTGGTGGCAGTCCTCCCACTTGGTCAGAACCCCCTCCTCCACCCCTCCCCCGACTATTAAAAACCACATGGTGTTTAGGAGGCCGTGCTGAATGCAGAACTGAAAGATGATTCCGGCCTCCTTCCCCTTGCCAAAACCTGACACTCCTTGAGGAAATTGACTTCTGGGCAATGAAGATTCGGCCATAAAATCATTCATCAGTCAGTACCCAGTGGTACCAAAAGGAGAAACAATCTGTCCCAATGCTGCTGCACAGCCATTATTCCTACAATCTTTAAAAAAAAAAAAAATCCTTCTTTTGCTGAGGTTTGCACCAAATAACTACACTTCTCCTCACTGTTGTCAACTACTGACCGTTTGGTCATCAGGGGCTTTGGCTTTTGATCAGAGTCTGCCTTTCCATTCTAAGTCAGACCCCTTGCCTGGTCATGACCTTCTATATTTCTACCCCTCCTTGTCTTTATTTCTACAGCTTCTGTTATTCAACAGCATTGAGATTTCCAGCTCCTTGAAACCAGCTGCCCATTATATTGCTGTTTATCAGTCTTTCTTGCATTCACTTCTCTCTAGCCAACTGGATGACAACCACTCTGCTACCAATTCTTATGCTCCCTTCACTCCAAGTCTACCATTTGCCCCACAAAACACCACTCCTATTGTCCTCTGCTTTAACCCCTAAGTTGCTGAGTGCTGCTAAAGCAAGCACTATCATGAGGGCTGACTCCTCTAGAAATTCATTGTCTTCAATGATTAGTTGGGTCTGCAGCACTGTTCCGTTATCCTCCTACATACCCTGATCACTACCATTCGCACAACTGTTTTTAAAACTGCCACTGTCCCCAATACCCCACCTGCTCTAGCCGATGACCTCAACTTCTGCCTAGAGAAAACAAAACCCAACTGAAGGAAACTCCCAACTTTCTGTTTCCCCAAAATCTTACCAAATTCCTCTGCCCTATCATATCCCTCCCCCTATCAAATGAGACTTAAAAGTGTTCAAGAGTGGCAGCAGAAGGTAGAAAAGCAGTAGATAGTGGTAGTGGTGGTAGCCTAGTCCTAGTTCAGTTCAAGTGTAATCTCTGTACTAGTGCTCAGGATATAGTAACCTGCTCCGCCAGCGCCTTGCTCAACAATTTTTATTTTTCTTTCAATCTCCAACTTCATCCTCTTTACTAGTTCGTTCTCCATAGCACAGGGATATGCTTCTAGATCCCGTGTCTCCCCTTCACTAACTCTCCTCATTTCACAGAAAAGCTTCTCGAAAAAGTGGCCTTCCTGACTGAATCCACACCCTCCTTCCATCTGCTAGCTGCAGAGGTACTGTCTCATAGGAGAGAGTGGACTGGTCTTATTTACCAAAGGTCTGCTCTTTGGAAAATTGCTTTAGAGATTAGCAAAGAAGCATAGTGAAAGGAAATACATTGTGTTGCTATTAATTCAGAGTTTTAATAATAAGAATAATTTTTAATAATAGGAATAATAGATTTCCTTTGTGTCAACATTACCTCTGAATAGGGTATAAGGAAGATTGTTTAAAGTGTTCCTTAAAACAATGAAAGCTGGCCCGGCTAGCATGGCTCAGTGACGGAGTGTCGATCCATGAACCAGAAGGTCAGAGTTTGATTCCTGCCCAGGTTGTGGGCTCAATCCCCAGTAGGTGGCATGCAGGAGGCAGCCAATCAATGATTGTCTCTCATCATTGATGTGTCTCTCCCTTCCTCCCTCCCTCCCTCTCCCTTCTCTGAAATCAATAAAAATATTTTTTTTAAAAAAGGAAGAAAGCTGTTTAGATACAGCTTCCCTGATTCTCTAGATCCAAAAGCTAAAAACAATCTCTCCTCAGGGGGGAAGAGGGAGGTGGAGGTGAAACAGGGTACAGGGGAGATAAATGGTGATGGGGGAAAAATAAAGAATCAAAAAAATTAAAATCAAAACAATCTCTCCTCTGAGTTCCCACAGTTAGTCTATACTTGTCATACTCTGTCACTTTATCTCAAGTTATCACAGAACTGCAGTTAATAAATATTTGATAAATGAATTAATGGACTTTACAAGCACCAATTATAGATTATATAATTCTAATTACTAATCAATCTAATTGACTAATTAAATCAGGCCCCCTGAAGAGCCTCCACTAACATTTTGCTAACTTAATATTAGTCTTTTTATATATATTGAAATTAATAAAGTTGCATTAAGTCAGTTACATCCTGTAATTTAGGGTTTTACTTATTTACACATGCCTTGCAAAATCTCAAACACTGAGGTATTACTGTGTTGTTTGGGGTTCAGTCTGAAAGGACTAAGGTAAGAGTCAGTGAGGCAGTCCTGGATGGTGCTCCATTGGTTGGAACACAGTCCCATACACCAAAGGATTGTGGGTTCAATTCCTGTCAGGCCACATATCTAGGTTGTGGGCTCAATCCCTGGTCAGGGTGTGTGGACAAATGAATGTTTCTCACATCTGACAGATGTCTGTCTTTCTCTCTCTCTCTCCCTTGCTCTAAAAGATATAAATATATATATTTCCATCCATCCTTGGGTGAGGATTTAAAAAAAAAAGTCAGTGAGGCAGAATTGGGCATTGGGGGGAGGAATGCATTTGTCTCCTCCTTCACCTGAGAAATACCCCAAGAAATGCTCCTCCAGGAGCACTGAGACTTCCTCTCATGCAGTCTTCTCCCTCTGCTTCAACTACTTTCAAATCATTTGAGTGTCAGCTCCTCAACACAGGCATGACTTTGTCCTTGCTGGACCCTTCCAGAGTTTACTCTTTTCTAAAACAAGATGTCTGCCTAGAAAGTCTCAAAAGTTTTTTTCTGATGTGAATAACTGCACATTATTTACAGCATGAAAATAAAATTTTATCTTGAAAAGCAGGTTCAATGCTTTAAAAAACTCAGTGGCAAATCCTTTTGTGATATGAAGAATGTCCAAGTCCCCCTATCACTCCCAATACAACTGCTAGATATCTCTCTGAGACCAATAATTCTCCTCAAGCAGGACATGGAGACACGTCAGGAGCTTCTTCCAAAGCACTGACATTCTTGCTCCCACAATCCCTCTGAAGAAGCCAGTCCTTAGTCCTTACAATTAGAATTATGGGCTTGGAGTACTGTGCTAAGAGTAAAAGAGTGGCAGGGAATGCACGTCAGGAAACATAGGGCAGGGCCAGGTGACAGCCCCAGTCTCTCTGGAGCCAGATCCAGAACCTCCCAGTTTGCTTTACCCTCACAGAGGGTGTAATTTCTAACAGGGCAAAAAATCACCAATGGCACACAGACAAAGGGCAGGGCCAGGCTGGGTAAGCAAAAGCTAGCAATGAGCCCAAGAGGCTCCTGATTTAGAATCCAGGCAGTGAGGAGGAAGGGTCTTGGAGAGGTCCCCAGAGAACTTGGAAAGTAGCTGCCCTCTCTGGGTAAGATCCAGGTTGCCAACAAGAAATCTCATACCTCTAGAGGCCTCCTCACTTGCTTCAGAGACTTTCTCAGCAGCCTGATCTCATTAGAAGGAAAGATCATGCGACTGGGACTCAACAGACACCAGCTTACTGGTTTGGACAACGTCCCTTCTCTGTGGAGTCACCAGCTCACAGAGCAGAAACTTCCCATGGTGCTTCCATTTCCTCCCTTCCCACCACAAAATCCGAAGGAAAGACTTGTCCTCAAAACCATCCGGCTAAGCTGCAGGGTGAGACTGTGGGAAGACTTCCTCACAGCTCAATATGCCTCAGGGAGAAAGAGTTCTTTGGTCCTTCACTCACTCACTCACTCACTCACTCACTCACTCACTCACTCACTCACTCAACCACGGCTTCCTGACTGCACACACTGCTCCAAGCACTGGGCTGCAAGGATGTCTTGCAGGACTCTCAGAGGATATTAGTCTAGCAATTGCCTAAGAACCTCTTTAAAGTGGCCCCCGTTAATTCAGAACTTCTGACAGGAAATAACTACTTTTTGTGATTATGCTATTAGAATGGGTTAGCAAATAATTTAAACCCATAAATATGATTGTCAGCTGGAAAACTGAAGTGACTTAAGACTTTGGTTATTTTACTCATTAAAGCAGGTCCTCTTAGGAACTCTACCAGCTGGCACATACACAAGTGATTTACTATGTGATCCCAAAAGTAAACAAACCTAATGACTTTGTAAAAAAATTATTTTCATGTAATTAATTCAGACAAGCCCTTCCCTCCTGGCTCAAAGTAATATGCTTTTACTGTATTACTTTCAAAAGAATGAAGCCAGAATTCAATAAACCACTAAGCCACCACACTAACTCTGCTGTAACCAAACTGGCGACCTTATTTCCGAAATACCTCAAGCTATTTATGGACAGATTCAGACATTTTTCCCCTTGAATTCAACAGAAATCCAACATTCTCTAGTTTAGAGGAATGTCAGGGCCTACAAGGGGCAGGGAACAAGGCAGTGACTATGAGTGATATGGTGTCTTCCCCTCTTCTTCCTCCCACCGCTTACTGTGGATACCCCTAGCTCCAGGCTGCAGCTTTTGCTCTATTCTTTCCCTCCTTGGAAAATTCATCTCTAAGAGATGGAGAGTGAAGAACTGAGAAATAGAATTTGAAGCCTGAATACCTGAGTTTGAGTTTGAATTCTACTCTCTAATTGTGTCTCAGTGTCCATATAAAAGAAGCAAAATAATAGCACACAGCATACAGGACTGTGTAAGCTAAGTTGCTGTATATAATGGCCTTTGTAAATGGTAGAGTGCTTTTTAAATAATGCTGTGGCTGTTGTTTTATTATGAGTACTGCCCACTCCTACCTCTTCTTAAGCTCTCTACTCAGGTTCCAATTGAGACCACTGCCACACACTCCTCTCCAGAATCCGTCGGGACTGCTAACAGGAAAGAGAGAACCAAGATACATGATCACCCCTTCCTCAAGTATCTAAAGGTGTCAAATCTAAAGAGTCCCCACTCCCACCTATTGCCTCTAGTTTAGAAATAACTTTTTCTCTAAATAGGAATCTCCAGCCTACAAAACATTTCCATTTGGATATATATCTGGCCCTTCAAATTCAACTCCAAGAAACAAATTTGTCTCCCCTTCTAGAAGAGTGGTTCTCTCTTTCAGTTACCTCCATTTCTGTCATGACAAATAACTTTCCAAATTCACAGGGTAGACCAGTGGTTCTCAACCTTCCTAATGCCGCGACCCTTTAATACAGTTCCTCATGTTGTGGTGACCCCCAATTTCATTGTTACAAATTGAACATAATTAAAGCATAGTGATTAATCACACACAAAAAATGTAATTATATATGTGTTTTCCGATGGTCTTCGGTGACCCCTGTGAAAGGGTCGTTTGACCCCCAAAGGGGTCGCGACCCACAGGTTGAGAACCGCTGGGGTAGACAGACACCATGGTATTATCAGTGACTTGCTATTCTTTCTTCTTTATCTTCCTCCTGACTGAAACTATCATATCAGTGTTTCCTTCAGAATGATCCTTGTCCTTATCATCCCACTGCCTACTCCAGTTTATGCCTCATTATTTCAGACCTAGACTGCCACTATCTTATTTATCTAATTGCATTTTTCACTTCATTCATGTCATACATTCACACCATAAATCCTTCCATAAACACTGCTTTTATCACCACTATTCATTACCTAGTCCACCAATCTGGTTTTAACCTACCCACCACCAACCACAGTCAAGTCAGAATCTATTTCTTATTTTTTTAAGTGGCTTTTTCTTTTCTGAATCAGAAAAGATAATTTCTGTTAACAATGTATTGCATGAATTTTTAAATAAATATTTCAATTGAAACAGGTTCATATGCTATTTTTCTCATGTATATACTATAGCCATCTTTCTGAGTTAATAATTATATATCTATTTCATTTATCATTGTATAGACATACCACAATTTATTTGACCCTATCAATGGCCATTTTGATTATTAGAAACTCTATAGTAACATATAGTAACAAATATCCTCACACATATATCTCTGTATACTTGCCCTTGGGATAAATACCTAGAAGTAAAATTGCTGGTTTAACAGTGTATGCACTTTAAATTTGATACATATTGCCAAACTGAACTTCCGAGAGACTGTATTCATTTATATCCCTAGCAACACAGTATGAGTTCCTGTTTCCTCAAGCCCTCAGCAGCAATAAATATTTTGTTTAATATGTGTCAGTCTAACAGTTGAAACATGATATCTCATTTCTGTTTGCCTTTTCTGGATTATAAGTGAAACAGCTTTTTTCTTTTTTTGTGTGTTTTTGTTTATAAGCCCCTTTTATTTTTTTAAAATGTTTTTATTGATTTCAGAGAGAGGAAAGGAGAGGGAGAGAGGAATAGAAACATCAATGATGAAAGAGAATCATCAATTGGCTGCCTTCCATACTCCCCCTACTGGGAATCAAGCCTGAAAACCTGGGTCCTGACTAGGAATTGAACCATGATCTCCTGGTTCATGGGTCAATGCTCAACCACTGTGCCACACCAGCTGGGTTAAAACAGCCTTTTTCTATAAGCTTTATTGGTCACTTGTATTTATTCTTCTATGACTTTGGCCTATTTCCTTTTTGTGTTTTTCCTATTGATTTGTAAGTGGCTTAAACCATGATCTCCTGGATTTCAACTTAAAGACATTTCAACTTAAAGACATGTTGAAAACTCTTTGTGCCCTGGCCAAGGAACTTAGTTGGTAGAGCGTCCTTAAGTACGCCAAGGTTTCATGTTTGACCCCTCCTCAGGGCCCATACAAGAGGCAACTAATAAATGCAAAGTAAGTGGAACAACAAATCAATGTTTCTCTCTCTCTCTCTCTCAAATCAATTTAAAAAATAAGTAGCAACAAATCTCTCTCTCACTCTCGCTCTCATTCTCAAATCAATTGTAACCAGTTTGTCATCTGCTTTTTATTTTGTTTATGGTGCCTGTTGCAATTTTTTTAGATAATCTATCACACTTTTTCCTTTATAGTTTCTGTCGTTGGTGCCCTAAGAAACTGTTTTCTAGTATACTTATTACTTTAGTTTTTATGTAAAAATATTTAATCCATCTAGAATTTATTTTGCTAGAAGGTGACAGAATTTTTTTTTTTAATGGTTAGACATTTGTCCTAAACACTATCCTTTCCCACTGAAACCCAAGTCTGTTTCTGGGCTTTCTAATCTATTCTGAGCTCTGCTCCCCAACAAGAATTCTTTCCAGTTGGACTAGTTTTTTCATTGATCATAATAGTTCTATGTAGGTTGTTGCCTATATTCACATCGTTGCCCTTGGAACATCATCAGACCTTCCCTCCACTGATCCTTCAAAGCGAAACCATTTCTGGGGTAAGAAGAAATAAATGCTACCTAAAACAAGAAATGCTTTCAAAAGAGGGAAGGTAATGTAAAATAACACATCAGAGGTTCCACAAATCCTTTAATACCCTTGTACTGAAGTACTCCTGCTGAGGATCCATAATGATAATCTAAGGAGAGGATCCCTGTAGATTTTTGTGGATATTTTACTAGGTGGGGGGTATTTTGTGCTAGATGACTTTCAGCTAATTACTTCCTTAAGATGGTAGATTATTTATCCTCTTGTTTTAGGGTTTCTGCCTCATTTAGAACCTTTTTAAAGGAACCAAATTCCATGAGGCTCTGAGATGACTTACAGAAGCAGCCAGTGGGGAAGGTGACAATTACTCTGCTTGCACAAGAAACAAGCTGAGGGTCATATGGCCCATCCCTTCTCCACTCTGAATGCTTCCAAGGGGTCTTTTGATCCCTAACCCACCTAGGGTGTTCTTGGTCAACATCTCTTCCATGATGCTTACTCCCGAGGTTTTAGCCCTCAGATGCTTCCTTTCCAGACTTCCATTTTACTTAGAATCTTAACCTCAGTTAACCTTTCATTGTTCTTTGTTTTTTACTATCTGTTAACTTTTCTATTTAATTCAACTATAGATTCCTTGCAGGCAAGAACCACAACCTGGAAAGAAAGAAGAACGGGAGGAAGGGAGAAAGGGAGGGAGGGAGGGAAGGAGAAAAGAAGGAAGGAAATCATCCACCCATATTCTAAACATTTTCATTACACTGAGAGCCTATTAAATTTATGGTTGGGGAACAGTATAAGATAGTGATACAGAAACAAGTTTACAGGTATGCTCTCCCTCCCTGGAGCATGTTTGCACCTTTCCCTTCTCCCTCTTCTACCTCCACAGGCGTGCATCCCCTAAACTCTAAACTCATTGAAACCAGGGTTGCAAAGGACAGCACCAGTTCATCCCAAGCTAACTCACTGCACCTGTCTCCAAGATCCCTTTTCTCTAACTTTTTAGTGAGTCAAAGCAGCCCTGCCTAGGCTCTCCACTGTTGCTTCTTCTATTCTAAGCTCTTCTTTGTTTCACTGCCCCCAGCTTTAATAAATGTAGGGGGGAAAAATTTTTTTAAATATATTTTATTGATTTTTTTACAGAGAGGAAGGGAGAGGGATAGAGAGTCAGAAACATTGATAAGAGAGAAACATCGATCAGCTGCCTCCTGCACGACCCCCACCGGGGATGTGCCCGCAGGCAAGGTACATGCCCTTGACCAGAATCGAACCCCGGACCCTTGAGTCCGCAGGCCGACGCTCTATCCACTGAGCCAAACTGGCTAGGGCAGGAAAAAAATTTAAAAAAGAAAAAGAAACAAATTTACTAAGCCCAGGAACAAAGGAGGAGGAATAAGAATAGGAAGGAATAGGGGAAAAGGGAGAAGAGAATGGGTTGATAAAGAATATAATTTGGTTTGGGATATGTTGATTTAAAACTGCCTAAGAGCCATCCAGGTTATAACATCAATAGTGTTTGGCCATTGTGATTCGGGAACTCAGAAGAGAAATTTAGGTTGGAGATAGAGATTTAAGAGTTTCTGACATATCAGTGGTAGCTAAAACCATAAGCATAAATGACATCACCCAGGGATAGTAGAGGGAGGAGAGAAGAGAGCTAGGAACAGAATCTTAAGGAATGTCTTTATGTAGGGAGCCTGTTAGGCAAAGACTAGTCAGAGAAAACAAGCCTTTTGCAGTTATAGGCCAACTAATACTTATAAATACCTACAGCCTGACCAAATAACTGACTGGCTCTATTTAAGATCTCTAAATGCTCACTCCCTGATCTTCACAGTTAAGACTTTCAGAAGAAGGGGCAGAAATGGACAAGTGCCATAGGCCAAGGCTCTTAGGATGGAGCTTACGAGTAGAGAATACTACTTGTTGGATGTTCAAAGAACATCATACCTAAGGGCATACCTAAAAGCTGAGTCTTGCCCAAGCTGGTTTGGCTCAGTGGATAGAGCATCAGCCTGCAGACTGAAGGGTTCGATTGCAGTCAAGAGCACATATCCAGGTTCTGGGCCTGATCCCCAGTAGGGGGCGTGCAGGAGGCAGCCGACCAATGATTTTCTCTCATCATTGATGTTTCTATCTCTCTCTCCCTCTCCCTCCCTTC
>NW_005359516.1:2668209-2707641 GCF_000412655.1 Myotis brandtii | reverse complement strand
TAAAAAGCTGAGTCTTTCCATCTATTTTGTTTATGATTAGCTCAGCCAACTGAGTCAAGACTGGCTGACCAAAGATCTCACTAATGACAGTAAAGACATATACATCAGGGTCTCAAAGAGACCTAGTAATTTCTTAGTCACAAGACTTAAGAGATTTCTATCTGCTTCAAGTAGTTTTTTCCAGTCTGTACTGGTTGAGAATCACACACAAAGGAAGTGACTGATTTCCTCTTTGGTTACCACCTATGCCAGCTTGAGTTCCTGACACTTGATCACCCTCCCTACCAAATTGATCTCCACCTGCAAGATCATCCTGCCCACAGAACATGGGTTTATCTCATTGAAAGGTTGAAAAAATTATTATAATCTGGACTTCCTATGAGCTATAAAAGAAGGGGAAAAGTAGAAAATACAGAACGTCACAGTTTTTCCATAAGAATGAGCTCCATCCCACTTGGCAGAGATCCCTATATGTAAAGTCAAAATCCTGAACGAGCAGTGAGACTTGAGACTGATGCTGAGATAAATAGTCCTGGAGTAGGAGGAGTGCTTGAGAAATCCTGGAAGAGGTCAAACATAGAGAAAGAAGCCTCAGAAGCCCTCCTTCCTTGGATCCAGAAGCTAATGATGTCTGTGGCCATAATGGCATCACCCCATTCACCACTTCCTGTTTCAATTGGAGGAAAGGGGAAGTGGATCCAAATGTGGGAGAAAGAATGTAGAATATCTACTTCCTCCCCACCTTAGGTTCCACTCCAGGTCAGAACTGGCCTTATGCAGACACACAGTAAACAGTCAAACACTGGTGTGACTCCAGCAGAGACTGGTAAATAGTAGGTGGTTCAGTGGATTTGTTCAATGAGGAACACAAGGAGAAATTTCCAACCCCACAGAATGTTTTTCACTGATAGTCACATTACCTTCACCTGGAATTCCTCCATTTGCCATCCATTCCTTTGGGGAAAAGGTTCACACTTTCCAAAACTGTGCTCCACCAAACTCCATATTCTGTGAGATTTTAATAAATATTCCTTCAGAAAATAAAATGGTTCTCTAATTAAATGTACTTTTTAATTCATTTTCGAAAGAGAGGAAGAGAGAGAGAGAAATAGAAAAACACTGGATGCCTTCTGCATGCCCCCTATTGGGGATCAAGCCTACAACCCGGGCACATACCCGGACCAGCAATCGAACGGTGACCTCCTGGTTCATAGGTTGATGCTCAAACACCAGCCAGGACTGGCTCTCTAAACAAATAA
Source organism: Myotis brandtii (assembly GCF_000412655.1). Lineage (NCBI taxonomy): Eukaryota > Metazoa > Chordata > Mammalia > Chiroptera > Vespertilionidae > Myotis > Myotis brandtii. Next base: position 2,706,382 of record NW_005359516.1, on the reverse strand, counting down.
ATTTGGAAAATGTCATATTCTCTATCTCCTTCTGGAGCTTTACAAATGCATATTAAAAGCTCTTTTTTGAGGCAGAGGCAGCTGGAGAGCTAGCATGAAATTCAGGATAGGGGCCTAAGCTAAGAACCTTGTTCCAGAAGTGCAGAATTCATAGTGGTCAACACTGGGAGATTTGTGGGTGAACAGGACTCTACCTACCAAAATCTAGATGTAAGAAAAGGCTCTAGTATCAGAGAAGAGACCTGGCCTAAGGAGGCTGCAAAGCAAAGGCCACAGCCCCTGGTGAGGAATTGACAAAGGGGTGGAGTCCTGACATGGCGAGGGGGTTTGAATAAAGCAATTGGACAGAGCTTGATCCTCTTAATAAAAAGCCAAAATATAGGTGACATAGAGGGGAGGCAGATTGTCATTTAGGGCATAGTACACATGACCAGGAGTCCCTCCCTATTGGAGGTACTGGCTCCAAAATCTTGGTGATCAGCAGATCCAGCTACATCATTCGATCTTGTGTATGGGCTACAGTGGTTGGGGGGGAAAGGATGGGGTGTGGTACCTCCAGAAACCTCCATAGCATTGTACTCATTCCAGTAAGGATGAAAGTCCAAACCTTGTCAAACTTTAGGAGGTGAGTGATAGAGATCATTTCTAGGACAGCTCTCTAGGAAAATATGCCAGAAGAAATGAGTAAGAACCCCAGTGGTCTGAATGAAACCAAAAGTCTGATCAAAAGAAAATGCTCTTGCCCTAGCTGGTTTGGCTCAGTGGATAGAGGGTCAGCCTGTGGAATGAAGGGTCCTGGGTTTGATCCCCAGTAGGGGGCGTGCAGAAGGCAGCCAATCAATGCTTCTCTGTCATCATTGATGTTTCTATCTCTCTCTCCCTCTCCCTTCCTCTCTGAAATCAATAAAAATAAAAATAAATTAAAAAGAAAATGTCGCCCTAACAACCGGTTTGGCTCAGTGGATAGAGCATCGGCCTGCAGACTGAAAGGTCCCAGGTTCGATTCCGGTCAAGGGCATGTACCTTGGTTGCGGGCACATCCCCAGTAGGGGGTGTGCACGAGGCAGCTGAGCCATGTTTCTCTCTCATCGATGTTTCTAACTCTCTATCCCTCTCCCTTCCTCTCTGTAAAAAATCAATAAAATATATTTTTAAAAAAGAAAATGCTCTCGACTTAGGGTAGGAAAGTAAACAGAGTAAAGTTGAAGCCTAAGAGTGAAGGACATCCATGAATCCATCTGTGAGGAGCTGGGAAAGGCAGAGATTTGGGTTGCCTCTGTCGGAGATCCCCTGGGGGAGGAAAAAATGTGAAAATTCAGATCATGAAGATGAACAGTCAATTAGGAAGGCTCTCTCACTTTGAAGTAACTCAGGCCAAAAAGTTGTAGATCTGAATCACAGGTGCTATGCTGGCAGCCTCTGGATTAGCTATTTTGGCTCCATAAAGTTAGTGATTAAGGGAATGTGCACGTACACCCAAGTGCTTTGTCATTGCTTTTGACATGGCTTATTTTGCCTTCCCATCAAGCCCTAGCTCAGCCCAACTCATTGGGAAATCAAGACCACAAGTTGTCTGTGACCAGTGGTCACTGAGGAAGTACCCTGCCCATGTTGTCATCAGCGGCCTCTTTTGCGCCACCACTTTACATCATTTCTGTGAAGCTTCCTCTTGCTTCCTAAGATCTGTGACAGTCTTGTCTGAGGACATAACAGCAAACCACAGACCCAAAGGTCCTGCACTCCTTGTTACATTTTGCCTGTCAGCTGCTCTCCAGACAATAATGTGCCTGCATACCCAGCATGCAGGTAGGAAATCTCTGCCCCACACCCTTTCTTGTGGTCAAGAGCCTCCATCCCCACCACCCTCAGCTGCTAGTTTTCTCTCAGACAAAATTGTGAAGGAAACAAAATGTTTCTTTAGGGACCCAACTTCTCTTTGCAGAGCCTTTATATCCAACTCAGTGGTGTCTCCCTCCTGTCCCTATGACTAGGAGCACAGTGTCCTCTCCGCTCAGTCCCTTGCCTTAATCTAGTTCTCAGAAATTAATCTCATAAGCTGAATCACACTTCCACTTAGATGACCAGGATGCTTCACAATCAAACCCCTTCCTGGAGTCTCATTTTTAGTAGGGTCTCAAAGACTTAAATCTAGGGGGAAAGTTTCACTGTGGAACTCCAAACAATAGCAAATCGCTGAGGCAAGTCTTTGAGGGGCAGGACACATTCTAGGTGCCCCTAAGATTACATCAGTTGATAGACTAGCTCTGTCTCTTCTTATTCCATCACCTGACCTCTCAAGCTGTCTACTCTGCCAGCGCAGAGGCCAGGATCCCCTGGATCTTGGCCAACACCCACTGCCATCTGGTCTCCCTTAGAAAAGCAAGAGAGAGACACCCCTTGTTTACTCAGTAATAATTCACTGCAATAGTCACATAACAGGTGCCACCAGCTCCAGGAAATGCAGTAAGGGCACACCACACCCTCACCTCTGCCCCATCATGACTTACTCCTTGGGATAGACCAACAGATTTTATTTGAATAGGACAGGGCCTCTTACACACTAAACCAGTGTTGCCAGTGGTGTTTTGACACTTGTGGGTTACACTGCAATGAGACCTAGAGGTAAGGAACAAAGGCTTTTTTTAATCCTCCCCTACAGCCAATTGGTATCTTTCCCACATATGTTGTTGTAGCATCTCTATATATAGAACCTAGTTTTCTACAAACAGGATGCTCTGGCTAAACAGGTCTCAACAAGCAAAACTGTGAGGCACAGAAAGATGGCATCTCCCCATCTTCTCTTTTTTTGCCCACCCTCTTTTGCTAAATCTTGTCAGAGAGACAAGAGCTGTGATAACAGCATGGGCTTTGGAAGTGGACAGACCTGAGGAGAAATCAATCCTAGCTCAGCCTTTTATTCACTGTCTGACCTTGGGTAAGTTACATAAGTTCTATGACTTTCAGCTTGCCCGTGCAAAAATGATAATTTATTGGTTTGCATTATGGTAACTAAATAAGAAAATATATGAAAAGCATCTAATTACATGCCTGGCTCTCCAGGGATGTGAGTTTGTTCTTCCTCATCTAGCACATCATGTACCTGGTGCCCTCATGTTACTCCCTGGCTGTCCAAGGCCAAGGTATGTGCCCTTCGTAAACCTTTCCTTCCTTTCCTAAACCCTATCAACGTTTCCATCCCTTAGAGGAGCTGATCTAATCACACTGCTAAAAAGGAAAGCAATTCTGATTAAATGAGTTCAAGTAAAATGTGGATAATATTGCTTGGTTCCTGTATTAAGTGTGTATAGCGGGGGGGAGGGGGGGGGCAGGGAAGGGGCTGTATTTAAAGAGCCTGGAAATTCAAACAAAGGGACATCGAATGGTGAGGCTCTCCTAGAGGACATTATTATTGGCCTCTTTCCCTGCAAACACAGCCCATATCACTCTCTATGCTGAGATGAGAAACCATCAGAGTTCCAGGACATAATCTCAAAATGCTGAATGTCACACCTCAAATCAACAGGTCCAGAATAGAACTTGCGAGGCTTGGCTACCCCTTCTACTCTGGCCAGCAAACACCACTTCCTTAGCCAAGAAGTTACGGTGGTGATTTTTTTCCTAGGAGGTTTCCAATACTATTTTAAACTCCTTAGAATCAAGCAGCAACTGGATTTGACTATGGTCATAACCTTGGAACAGCCTGTAGGAAGTCTGGGCTCCACTTCCAGAATCACACCTTACTTCTCTGAATGATCCCAGCAAGGCCCAGATTAATACAGGAGGCAGAGTGAACCTGTGTTTTGACTTCTCTCAGTAATCCAGGAAGGAAGACTGTAAGAAAATTTCTAAGCTTTCCACATATAGGATCAGGAAGCAGATTATGATGACTACAATGGCCTAAGTAACACAATGTGCTATGCTGACTATAATTCCAAGTCAGCATGGGAGTTCTCCTTAGCAGTGCTCTACTTGATTTTCTGGCAAACCCCCAGGGAGTCCAGGGCACAAACCCAGGCTGGGGTCTCAGGAGCCAGACACCACTGCGGGGTGAAAGGGGATAGCTGGCAGCTTCAGCAGATGGCGTAAAGAGAAAAGTGAAGTTCAAGGTGAGGGAGGGGCTGGTCAGGGCAGGATTATCCAACAGCATGTGCTTAGGGAACTAGCAAAGCAGAGACAATAACAACAAATGTTTTAAATTATTTAATATTTATCCAAGCAGTCACCATGGTAATTTTGCTGGATTTTCTTTATACTTGTTTTATTTTAATACTGTTCTTAAAATATATATACTGGGGGCTGAAGTATGAGGGACATGATAATTGTTCTATTGTGTAGGCCTCTAAAGTTTTGTTGTTTTTTTAAAAATATATTTTATTGACTTTTTACAGAGAGGAAGGGAGAGAGATAGAAGAGTTAGAAACATCAATAAGAGAAACATTGATCAGCTGCCTCCTGCACACCCTCTACTGGGGATGTGCCTGCAACCAAGGTACATGCCCTTGAGCAGAATCGAACCTGGGACCTTTTAGTCCGCAGGCCGATGCTCTATCCACTGAACCAAACCGGTTAGGGCTGCCTCTAAAGTTCTTAATCTGATCCTTGGCTTTAACAAGAAGCAAGAAAAACTAGGATTCCAAAGCTTCAAGGTCAACATTCATTTCTTTATTCAATGAACATTTCCTGAGGGATTAGCTAGTAAGTGCCAGGTCTTTGCTCAGTCCTGGGCTATAGCAGCAAACAAAAGATATGGTTTTGACTGGCCAGCATGGCTCAGTGGTTGAGTATCAATCTATGAACCAGGAAAGTCACAGTTCAATTCCCAGTCAAGGCTTATGCCCAGGATGTGGGCTTGATCCCCAGTGTGAGGCATGCAAGAGGCAGCTGATCAATGATTCTCTCTCATCGTTGATGTTTCTCTCTCCCTCCCTCTCCCTTCCTCTCTGAAATAAAAACATATTTTTTTAAAAAAATATATGGTTCTCGAGTTCCAAAAGTTCAGTCTAGTGAGAGGAGCTGACAATAAGAGCAGGATCCAAACAAAGGTCTATAGTGGAAAACAGACGAGATTCCAGAGCCAGCAACAGGATGCAGGAGGAGGAAATCTCTCCTGGGATGCCAGCAAAAGAGACCATGGGCAGAGAAGGAGCTACACTGAAGAGCTGGGTCAGATAATGTCCTTATCCCCACCATTCCCAGTGGCAGGGGAGAGAGGCACTGTGGTGATTTGTGTTCATCAAGAGCAGGTGACCGGGGCAGCCACAGACAGTGCTACCAGGAAGCAGCTCCTTTTCTGCTCACAGCCATGAACTGTGATATGTGCCATATGAGCTATGTGTGAGATCTTAAAAGCTCCAAAGAAAAATAAAGACTTGAATTGTCTACTGACAGAAATTCTTGGAAGCATAAGCGGGCCAGAAATGAGAAGCATAATTCAATTGCCAGGAGCTGGGTGACCCTCCCCTCAAATGTCACCCACACTTCTCTGACAATGCATGGAAATGAAAAGTAAAGCCTGAAGGGTTGGAGTAAGAGACCTGGTGAAATGATCAGGCTATAGCCAGAAACCTCATGAGAAGAGTTTCTGCTTCAGGATGTGAAGTGGGCAAGGATGGGGAAAAGGCTGGGCCTGCTGTGACAGAAAGGAGCCATTCCAGCAGCTCAGCCCCAGCACTACCAGAAGCTGATGGCTGTGGTGAAAGTGGAGAGCTGACAACAGCAACAACAGGAGCTTCAGGGTAAGTGCCCAGCCAGCAGAGCAGTGGCCTTGAGAGATCTCCAAATATTTGACCATTCTGGGCCTCCATTTCCTTACCTGAAAATGAAGACGATAATAAGAGTGTATACTGGTTTCTTAGGGCTGCTGTAAAAAAGTCTAGAAACTGGGTGGCTTTAAACAACAGAAATTTATTCTCTCACAGTTTTGAAGGCTAAAAGTCAAAAATTAAGGTGTCAGCAGGGCTGTGCTCCCTCAGAAGGCTGTTAAGGAAGAATACTTCCTTGCCTCTTCCAGCTTCTGATGGTTGTTAGTTATCTTTGCCATTCCTTGTTTTGTAGCAGCATAACTTCAATCTCTGCCTCCATCTTCATCTGGCCATCTTCCCTCTGGTATGTCTCCCTCTTCTTATAAGAACACCAGTCATTGGATTAGGACCCACCCTAACCCAATATGACTTCATCTTAGCTTGATTACATCTAGAAAGACTCTATTTCCAAATAAATGACATTCACAGGTTCTGAGTAGACACTATTCAACCCAGTACAGAGGATCTACTTCGTGAAGAATATATATATATGTATGTGTGTGTGTGTGTGTATGTATGTGTGTGTGTGTGTGTGTGTGTGTGTATAGCTAGCTTAGAACAGTTCCTAGAACATAATATATGCCATGTAAGAGTTAGCTGCCCTTCTTTATTATCTCTGGCAGAGAGTAGCTGCTGCCATGGGATATGTGGATGCTCTACAATACAAGAATCATCCTCCCTCTATCTTGAGTCAGAAGCAAGCAACTGGATGGGACTAGAGTTCCAAAAGAGCTAGTAAGGGCAGACCTATAACACAGTGAGTTTACTACTATTCAATACTTCCTATCAATACCCCAACAATACCCCCAGGCTGCAGTGAGGAAATATCTGCTACAGTCACTTTGTTTCTCGAACAACACATAACTTATTATTGCAAACTAACAATGCCCCTTCAAAACAGTCCCCAAATTAGGATCCACTTAGGAGGAGCCTCCAGAGCCAGTGAAGAATTGCACCAATGAGCAGAGCAGTCTCATCACTTAGAGTCAAGTTGTTAGTTCTGATCCCAAACTGCTTTACACAGCATATTCATTCCACAGCTTAGCAACAGAATGATTATTGACTATTGACTGAGTCTGAAATGGAGATTTGCTATCTCTAGGATATCCTACTTTCAAATTAAAGGAGGGGAGAACAGATTCTCCTGAAGGAGAGCCCTTCCTCATTCTTGCTCCTACTCTTGATGATTCTTCTTCAATTAAATGGGTTTGGGAAACAATCCAATTAAAAAGAAAGAGCCAGCCCTAGCTGGTTTGGCTCAGTGGATAGAGCGTCGGCCTGCAGACTGAAGGGTCCTGGGTTTGATTCCGATCAAGGGCACATGCCCGGGTTGCAGGCTTGACTCCCAGTAGGGGGTGTGCAGGAGGCAGCCCATCAATGATTCTTTCTCATCGCTGATGTTTCTATTTCTCTCTCCTTCTCCCTTCCTTTCTGAAATAAAAATATTTTTAAAAAAATAAAATAAAAAGAAGGAGCCAGATCACAATAGCTGTCTTCATATGAAAATAAATTTCAGGTGGTTTAAAGACTTAAAGAATTAAAAATACACATATACACAAAGTACTCAAAGAGAATGGGTTACTATTTTTATAATTTTGAGCTAACAAAACATGCCTTTTTATTTATATCTTTTATTCAATTTATTGGGATGACATTGGCTAATAAAATTATATAGGTTTCAGGTATACAATTCTATAATACATCATCTGTATATTGTATTATATGTTCACTACCCAAAGTCTAGTCTCATTCCATCATCATTTATCCTCCCCTTTACCCTCTTCTACCTCTCCCCACTCCCTTTTCCCTTGGGTAATCACCATACTTTTGTCTGTGTCATGAGTTGTTTTTTTGTTTTGGGTTTTGTTTGTTTTTGCTTAATCCCTTCACCTACCTCACCCAGCTTCCCCCTCACCCCTCAATACCCCCTCCCTCTGACAGCTGTCAGTCTGTTAAAACATGACTTTTCTAAAGATTGGTCTAGTAGCTCAGCTGGTGTGACTCAGTAGTTGAGCACTGACTTATGAACCAGGAGGTCACAGTTTGACTTCCGGTCAGGGCACATGCCCAGGTTGTGTGCTCGATCCCTAGGAGGGGGGCAGAGGGGGCATGCAGGAGGCAGAAGATCAATGATTTTCTCTCATCATTGATGTTTCTATTTCTCTCTCCCTCTCCCTTCCTCTCTGAAATCAATAAAAATACGTTTTTTAAAAAAAGATTGGCCTAGTAGCAGAGAAAACTATAAAGGAAAAGATTATTTTGATTACCTAAAACTGTAAAACTTGCAGGCAGGAAAAAAACCTGCATATACAAAGATAAAAAGACAAATGACAAACTGGGAACAATTCTGCACCATACATAATAGTCAACACTTTAACTCTTACAAATTATTAGAAAAATATGACTGGGAAAATGTGCGAAGGACATGAATAAGTGATCCAAAGAAACAATATAAATGTCCAAAATATATCTGAAAAGATACTTCTGAAAAGATGTTCTATCTTTAATATTCAAAAAAAGTAAATTAAATTATACTTATTGTGTGCTACATCTCAATTACTCTTTCAACTCATTTTACTTGAATTAATTGATTTACTCCCCCATGAAATCAATACTATCATTATACCCACTTTACCCAAGACAAAACTGAGGGAAGAGAAGTTAAATGACTTACCCAAGGACACACAGTAAGTGGCTGAGTCAGAATTCACGCCCCAGAAGGCTGACTCCAGAGTCACATTCTCAACTATTATGTTACAGTGACAAGACCATGTCTCACCTATGAGATGGGGAATACGAAAAACACACAACCCAGTGTTACTCATAATGTGGAGAAATTGGCAATCTCATGCACTGTTGATAGAAGTTAACATTCTTAAGGGTAGTTTGGCTCCATGAATTGACAATTTAAATGTGCATAATCCTTTAACTCAGACATTCCATTTCTTGGAATTTATCCTAAGGAGATAGATAAGTGTGCTAAATTTATATACCAGGGTATTTATCACAGAATGTACATAATAACAAAAATATTGCAAATTAAAACTTAATAGTTACACAAAAAGTCCAACAAATTCATTCATTCAACAAATATTTATTGAGCACCAATAGTGACCAGGAACGATTCTAAGCACTAGGTATACAGTAGTAGAAAAAAAAGGGGGGGGGGGGAATCCCTGTCTTCATGAAGCTTACATTCTAATGGTTGAAGCATGTTAGACAATAAACAAATATTTTTAAATGTATATCAAGTGGTACTAAATACTATAGAAAAAAATAAAGGAGATAGGAAAGGAAAGAGGTTTGTTACAATTTTAAGAAAGGGTATGGTCAGGAAAGGCCCCATTGGTAATATGTGAGATAAATAGATTAAATATTAGAGAACAAAATATATTATGGTATAGCGGCACATTGAAATATAATTCAACCACTTACTCTATACTAGTACTGGTTAACATGAAAAGATGTCCATAACGTACAATCAAATGAAAAAAGGTCCTCACCACACACAAAAAATAGGTAACTATGTGTGGTGATGAATGTGGTAATAGTTTAACAATATATACTAGTATGTATATAAAATCATCGCATTGTATACCTTTAACTTACACAATGTTATATATCAATTATATTTCAATAAAATAGGGGGGAGGTAAAAAAAAAAAAGGATTACAAAACAGTATTAAAGAAAAAAACAGCACTAAGGTATGATTCCATTGGTATGAAATTACATGGGTATATATGCTGATACTTTAAATGGGAGAGAGGAACAACACCAGAGATTGAGAATACCAAGCAAGGGTCCAGGCTGAGGGACAAACAAGTGGTACAGGTGACATTTGTTTGTTCTCCCACCCACTCACTCATCCTCCTCCCACCTACACTTTGTTCCAGAAAGCATGTAAGGATAGCAAATCCACATACCCCCTACCAGTTATTCAACTCTTCCTATCTTTCCTCATCCTTTTCCCTCCTCTTCCCAGAAGCCAGACCAGTGATAGGATGAAAGGGATAAAAGCTCAAGATCAAGGTAAGATGAGGTGGCATAAGAAGGATGGAGAGAAACCCTCCAAGATCTGGATGGGATTCCACAAATTTCGGCAAAAGGGAAACAGATCCTGAGAGGCACACTTCCAACCGGCAAACCGGTAACACTTAAAACAAGGCTATCTGATTCAGAGTCCCTATTTCATCTACTTAACCTCAAATGCCTTGCAGAGCAGCCAGGAGGTGACATTCACAGGAGGTGACAGACACAGCAGGCCAGAGCTCTGTGCTTGGCACAAGTGCCTGTATCTCCCTATGAGCAGAAAATGACACAGAGCTGAGCCCTTTTCTCTCTCTACCGTATCCCTTTCTCCATACTTGCACCTAACAAGCTATCCTGGCTAAGTTAAACTCATGCCCAACCCCATAAACCCACCACCTTGCCACAACTACCCTAGAGTTTCATACACTTCTCCAATAAGATTCTCAAGGCTAGGTCCCTACTAAGAATGTTGTCTATATAGACAGGTGCTGGGACCAGCCGGAATGGCTCAGTGATTGAGCATCAACCTATGAACCAGGAGGTCATGGTTTGATTCCCGGTCAGGGAACATGCCCTGGTGGTGGACTCATTCTCGTGTGGGGTGTGCAAGAGGCAGCCCCTATCTCCCTCTCTGAAATAATAAATATATATATTTTTTTTAAAAGTTGCCTAAGGTGACAAGACAGGCTAGTTTGTTTGGAACATTTTCAGTCTAGGGTGAGGTTTTAGGGGAGATTATATTTCTCGCCTGAGCATAAAGCCACAAACAAGGAACTGGAAGCTTCCCAAAGGTGGAATCCATGTTGCTATCCCCTATCTCTTTAGCAAGAGGGTAGGAGTGGAGGCACAGGAATAGAGGTAGGGGTCCTAGAGAAAGATTTAACTTTGAAAATATTTCTCACATACTCTCTTCTGTCACCTCCTGGGTACCTACTATATGTCGGGACCTGTGTTAAATGCTTTCATATACTATCAGCTCAATGAAAAATCACTTTTATCAAACATTCCTACTATGTGCTACTACATTTAAGAAGCATAAGGCACGTGCAGATCCAGCTGCCCTGCTGACAGTTGAAAATCCAGGCTGGAGATTAGGAAGAGGGCAGAAATCTGAGATTCTCCTGAGGACCGCAACACAGAAGTCTCAGGACCACAGCCTTATCAGTCCACAGCCTTAAAGACCCCATGCCAGCTTCTGCTCTCTTTCCTGGGCTTTCACCAGGAAACATCTCTCTCTCTCTCTCTCTCTCTCTCTCAAGACCCCATGCCAGCTTCTGCTCTCTTTCCTGGGCTTTCACCAGGAAACATCACTCTCTCTCTCTCTCTCTCTCTCTCTCTCTTTCTCTCTCTCTCTCTCCAACACACTTTGTCTGCAAATGTAAACATTTTTTACTAGTGAAGAGTACAAGATAAGTCATTCTTCCTTGAATATGTAGTTTCTGAGTAACTTCTATTATGCTCCTGACTAGAGGATATAACATATGTCTCCTGCTTTAAAGAATTTATTCCAGCCCTGGCTGGTTTGGCTCAGTGGATAGAGCGTTGGCCTGTGAACTAAAGGGTCCCAGGTTCGATTCTGGTCAAGGGTACATGTCTGGGTTGTGGGCTCGATCCCCAATGGGGGTCGTGCAGGAGACAGCTGATTAATGATTCTCTATCATCATTGATGTTTCTATCTCTCTCTTCCTCTCCCTTCCTCTCTAAAATCAATTTATATATATAAAAAGCCAACGACCGGAATGCTGTAATGACCAGAACGACCGGTTGCTATGACGCCCACTGCGGCCGGCAAACCGGCCTGATCAGGGGATGGGGCCGGCCGGCCAACCTCCCGCAGCCCCTCCCTGCAGCTGGTCCTGCCCCTGATTGGCCTCTCCCGCCCTGATTGAGGGCAGGGCGGCCGGCCAACCCCCCTGGCCGACCCTGACCCCAATGGGCCCCCACCACCCCAATTGGCCTGCAGCTGCTCCCCACAACCAGTAACACCCCCGATCGCCCCCCCCTTCCAATCAGGGGCAGGGCTGGCCAGCCAACCACCCATGGTCCCTCCTCCAGGCAGCTGGCCCCCGATCGGCCCCCACCACCCCAATCGGCCCACGGCCCCTCCCCCCAGCCAGCTCTGTCCTCTATTGCCCCCCCCCACACCAATCAGGGGTGGGGCTGGCCGGCCAAGCTGACACGACCCCTCCCCCAGCTGCTGACACCCAATCTGCCCTCACCACCCCTATCAGGGGCGGGGCCCACTGGCCAATTGCCCTCAGCCCCTCCCCCCAGCCATCCCGGTCCTGATCGGGCTCCGATCGGCGAGGGGCCAGTCAGCCAACCTCCTGCTGTCTCCTCCTCCCGACAGGCCCCCACCTATGCACGAATTCGTGCACTGGGCCTCTAGTAAAAATATATTTTTAAAAAATAATTTATTCCATTTGGAAAGACAAAATCAACACACAGAAAACATGTTATAAAAAGGGGGCCCCAAAATTTCTAGTGCACGGAACAAGAAGCACAGAGATGCTAGTAACACAAAGGAGTGGATGAAGTAAGACAAATGGTGGTGTATCCTGACGTACACAGATATCTTTAATTTCAAACACAACCTTCCCTTTTGTTGTTGCATTCCTAATAAAAGATGTGTTTCACTTAAAGAAAAAAATCTTTTTTTTTTAAAATATATTTTATTGATTTTTTACAGAGAGGAAGGGAGAGAGATAGAGAGCTAGAAACATCGATGAGAGAGAAACATCGATCAGCCGCCTCCTGCACATCTCCCATTGGGGATGTGCCCGCAACCCAGGTACATGCCCTTGACCGGAATTGAACCCGGGACCCCTCAGTCCGCAGGCCGACGCTCTATCCACTGAGCCAAACCGGTTTCGGCTAAAGAAAAAAATCTTAAATAGAAAAATCCAAAACATAAAATTGAGGATCATTCACTAGACAAAAGGGATCCTTCTCTTTGCTATAAAGTTTAGAGAGATACAATTTAATAACACCACAACCATTCTCCCTGCTGCCACACACACACATGATGTTTATGATCATATGTAAAGGGTGAAGCAAAGTACTTTTTAAAAGTTTATAAAAGACAATATATTGACAGATGAAGAGATAAAATGTAGTATATATCTAAAACGGAGTATTATTTAGCCTTAAAAAGGAAGAAAATCCTGTCATGGTACATGAGTGAACCACCTCAAGGACATTCTGCTAAGTGAAATAAGCTAGTCACAAGAAGACCAATACTACATGATTCCACTTTTATGAGGTATCTATAATAGTCAAATTCATAGAAAGAGAAAGTAGAATGGTAGTTACCAGGAGCCAGGGGGAGGGGAAAATGAGGAAGTATTTAATGGGTAAAAGAGTTTCAGTTTTGCAGGTGGGAAGAGATTAACCAAAAAACATATATACATAACCCATGGACATAGACAATAATGTGGTAAAGGGCTGGTGTGGGGTGGGGGTTGGATGGAAAGGGGCAAGGGAGAGAGAAATAGGGGACATCTGTAATCCTGTCAACAATCCTATATAATATCCTATATAATAAAAGGCTAATATGCAAATTGACCAAACAGTGGAACGACTGGTCACTATGACACGCACTGACCATCAGGGGGCAGACGCTCAATGCAGGAACTGCCCCCTGGTGGTCAGTGTGCTCCCACAGGGGGAGCACCACTCAGCCAGAAGCCAGGCTCATGAATGGTGAGCGCAGCAGCGGTGGCGGGAGCCTCTCCCGCCTTTGTGGCAGCACTAAGGATGTCCGGGCCTAAGCCATCAGTTGGACATCCCCTGAGGGCTCCTGGACTGCAAGAGGGTGCAAGCCTGGCTGAGGGACCCCAACTCTCCCCCCCAGTGCATGAATGTTGTGCACCAGGCCTCTAGTAAAAAACAAATAAATAAAAGAAAGGAATAGACAGGAGTGCTAAGAACTGAAAGAGAGATAAGGAAAGAGTCAAAATAGTTCAATGGATTTATCAAAAAGTAGCTCAGTGGTGACAGTATCAGTTTTATGAAAAGGAATTGCATCAGATTGTGGGGAATGGGACTGAGGAAACAGAAAGTGCATCAAACTTCTTTCAAATGTCTGAATGCCTTTACATTGATTTACCAATAACTGAACTATAACAAGAACAACCACATACTCACAAAGAAAATTCTATACACAAATGGTAATTATTATTTGAGATTTGGAATTATACTTCTATGAATGCCCAAAGATAAAGACTTTTATTCTAAGAAGAAAAAAATGAGTTTCAATTCTGGTAATCTGTTGCACAACATGTGCACATACTGTACACTACTGTATGAATGGTACACTTAAAAATGGTTAAGATGGTAAATTTTGTTATGTTTTTTACTACAGTTTTTAAAAAATGCAATGCACATATGGGTAAAAAAAAAAACAAACTTCAGCAACACAAAGATATTAAAAAACAAACTCTGGAAGTAGTCTGGGTATAATAAGTATATAGAGTCCACCCTTTTTCATACAAATACTAAAGCTAACAGGCCACAAACACTATTCTGTCTGTACCTTTAGTTTTCTGTTAATGATAGATCTTAGAGACTACTGTTCTTTTTTTTTTTAATATATTTTTATTGAATTCAGAGAGGAAGGGAGAGAAAGAAACATCAATGATGAGAGATAATCACTGATTGGCTGCCTCTTGCACACCCCACACTGGGGATCGAGCCCACAACAGGGGCATGTGCCCTGACCGGGAATGGAACCATGACCTCCTGGTTCATAGGTCGACGCTCAACCACTGAGCCACAAGACTACTGTTGTGTGTGTGTGTGTGTGTCTGTGTGTATCTAATTCTTTTTCATAGAGCATAATATGATAATATCTGCCATAATTTACTCAATTCGTATCTTACTGATGTATTTTTAAGCAAAATGTATTAAAGGCTTTGTATACAATTTTGCATATTTTTCCTCTCAACAAAAATGTTAAAATTTCATTCTTTATCCTCCAAGCAATTATGAATGATGACTGAAATTTGCTTTGGTTTTAATTTAATAGTGTTTCACCCTGGCTCATTTCTGGTAGGCTGTATGTTGACTTCGTCATTATCACGAGGAATCCCCAAAGATATGAACTATTTGTTTCTTTTAGAGACAGTGCAATGAAGTAGAATGAGTGAGGACTCTACAGACATATCGAGGTTCAAATCTCAGTTCTGCCATTTCCAAGTTAATCCATCTTTCAGAGCCTCTGGCTTGTCATCTGTAAATCAAAGGCAATACGTACTATCTATCTCCTACATACGTGAAATTACCATGCAGGGCAAAAGTCCATTCAAGAGGACCAAAATGTGCCCTAGCTGATTTGACTCAGTGGATAGAGCATCAGCCTGTGGTTCCCAGGTTTGATTCCAGTCAAGAGTACATACCTTGGCTGCAGGCTCCTCCCCAGCCTGGGCCCTGGTCGGGTCTTGTGCAGGAGGCAACCAATTGATGTGCATCATTGTTTCTCTCTGCCTTTCTCTCTCTCTCTTCCACTCTCCCTAAAGTTCAATGGAAAAATATCCTCAGGCAAAGATTAACAACAACAAAAAAAGAGGACCAAAATGTTATCTATGTTGAACTAGCACTGCCTGGGGAAGTAAGGAATTGCTCAGAGAAGTGGTAAAGGACAAGAGGGAATCTGAACAGTTGATGAGAGAATAGGGACTTCCGGCAGAGGCAACAACATATGCAAAGGGTGAGGGTTGGACAGAACCAGAAAGCACCAACACAGGTACCAACAAGGTGAAAGGCAATTTAGTCAACAAGTACCTGAGTATCTCTATGCACTAGGCACTGAAGATACAACCATTCACAAGCTTACCCGTATTTTTATGAGAATGGAAAGACAAACAAAAAGTTTTAAGTGAGCTAATGGAAGCAAACAAGGTGCTAAATAACATGTGACTGTGAGTAATATGGAGTGGCCAGAAAAGACCTCTAAGAGAAGATAATACTTAATTGAAACTTAAAGGCAAGGGAGCCCTGGCCGGTGTGGCTCAGGTGGTTGGGCGCTGTCTGGTGTACCAAAAGGTTGCGGGCTCAATACCTAGTTGGGAGTGTGCAGGAGGCAGCAGATCGATGTTTCTCTCTCACATCGATGTCTCTATCTCTCTAAAAATCAATTTTTTAAAAATAATAAAAAAGGCAAGGGATAGTTAATGAGGTGAAGAGCAGGATAAAGAGTTTTCTAGGCAGAGGCTATAGCACTGCAAAGGCCCTAAAGCCAGAGAGCTGAAAAAGAGGTCCAGGCACTTTAAGGGTGCCTGCAAGAGACAGACACAAGGGGGAAGGGCTTGGAATAAGCCCTGAGAAACAGTTTTTGCTGGGCCTTGTAGACCATAATTTGGACAGTTTATTCCAACCTGACATTTGGACTTGATTGTACACATAATAGAAATCCAATAGAGGATTTGAAAAGGAGAGAGACAGGTTGACAGGATGAGTTGTTTTATGGGAGGACAGTGGAAACTTTACAGAGGATGACCACAGTAAGAAGTGAGGACAGTTTGGAGACCAAATGAAGACAACCTATACTAGGGCTGGTCTATGTGCACAGGAAACAGAGCCACCGCAGAGATAAATCTGAAGTACACCTGGCAGCCTTTAAGGTCTATATTCTAGCCTGCCTTCTGAATCCAAAGTTAATGCCCCTTGTAAATCCCAGAGATACTGACCTGCCGTGGGGAGTCATTAAGACCCGCTACTTCATCTGGGCTCTGCACCTACTATGTCAATGGGAAGACAGGTACTGGTACACAGAGACAGTTATCCATTGTCCCCAATGGATAACTAATGTTCCTAGGACCTTAGGATCCAAGGAAAGGGTTCAAAGCCCATTCCTTCCCCTTTAAAGGTCAGAGGTCAAGCAGACTCCTCTAAGTCAGAGTTTTTCTAAATATGATCTGCATATGACTGGTGTGTCAGAGTCACCAGGGAAGCCAAGCAAAATGCAGATCCTTGCTTACCAACCCATACCTACTGAATCAGAATAGCTAGGAGGAAACCAATAATCTGCATTTTAAGTAAGTATCCAGCTCCCCCTCCACAACCTTTGTCCCCATGGGTAAGTCTAATGCATTAAAGCTTCAAAATCATAGCTCTAGAAAGAGGGTTAATGGAAGAAGGCCCTCACTTGAAGCTAACTGGAAATATCAAAATTAGGGGACTATGGCACTGGCTGGTGTGGTTCAGTGGTTGGAGCATCATCCAGTATACTGAAGGATGGTGGGTTTGATTCCTGGTCAGGGCACATATCCACATATCCAGGTTGTGGGCTTGATCCCATCAGGGCACATCAGGAGGCAACTGATTGATGTTTCTTTCTCTCTCTCTCTCTCTCTCTCTCTCTCTCTCTCTCTCTCTCTCCCCCACCCCTTCTCTCCCTTTCTATCTAAAAATCAATATTTAAACTTTTTTTTTTTAATTAGGGGACCATGTAAAGCCAATAGTCAGGCTGGGCATAGCGTGATATAGAAAGAAGAGTCAGAATGGATTATGAAATTTGAAGGCCACAAAGTAGAAAACAAAAGGCAGGACCTCAGAGCCTGGGGCTTAGAGAACAGAGGAGTCAAAGTTGGGAGCACTCACACTCTTGGGGAAATCACTAACAAAGGCCATGATCTCCATCCAGCTCTCTTAGATTGGTTTTCCTAACGGAGCCCTAGGATAGAAGTATAAATGCCTAGCCTGACATAGGCCTTAAACTGCCCAATATAACCACACATAATCCATCCAACCTTCAAAAGAGAACACACCCCTCCTCAATAAGTACTGTTTCTATCCCGATGATTCCCCCTTAGCACCCACCATTAGGCCAGCTATTACTCTGCAGAAGAGCTCCAGACTACACAGAGAAACATACAGGACACCTCTAAGAGCTAATGACAAGCTCTATTCTACTTGGCACATCAGAGGCCCCTAATGCTGACAAACTCAAGGACCATTCCAGGTCAGAAACTTTGAAATCCACTGCCTACACACCTTCAGATCCTACCATCTATGTACACCCAGCCACTCTTCCACTACTCCTTAATATGCCTCACCTATGAGAGTACACCCTATATTCTACACTATCAAGTCCCTTCCAAAATTTGAGAGAGAAATTCCACAGTCAGGCTAGGCCAGTGGTCAGCAAACTGCGGCTCGCGAGCCACATGCAGCTCTTTGGCCCCTTCAGTGTGGCTCTTCCACAAAATACCGACTTCTGCACATGGGCCACGAAGTTTCAATCGCACTGTACGTGCACGCCCACACGTGGTATTTTGTGAAAGAGCCACACTGAAGGGACCAAAGAGCCGCATGTGGCTCGCGAGCTGCGGTCTGCCGACCACGGGGCTAGGCAGAGAGCCCTGAATTCCTGAGGCTGCTGAGGCCAGCTCCTATGCCTGGTTTGGTGAGAGGATAGCCTGAAGGATTGCTCACCCTGCCTGATGGGAATACCAAGATTGCTACAGGCTTCTATACAGGAATCTTTTTTCAAAGATGAGTTATTTGCACCGAGTATATTTAAAAGGAGTGAAGGTTGGCTCTTGGGAGCAGAAACTGAAGTAGGGAAAAAGTTAACCTAGAATTTCTGGAGGAAATTAAGGTAGGATTTGATTGTATATAGCACATAAAATACTAAGTAATATGCAATTCAGCTCAAACCCTTGTAGGCCTAACTACCTAATGCTTCTTATAACACAAAAGTTGTTTCCACACTAAAGAGCTAAGAATGCTAAAGATGATTTGAGCAACCCCCAAGATTATTTACGGTCCTAATCCTGACTTGCTTGTTCTGTCCCTTCTTACACTCCACCCACTATCCTGATTGTTTACGTTTCTGACCTAATGATTCAGCTTCCTGTTTCATCTTTGCCTCACCTTATCCCTAAGGCCTTTTTGCTTCCTTCCTCGCTTAGGATTTTACTCCAGCAATGAGCCACTAGGAGTACCCAAATCCTCAACCTCTGTCCTCTTTATTCATGCCCCCCTCATGGACAAGTTCCCTGCCAGGCTTACTCTGATTTTATGAATATGTCTCACAGAGAGACGAGTATATTAGATGGTTCCTCTCAAGAATATTAGATGGTTCAGATAATAAGCCAGGGCCAAATGGCTTGACATTCTAAGACACATTTGTTGCCCCGCAGGTGATACCCCTGGTATTTCATCCCTCCTACCCACCACCCCCACCTCAAGGGATTCTTCCAGCCCACAGCAGCTAGGACTAAGAGTACATGGTGGGCAAGACATGGGCCTTTATCTGACAGAAACTACAGTCTAGTTAAGAAGACAAGCAAATAATTACAATATGAATGATAATTAAAGGCAATACTGGAAAAACTGTAAGATTAAGAAGGCTAATAAGGTGAAACTACACCTAAGCTAAAACTTGAAGGATAAATAGGAGATACTCAGGCAGTGGCAAGGCATTTGAGAAAGAGTATCCTAGGGAGAGGGAACAGGATATGCAAAGGCCCTGCAGCAAGAAAGCACATCTGAAGAAATGGGATAGGCTGGGGAGGCCAAAGTAGAGGGTGTACTAAGAGGCAGATGATGCTGGAAAGACCAAGAAGGGCCTCATAAGACATATGAAGCTGTTTCATCATTCAAGTATTATCTGAATTCCTACAATGTGCCAAGCACTATCCTCAGAGAATTTACATTCTAACTGGAGGAGACTATAAACAAATGTGTGAGTAAACCAAAAAATATCATATTACTAAGTGCAACACAAAAGATTAAAAGAGGTGATGTTATAGAAAGTATATGGGTAGCTACTTTAGAATCATTAGATGGTCAGGGTAAGGCCTCTCTGAGATGACATTTAAAAACAAGTATCTCAGCTCCGGCCAGTGCTGCTCAGCTGTTAGAGCACTGGCCCACCTATCCGAAGGGTCTCAGGTTCGATTTCTAGTCAAGAGCATGTACCTGGTTTGCAAGTTGTACCCCTGGCCCCGGTTGAGCCATATGCAATTGGGGCATATTTGGAAGGCAACCAATCGATGCCTTTCACATCAATGTTTCTCTTTCTCTCTCTCTCTCTCTCTCTCTCTCTCTCTCTCTCTCTCCCCCTTCTCCCTCCCATGCTTCCACTCTCTTAAAAATCAATGGGGAAAATATCCTCAGGTGAGGATTAACAAAAAAACAAACAAATGGGTATCTCAGAAAAAGAAACCAGTAATTCAAAGATCAAGGGAAAAAGCATTCTAGGTGGGGGTAATAGTACATGCAAAAGCCCAACAGAAAGATCATTGAAGATTTTTTAAACAGGAGAGTTAGATCACTATTCTTTTTTTTTGTTTGTTTTGTTAATCCTCACAAATCGAACCTGTGACCCTTCAGTCCAAGGGCTGACGCTCTATCCACTGACCAAAACAGGCTAAGGCTTACATTTTATTGTCACACTAGGGGCCCAGTGCATGAAGATTCGTGCATGGGGGGTGGGTCCCTCAGCCCGACCTGCACCCTCTCCAATCTGGGAGCCCTCAGGGGAGCCCTCTCCAATCCGGGAGTTTCTGTCTGTCTTTGCAATCATATGAGCGAATTGTCTGAGACCCCCAACCCAGTTTGGTTTGTTGCTCACAGAATAATAGAGGCATTTTTTTTTCTTTGCTTCATTGGTGGAGATTTCCTGGAAGTTTTACGATATCTTCCCTTTAATTTTTCCTAGACACTGTGATTTTACTTATGTCTCTCACCTTTGCTTTCCCTCCATCCCACACCACAACAGTAACTTGCTCCAGGCTCACTTTGTTCTAGTGCAGTGGTTATCAACCTTCTGGCCCTTTAAATACAGTTCCTCATGTTGTGACCCAACCATAAAATTATTTTCATTGCTACGTCGTAACTGTAATGTTGCTACTGTTATGAATATTAATGTAAATATCTGATATGCAGGATGGTCTTAGGCGGCCCGTGAAAGGGTCGTTCGACCGCCAAAGGCGTTGCGACCCACAGGTTGAGAACCACTGCTCTAGTGTCTAGGAGATCCGTCTGCCACCAGAACTACGATTCCCAGCATTCCTGGTGCTCCCCACGCTCCTGCTCTGTCTCCATCCCACGGCCTCCCAGCTCCTGCTCTGTCTCCATCCCACGGCCTCCCACTCTGCCAAGTCCTCCAAGCCGCCAGCTCTCCCTCTCTGCTTTCCATCTGGCGGCTTGGGGAGCCAAGTTCCCCAAGCCGCTCCACTCTCCACCGGCTCTCCTGTTCTGCTCTCCGCCCGGCAGCTTGGGGGAGCGACCAAGGGAGCCACGTCCCCCCAAGCCTCCGGCTCTAATGCTCTGCTCTCTGCCCGGCAGCTTGGGGGAGCGACCAAGGGAGCCACGTCCCCCCAAGCTGCAGCTCTGCTCTCCGCCCAACGCCTGTGTATGAAATTAACCCATCTTTGTTGGGTTAATTTGCATACTCACTCCTGAGTGGCTGGTGAGCGTAGCAGAGGGATGGTCAATTTACATGTTTTTCTTTTATTATATAGGATATTCTTAAATATATTTTTATTGATCTCAGAGAGAGGAAAGGAGAGGGAAAGATAGAAACATCAATGATGAGAGAATCACTGATTGACTGCCTCCTGCATGCCCCACACTGGGGATTAAGCCCGAGACCTGGACATGTGCCTTAACTAGGATTTAAACTGTGACGCCCTGGTTCATAGGTCAACGCTCACCCACTGAGCCATGCTGGCCTGGCCAGGGCTTACATTTTATAAAGCTTAGTCTGGCTGCAGTGAGGAGAATGGAATGGAAGTGGGAGACGATAAAATCAGGACTGGAGACTGTGTGGGGAGGAGTAGGAAGAGGAAGAGGAGTAGAAGAACAACAACAGTAACAACAACGAAGCCAATGACAACTAAAATTAAGACTAAGAAGACAAGGAGGGGTTGGGGAGAGGAGGAAAAAGAGAGAGGAGACAGGAGGAGAATGAGGAGCCAACTATGATGATGATAACAGCTAACATTCACAGAGCACTTACTAGTTGCCAATCCATCCCTAAGCAGATATTCACAGATACTCTATTTTACAAATAAGGAAACTAAGGTACAGAGTAGTAACAATGAAGAAGGAAAGAAAGCATTCAAGAAGGTCCCGGGATCTCCTAGACACTTGAGCAAAGTGAGCCTGGAGCAAGTTACTGTTGCAGTGGGGGATGGAGGGAAAGCAAAGGTGAGAGACATAAGTAAAAGAATGAAGAACTCAAGAAATCTTGGGGAGGCCCTAGCTGGTTTGGCTCAATGGATAGAGTGTCAGCCTGTGGACCAAAGGGTCCCGGGTTCGATTCTGGTCAAGGGCACGTACCTCGATTACAAGCTTCTCCCCGGCCCAGGTCCTGGTCAGGGTGCATGCAGGAGACAACCAATTGACTTGTTTCTCTCACATCAATATTTTTTGATATTGGGGAGGACAAGTCCTAGTGATAAGCTTGTTGTCAACTGTGGAAAGGGAAGGGAGGACTTAAAAATTACTACTAGGCTTTGGGGCCTAACAACTATGTGTGTCAATAGTGCTGTTTACCATGTGACAGGACACTAGATGAGAAGCAAGTGGGGAAGAGCAGGAGACTGCATTTTATCAAGTCTGCAAAAACAATCCAGTGGAGTTGTCCATAAAAGTAGTTGGAGAGAGATTTGGGCATCATCCATGTGTAGATGGAAACTGAAGCCATCAGAGAGATTGGGATCACCTAGGGAGAATATGAGAAAAAGGGGGAAAAAGGCCTAGGAACAGAATGCTGACACTGAAAACACAACAAGAATCATTCATAACAACAAAAAACTGGAAGAACCTTAATGTCCCTTGATAGTAAAATAGCTAAATAAAATACAGTATATTTATTCTATGAAATACTATACAGTAGCCAAAAGAGTAAGTATCTTTTTTTTAATCCTTGCCCGAGAACATTTTTTCCATTGATTTCTAGAGAGAGTGGGAAAGTGGAAGGGAGGGAGGGAGAGAGAGAGAAATATCGATTGGTTGCTTCCCGCATGTGCCCCTACCAGATCTGGGGAATCTGCAACCAAGGTATGTGCCTTTGGTCTGAAATTAAACCCTTGACTCTTTGGTCCATGGGCTGGTGCTCTAACCACTGAGCAACTGGCCAGGGCAGAATAAGTATCTTTATGTACCAACATGGAATACTATCAAGGCATACTACTGAATCAAAGACAGAAATACCACAATACATAAAATGTAACCCTATTTGTATAAATAAATAAAATACAAAAATAATACTTTAAATTTTTTCTGGCTCATACATATGTATACAAACATACAGAAAAAGGTACACTCCAAACCAACAGGTTACCTCTGAGGAATAGAAATAATTAAAATGTGGGAGCAGGAATATTCAAAATATCTATAATATTCTGAGTTTTTAAAGATCTGTTCTTTGTAAAATTAAATAGCAATTTTTCAAAAAAATAATGGGAATTTGTACTGTTTTCCCAACTTTGCTATGAACCAAATTGTTCTAAAAAAAAAAAACTTAATTTTTTTTTAATAGGCAGAATAGGGAGCCTACAAAGGACATCCTTTGCTTCAGATACTAAATTTTCTGTCCCTTCCATCCCCACACTGGCCTTGATGTTCTGATCTTCTGGCTTTCCACCTGCCCACATCTGTAACATTAATACCAAGCCCCGTAATTCCATGCTCTATTCTGATTCCTTAAGCCCGGCCACTAATCCCCTAGCCTAGCCAGAGCCCCAGGAGAGGAGGTCAGACACCAAAATCCTACACAAACATGGGAGAATGAGTATAGATGCCAGCATGAAGCACAGGGATCAAGTAGCCTCGCTGGCCAGCACAAGTGTCAAAGAAGAAAAGGTATTTGAAAGTCTGAAAGCAGCTCTGCAGTGCTGGGGAATGGGGGTAGGGGACAGTCAGGCAAAATCAGGGGGAAGTAGTATGGGGTAAGTTGAAGAAAGAACCAATTGCACTTATAAAAATTCTAAGTGAAGTACTATAATATGGTGGAAACCAGGTTTACAGTAAAGGGAAGAGAAGCTACATTTCGTGAAAGGGTCAGGAGCAGAGTATGTGGAGATATGTCTAGGGATATCTAGAAGAGTCACCTCATATCAGAGCAGTAATTTCAGGAGGCACAGTATAAAAGTTTAAAAGCTGGAGCAGCCAGGAACTTGGCTATCTCCTGAAAAGAACAGAGGTTCTACAAATGAGGAGAAAAAATAGTGAATAAAGCCTTTCCTTCTGTAAACCAAAGGCAGAGAGAGATCCTGGCAGATCTCTAGAGATTGTGCTCTTAACTTTCAACTTTCTGAGGGTGAAAGACAATGTATTTGGTCTACGTGTTTTCCTGGTTACCCAAAGAAACGATACTGCCTAGGTCTTACGCAAGGCTGATTCATCACCAATTAGTCTATATCACAGTCTGCTGAGCCTTATGTCTCACGCATTCACATACCAGGCACTCTAGAAAGAAAACAACCTGGTGTGAGCTGTCAAAGTCCTCTCAGGTACCCGACCTCACCCTCTGGGGTAGGTTTCATTTCAAAACTGAAAGGGACTGAAGGGCTGGGGAAATCCAAAGATCAAGAGAGCCAGGAATAGGTGATTCCCAGTAAAACAG
Organism: Myotis brandtii; assembly: GCF_000412655.1. Taxonomy (NCBI): domain Eukaryota; kingdom Metazoa; phylum Chordata; class Mammalia; order Chiroptera; family Vespertilionidae; genus Myotis; species Myotis brandtii. The sequence goes on along the minus strand of NW_005359516.1, from coordinate 2,681,970 downwards.
GATCCCAGGCAGGAACTCAAAACAGAAACCAGACCACTGATAAGGCAGTTTATGGTATCTGTCTTCAAGCCTTCAGATGCCATTTTTATGTTTTCCAATATATGCAATAAGGCATGGCCATGATTATCTAACTTCTGGTAACTAAATATCTAATTCTCCAAGTGTTCAATCAACTTCCTGGCTTTAAGTTTTAGAGCTTTGGGGTAGCTCCAATAACTGAGATACTAGGGAACTGGGGAATTTTGCAGTCCTTCAAATGGACCACATTTTAATTATAATTAATTTAATCATTTCTTCTTCCTTTGGCAAAATTCCTCTCTCACTAAAAGATTTCCAAGTTGTTCATAATGGCCCTCTCATTAGAGCAATATCCAATACAATGAAAGTCTAACTCACAAAGGAGGCTATTTGCTTGAGGTTCATTTTAACTAATTTAGTGACCTTGGGCTCAGTTTCCTCATCTATAAAATAAGGAATTAGAAACAGATGGAAGGAAAGCAATAAAGCTTATTTGAACTAAAAAAAAACTTAAGTTTTTAAGTCTAAAAGGTTCACCAAGTGGCAAGCAAGAGTTATTTTAAAAAGACACACACCTAAGGAGATCATGGCGAAACATAAAGCACGAAGAAAAATTTACAAACTTCCAAAAAGAGAGAACAGGTTATTACTTACAAAGAAAAAAGTATCCTATTGGCATAGGACTTTTCATTTGTATCACTAGAAACTGAAGACAGTAAAAAGCTGCATACAGACTTTGTAGAGACTAGTACTATTCAAGAATGCTAAATCCAGAAAAGATATAATTTATATACCTGAAGGTTGAAAAAACAAAACAAAACTGGATATATAAGGACCTAGAAAGTATCACCCATGTCTCTTTTCTAAGAAAATCACTCGAAGTATCCTAGTCAAATTAATATTTAAAATTGGAACAAAGCTGGAAAAGACAAAGCATACACAGATGTGTTTCCCCTCCCCTCAAAAAAATCTTTTCATGAGGTTGTACCAGATGACTTCTGATGGCCTTTGGGAGTACAGGCAAAAACTGCCCTGTACACAACCGGCCCTGGCAGTCTAGGTTTGTGAGTCGTTCATCACCTAGTGGTTTGATGAAGTAAATGCAGTTTCATCAAGTGCCTGGATAAACCACCAGCCATTTTGTGAGCTCTGACTGTGTACAGGGCAGCAACCTGATATCCTAGAGATTACAAGAGTAGGAGACTACCTCCAGACTCATATACAATTGTATAGATTCAGCTCGTTATCCATTCATTCCCCCAAAATGTGGGAAGGACCCACACTTTGTGCCTAACTAATCAAAAGAAGCATAAATTTTATTGTAAGGCTGTACTTACAAATTAGTAAGAGATAGAGACTGCTTCTGTGCCGACCAATCTGAATTGAATGCAAGTTTAGATGCTACAAGAAAACTGCAGTCCTGGCCTGTTTTTCTCAGTGGTTAGAGTACTGATCTGGGGACTGAAGGGTCATGGGTTCGATTCCTGGTCAAGGGCACATTCTGGGTTACAGGTTCGCTCCCTGGTCGGGGTGCCTGAGGGAGGCAACCAATTGATGTGTCTCTCTCATAGATGTTTCTCTCTCTGCCCCTCCCTTCCACTCTCTCTCTCAAAAAACAACAACAAAACTCTCTAAAAAATATCCTAGGGCCCTAACCGGTTTGCTCAATGGATAGAGCGTCAGCCTGCGGACTGAAAGGTCCCAGGTTCGATTCCAGTCAAGGGCATGTACCTTGGTTGCAGGCACATCCCCAGTAGGGAGTGTGCAGGAGGCAGCTGATCGATGTTTCTCTCTCATATCCCTCTAACTCTCTATCCCTCTCCCTTCCTCTCTGTAAAAAAAATCAGTAAAATATATTTAAAAATAAATAAATAAATAAATAATATCCTAGGGTGGATTAAAAAAAATTTTTAAAAAGAAAATTGTAAATATGCTTTAAAAAATCAGTAAAATATATTTAAAAATAAATAAATAATATCCTAGGGTGAGGATTAAAAAAAATTTTAAAAAAGAGAATTGTAAATATGCTTAATAAATACGAAGAATGTCTTCCAACATTCACAAGACTGGCATGTGGTAGATTGTATTTCTTCTGTATGGTTCCAGGGGACAGGCCTAAAACGGATAAGTTATCTAATTAGATTACAATTCAAAACAAGAAATAATTTCCTACCAATGAGAGCTATTCAACAACATAATGGGACTCCTCAAGAAGTGATGAGTTCCTCAGCAATGGAAGTATTCAAAAGGAACTTGGATGGTCATCTGTCAAGGAATGACAGAAAGCATTCCTGTAACTAACTGGATGGCAATCTGGAGACAAGGAGCTTGACTGTATTACTGCACATGCCCTTTCCAACTCCAAGGGTCTATCATTCTAAATAGAACAAAAACAAAACAATCAAACAAAACCCACCAATAAATAGAGTCCTCTCTCTGCTTTTTTTTTTTCAGCTCCAACCCGACATTATAACTTAGTGGATTTGATACCACTTTCCACTTGAGTAAATATAGACAAAGTATTAACTTTATTTGCTTCACTTTCATTATCTGTAAATATACAAGTACCAATCTCATAATATAACTATGACGATTAAGTAATATAATACTTTGTAAAGTACTTAAAAAAGTGCCTATCACATAGAAAGTATATAAAACTAGCATCTTGAAAAGGAAAGTGGACTGGTGAGGTAGGGGGTAGTTTGGAAAGTGAAACCTAAATGTGCTGCTTGTTTTAGTTATCTATACCCAATCCTCAACCAAAGCATTCCTGACTGTTGCTGGCCAGAGGCAATGTTCCCTTGGCAACCATCATCAAAAAAGAGCTCAGACCTGCCTTCTTCAGGAAGGCAGCTCACTCTCTGCCTAGAACTCTGGCATCTTCCCTGCACAAAGCAGACTCCCTAAAACCTCACAAATACCACTGCTTCAAAGTCAAGAAGCTGAGCTACTATTACTCTCCTCATTTCATATGATCAATCAGAGAACATCAGAGGTAGGAGGGATCTGTCTCAGAGATGGTTCAGAGCGACACATCTGCTTAATGAATGTGGACAATAATGCTGAGAAAAGTGAAGTTCTGGACCAGGCAAGTTGGTGATAGGGTCAAGACAAGATCACTCCCCTCGACACAAGGGTTTGTAAAAAGATAAAAAAAAATAATAATAAATAAATAAATAAAAGACAAGATCACCCTGGCCAGTGTAGCTCAGTTGATTGAATATCATCCCATGCACCAAAAGGTCGCTGGTTCGATTCCAGGTCAGGACACATGCCCAGGTTGTGGGCTCAATCCCCAGTGGAGGGCGACCAGGAGCTAATGGATGTCTCTCTCTCTTTCTCCTTCTCCCTTCCTCTCTGTAAAATCAATAAAAATAATAATGAGGAGGAAGGTCACAGGCCCAACACTCAAAATCTTCCCATTTTTTCAATGGGAAAAACAACTCGTCCTACTAAGCCACCAGGCCCATACTTTACACAGGTAAGGGAGGAATACGAGTAGAGTGTAGAGGTTAAAAGCATGGATGCTGGAGCCAGATTGCTTATTCAGATCCCAGCTGTACCACTTACTGTGTAATTTTAAGCCAGTTTCCTAACCTCTCTCTGTTTCTATAAAATAGGGATAAGAGCAACTATTTTATAGCATTATTTTAAGGATTAGATGAGATAATCCATGTAAAATGCGTGGCACATAGAAAGTGTTCAACGTGTACATTGCTCTACTTCTCATCATTACCAGGTTTATTAAGAAGAGAAACAAATCATACTAACTAGAGAAACCAGACAAGCTTCTACCTCTAATCCAAAGAGCACTGGGAAGGGCATAGGTGTTTATTCAGCTGTTTTCTGGCCAGGAAACACCCTATGGGTTAGTTATGGAGAAGACCATCAACCCACCACTCATTCGTTTTTTTTTGGATCTAGGTAAGAATCAACTCAAAGAATAACCAAGCACATGCTATGGTGATAAGATGCTTAAGATAACAAATAAAGATTAGTGAGGTCCAAACCCAAGCCTAGCTTTTACATCTATGTTTATCTCAGGTTGGACAAAATGCAGTTCTTATCCAGTCTCTTCCCCTAAACCAGCGGTTCTCAACCTGTGGGTCGCGACCCCTTTGGCGGTCGAACAACCCTTTCACAGGGGTCGCCTAAGACCATCCTGCATATCAGATATTTACATTACTATTCATAACAGTAGCAACATTACAGTTACGAAGTAGCAACGAAAATAATTTTATGGTTGGGTCACAACATGAGGAACTGTATTTAAAGGGGCAGAAGGTTGAGAACCACTGCCCTAAACCCATGAAGGTGGTGTAGTGTAATGGTTAAGAAAGAGTTCTGAAGTCTGGCTGCCTTGGAGCAAATCCCATCATTTATTTACTGTGTCACTTAGGCAAAAAAATCTTACCTCTCTCTAAGCTTTGTTTCTCCATCTGTTAAATGAGGATAACAATTATTTTAATTACGATAACAGCTGACATTTGGTGAGCATTTTCTATGTGCCAAGCACTATGCTAAGCACTTTATATGGCTTACATTATTTTAATCATTACAACAATTTTATGAAGTACTATTATTACCCTCATTTTACAGATACAGATGAGGAAAATGAAGTATTTTTCTTTTCTTATCCAAGGCCACATGGCTAGTTGCTGGCAAAGCTTGGCTCCGTGGATAGAGCATTGGCCTGCAGACCAAAGGGTCCCGGGTTCGATTCCGGTCAAGGGCATGTACAGTGGGGCCTTGACTTACGAGTGTCCCGACTAACGAGTTTTTTGAGATACCAGCTGTCTCTCGGCTGATTTTTTGCATTGAGTTGACAGAGTAATTTGAGTTAACGAGCTCCTTAACGAGCTCTAAGGAGCTCAGTCTCGGAACAAATTAAACTCGTAAGTCAAGGCCCCACTGTACCTCGGTTGCAGGTTCCTCCCTGGCCTGGGCCCTGATCAGGACTCGTGCAGGAGGCAACCAATTGATGTGCTTCTCTCAAATCAATATTTATCTCTGTCTTTCCCTCTCTCTTCCACTTTCTCTAAAAATCAATGGAAAATATCCTTGCGTGAGGATTAAAAAAAAAAAAAAGCTGAAGAGTCATTGCAAGACGTCTGACCTCAAAGTCTATGTTCCTTACTCCTAACACTGTTCTACCTCTCATAGCACCAGCCTGATATGGTTGTTATGTTGTTAAAATAAGACAATCCACAAAATGTGCTTAGCACAGTGCCTGTTTCATCAAGGTTAGCCATTACTATTATTGCTATTATCATCATCATAGACTCCTTTGAACCTCTCTCAAATTTTTACGGTCTCCAACTAAAAAAAAAAGCCCTCGCCGGTTTGGCTCAATGGATGGAAGTGTCTGCCTTCGGACTCAAGGGTCCCGGGTTCGATTCCAGTCAAGGGCATGTACCTTGGTTGCGGGCACATCCCCAGTAGGGGGTTTGCAGGAAGCAGCTGATCGATGTTTCTCTCTCATCGATGTTTCTAACTCTCTATTCCTCTCCCTTCCTCTCTGTAAAAAATCAATGAAACATATTTTTAAAAATAAATAAATAAAGGAAAATGGTTGTTTTCCTTTCTAGATACCAACTCACTGGGCAGCAAGGAGTGGGGTTCTAGCATTTCATTTCTCTCATGCAATATAGGGATAAGCATCTGAGTAGAGAGAAATATTTTCTATAAACAACTATTCTATAAAGCAATATATTAGTCTTTGTTTTCAAAAAGAAAAGCTTCATTGTTCTCATTAGAAAAGAAACATGCTTATTAAAATTATTCTTTCAAAATAAAGCAGAAATATACAGTACTTGCTTTAAAAAAAATTATCTGTCCTTTACAATCTTCTCTTTTCATTCTCCTAGTCTCAAACCCATGTTATTTAGTCATTTAATCCTCACATTATCTCTATTTGACAAGTGCAGAAACTGAGGCTCAAGACCAAACGGCTAATAAGTGGATAGTCAGGAATTCCGGAAAAGAATTTTCAGATATGGAAGAGGTAAAGTTAGTAAACTCTTGCACTTATCCTGAGAGGAGGTGGCTATGACAGAAGGTTCTTAGGAGGTACCTAAAAATAACTAAGACTGATAATGGGATTTTTAAGAAACTCTTGCTATTAACAAGGCAAAACCAAACACAAACTGTAACCTAAAAGCCAGTAATGCCAGGTAGCTATTATCAAACCTGCCCTCCAAGAGGCAGTGCAATTATTTTTATTTTTTTTGCATTTATTGTATTTTATTTCAATCGATTTAAAACTTATACCTAACCTTATTTTTCGAAAACTTTTAGCTTAACTTGTATATGTAAATTTACTTTTTCTGCTGTAAATTTTATGAAAGCTAAATACAGACCAAATATTTCCAATGAAAATTTAGCACATTTTTTTCTTTCAGTTTCAGCAAATTATTAAGTCTGACAAAGCAGGACTTTGTCTCTGAAAACATTCATACTCTTGCACACCAGTCCTTACCTCCCCAATTCCAAAATGATGTATTACTTTATCCTGCTAGAAAACACAGTACTGTTTTGGTCAAAATAATCATTTTTTAGACTAAGAAACTTGAGGGCAGCCCTGGCCAGTGTGTCTGTTGGTTGAGGACTGTCCATGCACCAAAAGGTCACTGGTTAGATTCCCAGTCAGGGCGCATGCCCAAGTTTCGGGCTTGATCCCCAGTAGGGGGAAGGAGGGGCCGGAGGCAGTCGATTGATGTTTCTCTCACACATGGATGCTTCTCTCTCTCTCTCTCTAAAAAATCAATAAAACATTTTTTTAAAAAAGAAAGAAACGTGAGGGCAGGAACACCATCTTATTCATACAGATCTTCCTCTCCTTATCCCTCTATGTGGGCTCAATCTCCTGTGGTGGGCAAGCAGGAGGCAGCCAATCGATGATGTTTCTCTCTCATCGATGTCTCTCTCTCTTCTTCTTCTCCTTTCTTCTCTCTCTAAAAAAATCAATTAGAATGTATTTTTAAAAAGAGCAAAGGAGGAAGAACATTTAGAAACTATTCTAATAGTAGCAGAGGAAGTAGTGTGAAGTGTTCAAATCCTGAATGTATTATTTCAAGGTACAGATGACAGGACCTGCTGGTGTACTGGATGAAGAGAGTAAGAGAAAAAAACAAGTCAAGGGAGAGGTCACCATACATTCAATACAACTGAAACTGAGATGGGGATGAATTGCCAGAGATAGAGGTTTGAGAGAAGTTCCAGAGTCCATTTTTTAAATATGTTAAGTTCAAGAAGCTATCAGATACCCAAGTGGAGGTATCCAGTAGGCACGAGGATATAAAAGCCTTGAGTTCAGGGGAAGACATTCACTTGAGAATTGTCAGGGTATAAATAGTATTTAGTCTTGAAATAAAGCACCTAGGAAATGAGCATAGACAGAGAAGGAATCCAAGGACTGATCTGAGTACTCCATCATTGGAGGCTGAAGAGTGAAGGGTGGGGGATGGAGAGGGAGGTTGAAAAGGAGGAAGGATGGATGGTAAGGTAAGAGGAGAACCACGGAGTGGCATCCTGGAAGCCAAGTGAAACTAGTGTGCAAGGAGGGAGTGTCAAATGCTACTCAGAGGTCAAGAAAGAAGACAGCCCTGACCAGTTTGGCTCAGTGGATAGAGCGTCAACCTACGGACTGAAGGGTCCCAGGTTTGATTCCGGTCAAGGGCATGTACCTTGGTTGCGGGCACATCCCCAGTAGGGGGTGTGCAAGAGGCAGCTGATCGATGTTTCTCTCTCATCGATGTTTCTAACTCTCTATCACTCTCCTTCTCCCTCCCTCTCTGTAAAAAATCAATAAAATATTAAAAAAAAAAAAAAGAAAGAAAGAAGACAACTGAGAAATGATTACTGAATGATCTATGTGTTATTTTCTAAGCATGTTCTTCCCTACTACACAATATCACTTATCTTTTAATCCAAGGAAAATCCCAGTATTAGCCTATGAATACACATAAGGTTTCTGTTTAATGCAAATATATCCGTGTCTCATAAAAAAAAAATCAATGCTCTTAATCTAGACACAACATATTTTACAGTGAATAATGTTGAACAAATGCTTTGTCTGGTTCAAGTAATTGTCTCTCTGAAACAAGGTCCCCAACTACATCTTGCTTGTGCTCAGGAGGCGAAATCAGATAATTCAGCTATTTAAAAGTATTTATTTTGTTCTGCCACAAAGTAGCAATTACTCTTCAACTCATTTCCCTGTTCCTTAATTCAAACATCCTAGCCAAGACCCTAAATTTCCACATACTCCTTTAAAAACAAAGCAGAACACAATCAAATTCAAAACTTGGATGAGAAAGAGATATGTTGTGCCCTCACCTTCTTTCTTTTACTGCACAGAAGGTTAACAATCATTTGCTAACTCAAAAGCTGTGATTTATTTACATTTTGTCCTTACACTAAGATAGGAAATAAAATTTCTGGTGTCTTAATCTTAAAAAAGAATTACTGCTACAAAATAAGGACTTTAACTCTGTGCTCTACCAAGTAAAGTCTCAATAATCTACATTTCTGAAGCAGAACAATCATCACCAATAACTGGATCATGCAAACATCGTTCATGCCTTCCTAAAATGGCTATAACTTCTGAAGGAACTCTGCCTGTAATACCCTTCCCTGCCCTCCACCTTGCAATTTCCCAACTTGGGACTCAGCCTGAATGTTAACTTCTCTAGGCAGCCTAGATCCCTGGGTCCCCTCCAAAACTGCATCAAGGTTCCTCGCTGAGCCCATAGCACCCTCTGCTTACTCATATCCTAACACTTTAACACTCTGAACTGTAAATCTACTGACTAGTCTATCTCCCTCTCCAGACCATAAACATCTTGAAGGCAAGGACAGGATCTCATTCATTTGAATATCCTTAGTGTTGGGGATATATCAAACAATCAGTGTTTATTGAATGAATAAAATGAAATTTGACCTGGAATACCTTATGTGATTTTGTAGCACATTTTCCCTTAATAAACTAATTGAACTGATGCTGATATTAAAATTACTGGCACCTAATCACTTCCCCAGCTGATAGCAAAAACAAAAATATTTTCCCCACCTGATACTGGAAATAAAAAAATTAAAAGAGATTTGCTGCTCAAGATCAGCTCAAGGAGGAGTTATTATACCAGCTGCTCTTCCTGGTTCAAGACAGCAGCCTATGCTTCCTACAATACAGGAGGGGCTAATGGATCTCTGGATTGTTCTTGTCACCTCCCTTCCACCAATCCTGTATTCTCCTCTTTTCTGCCCTATTATTTTCTCTTTCCTTTTCTTACCTTCCTTTCCTTTCTCACTTTTGATACTTATCATTTGCTAATTATCTGTTCTCATTTCCTCTTTAACTTTTTTCTGTACTCCCTTCTCCATGCCTTATTTCAGAGTGACCCTGGAGAATCCATGGGCATTGCTTTGCCCAACTGGGAGAACTTAGGCCAAGGATGTTGCTGTATCTCATCACTTCTGTAAGGCACACCAACATATTTCTTCTGTTTCTGAGGAAACAAGTACCGACCTTATAACAGCAATGCAGGGTCACCAGCAAATAAAGTCAAATTGTTACTATCCACACAAAGTGGGAATGACGTTTCTGGGCTGCACTCTGAAAGTAATGAGAGAAAAGGACTCTTAATTTACTATAATTTTAAATGAAAGAGAAATGGGAAGCTAAATGTGAAAAGGGAAGAGAAAAAGAAACCATGTTTTTTTTAAAAAAAAATGCTGGTGTGTTGGTAGGGCAAATTGAAAAAGCTGCAGTATACTTACTGGGCCAGGTAGTTCAGGAAAAAAATGTAATCCCTGCCCCCTGGGAATCCAAGAGTCTTACTGAGTAGGAATCATGCCCACCACTCCCCAAATCCATAAATGTAAACATTAGAAAATAAGAAGGAAGAGATTCTCTTAAACCAAAAGAGTCAGAAACTTAACATAAGTGGATTGGATGTTCTGAAACAGAAAAATAAAGACTGAATGGAAAGCTTTCCGAGTTTAAAATAGAGGTGTTCCATGTATCAAAGTCAGTGTCACAAACATGAGAAGCAAAGGAAAGGAACAATCCACAACTAGGAGGCAAGAGGCTCAGCTCAGGTCCTACTAAGCTGTGTAAACTTGAGCAGGTCACTTCACTACTCTGATCCAGAAATGGATCTTCCATAAAATAGGTAGAATAATATCTTTCTGGAAACATTGCCTGTGATGATTAAATAAATAATGTGATATCACTTTGAAAGGTTTTGTTTAATAGTAAGTCAATGTGAGGTAAGGGGAAGCAAAAATCCTTCCTCTGAATGGAGTATAAATCCTGTGGTTCAATTTCCAGAGTCTAAGCCTGATTCACCTGCCCAGCCTCGTTAAACCCCTTAACCAACCTGCAGCCACTCAAGTGGGAGGAGAAAAGTCCTGTGTGAGGCTCCAGAGGTGGGGTGGTGACTATTTAGTCAGTTGCTCCATTATCTCAGTGGCTTCATCTGTAAAATGGGTGGTGTCTGAAGAAGTGAATAGTCCAGCGCCCTTTTTGCCAGATCTCAGGATCACCAGAGGTACCTGTGGCCCATACAACACATTATCAATACCAAAACATATTACAACTTAATAAACAGCCAAATGGAGGCTATTCTTGGGAGGAGGTATAAGACTCTGGAGGAAGTGGGCAGATTAAGAACTAGTAAAGTGAGGAGATAGATAGAGTCCTGAAGGTAAGAAATTAAGAGGAGGAAGTGGGCAGATTAAGAACTAGTAAAGTGAGGAGGTAGATAGAGTCCTGAAGGTAAGAAATTAATATTTCAAGCATAAAAGACTTAAGATAGGCAGTCTTGTGAATAAAGACCCAATGGATAAAATTTTCTTTAGGGAAAATAAATAGGTGGCAGATGCTTTGAATCATGATTAATTCTTGATTATATGTATTTTAGTCCTTTTGTTGTCTCTTAAGTTTTTAACATTTACTAATATTTTTAATTCCCTAATCAACTATCTCCCTACAACAGTGATGGCGAACCTATGACACTCGTGTCAGAGGTGACAAGCGAACTCATTTTTTTGGTTGATTTTTCTTTGTTAAATGGCATTTAAATATATAAAATAAATATCAAAAATATAAATCTTTGTTTTACTGTGGTTGCAAATATCAAAAAATTTCTATATGTGACATGGCACCAGAGTTAAGTTAGGGTTTTTCAAAATGCTGACACGCCGAGCTCAAAAGGTTCGCCATCACTGCCCTACAAGATAAGGCCCTCTATAGAGAACACTTCTACTTTAGGAGTTAAGTATTCACGCTCTGGGCCCAGATTGCCTAGCCTGAAATCCTTGCTTTACTAGCTATGTGACCTTCTTAGACGAAATCCTTCAGCTCTCTGTACCTCTGTGAAAAGGAAGTAACATCACTCCCACCTCAGGATGGAACCCTGCTTAGGCACCTATTTGTTGCTGGGCCCACAAGCTTTTTAATACATTGAACTCAGGAGGTTTTGTGGGAATTATATATGTACATTAATCATATTGGTAACACCTAATAACGGGTTTTTCATCACTTTAGTTTTGATGTGCCCTTATTTTTTTATTTTTAATCCTCACCTGAGGATATTTTTCCACTGATTTTTTTAGAGAGAATGGGAGAGGGAAAGACAGAAAGAAATACTGATGTGAGAGAAACACGTTGATTGGTTGTCTCCTGCACTTGCCCTGACCAGGGCCCCGGCTGGGGAGGAGCCTGCAACCGAGGTACATGCCCTTGATTGGATTGAATCCGGGACCCTTCAGTCCGCAAGCTGACACTCTATCCACTGAGCCATACAGGCTAGGGCTACTAGCATGTACCCCTATTTTTAACATAAAGGCAAAAATAAAAATCACCAGAGTAGCCCTGACCAGTGTTCTCAGTGGTTGGAGCATCCGCCTGAGCACAGAAGGGTTGTGGGTTGGCTCCCTGCCCTGATTGGGTGTGGGAGGCAATCAGTCAATGTGTCTCTCACATGGATGTATCTCCCTCCCTTTCCCTCTCCCTCTCTCCCTCCCTCTGAAAATGCAATGGAAAAAATATCCTCTGGTGAGGGTTAACAAAACAAACAAAAATCACCAGGCAGTGTGGCTCAGTGGCTGAGCATCGACCCATGAACCAAGAGGTGACTGTTCAGACTCCAGTCAGGACACATGCCCGGGTTGAGGGGCTTGATCCCAGTACGGGTCATGCAGGAGGCAGCCGATAGATGATGTCTCTCTCCCTTCCTCTCTCTCTAAAAATCAGTAAAACATATTTTTTAAAAATTACCCGGATATATTGCATGTAGTAAAGGATAAGTACCATTTTACAAAAATGTTGTTTCTGTTCTATACATGGTACACAGAGGTCTGTGATTATGTAAAATGTACTCCTCACAGTGGTGTGCTTCTGAAAAGCGGGGACCTCTGAATTCACACACAATGAAGCTCTGCACGGTGCCCGGCACAGAGTGCGCCTGAGCGCTCTTCCCCGGTTGCTGCCGTGATGCACCTGCCCGAGGAGGTGTCTGCAGGACTGTGCCGCGGCCATGGGAACGCGCCCGGAGAGGCTGGCGACGGGCTGTGAGTGAGAGGAAGCAGAGGCCCTGCGCTCCGGGTCGGACACCCACGCGCAGAGCCTGCTGAGGCACAGGTGTTGCTGGGCCCACAGGTTATTTATGACCCTGCACTGAGGCGCCCACAGACTGCACTGTATCTAACTCTGTCACGCTCTGTCAATATTTGCGGAGAAATGGGGGCCTGGCGCCAGTGTACAACTGTCTGTCTTTACCTGGTGGGGTGGGGAAGGCGGAGTCACAGCCACTGGAGCTGAAGGAAGCGAGTGAGTCAGAGAGAAACTGCTGCTCCCTGGAGCCGGGCGGACGCCGAGGGCCCGGGTGAGGCCGGACTGACAGCTGCCGGGCCTCCGCGCGGCTGAGTCACTGCCCTCCCGTCCTCACCCGGCGCCTCATCCAAAACAACCCCGGAACCACGGGAACCCCCAAACGCGTACAAACGGGGGCAACTCCCCACCAAAAGGTCACCTGAGGGCATCCCTTTAAACGACAAGCCCACCTGGACGTGCAACTAGCACTTAGATTCTAAAATTCTCATGTACAGAAAAACTTGGAGATGTGCTCACCCATAAGGAAATAAGGAGGTCTGGGTTCCATCCTTGACACTGTGACCTTGAGTTAATCACGTCATCTCCCTGTGCCTAAGTGAATTCATCTGCTAAAAAAAAAAAAAGAGAGAGAGAGAACGATCATACCACCTACCTCGGAGGATCGCGGTAAAATGAGATGGTTTGCAGTAAAATGCCTCGCACAGACCGAGCCGTGGTCCAGGCACAATAAGTGTCCCTTCTAGACTAAGCGTGACCACCAGGGGCAAACTGAGGGTCACCGTCCTACTCGCCGGCGGGAAAAACCACCGGCCGCCCGGTCGCCTCGGGGACACGGTGTTTCACGGACCGACGAGGCCATTCCTGGTCTCCCCTCGGGGCGCGGGGCCGGGGGGCAGCCGTTCCCGCCCCGCTCCCTAAGGCAGCGACCCCCAAGTGCTTTGTTACTGGGGCTCCCGTGGCCCAGGGGCCCAGCCCCCACTGGGACTGAATTTAAACTGAGCGGCAGCCTCGGTTTCATGCCTACATTTTAGTTCCCATTCCCGGTTCCAAATAACGAGAGAACGGCATTAAAGGTCGCCCCCCGCCCAGGTGTGGACCACCCTGTGGGGGCGTCGGGGGGTGAGGGG
>NW_005359516.1:2667378-2667688 GCF_000412655.1 Myotis brandtii | reverse complement strand
AGGTGCGCCCCCAAAGCACTGCTCGGCACCCCACGAGTAAATACGGCCCCGAAGAGGCACACCATTGTCTTAAACAGCTGAGGGGGCTGCCACAACTAAAGCGCCACCGGGGCGGGAGGTGGGGTTTCTGCGGGCTTAACCGAAAGAAACTTGCAAAATGCAAACAAAGCATTATGTAAATGGACGCCATGCTTTCAGGGCCACGTTTCTAGCACTTCCCAGAAACCACGAACAGCGCCGCAACTTGGGCGGCGGCCGGGGGTGGGTTTCGGTCTTTCTCCTCACCGGCCACAGGGCCACGGCCTAGGCC
>NW_005359516.1:2666747-2667110 GCF_000412655.1 Myotis brandtii | reverse complement strand
CGCCCGTTTTAAATCCGCGGCGTCCCCGCTGCCGCCTGCAGTCACCGCCAGGCCTGCCCTCGTTCCTCCTGGCCCAAACTCCTTTTGCAGGGCGGCAAAATAATGTGTCGCCCCCATTCACAACACTAACGTTTCCAAACATCTGCCGGTGCCACCAGGGTTAACAAAATAAATATTTTGTTTTGAAAATTTGCCGGACTCACAGTGTCTGCCCGTCGGAGCTTTATATTCAAGGCTAGGTTGTTAAAGGATTTTTATAAAACTACCATCTGCAGGTTGGCGCAATCTTGTGACCTAAAAAAGACGGGTCCTCATTTTTTTTTCAAGGGGTCCTGCGCAGCAAGCACTTCCGGGGTCAGAGGT
>NW_005359516.1:2637031-2666523 GCF_000412655.1 Myotis brandtii | reverse complement strand
GGCAGTTTTGGGCCTACACCTCCCCTCCCCCCCCGCCAGCCACCAAAGACTTGACCACGTAACGAGCCCAACTCCCCCGAACGCCGCCCGCCGCTCGCCATGGATGCCGGTGTGACTGAAAGTGGACTAAATGTGACTCTCACCATTCGGCTGCTTATGCACGGAAAGGAAGTGGGCAGCATCATCGGGAAGAAAGGGGAGTCGGTTAAGAGGATCCGCGAGGAGAGTGGCGCGCGGATCAACATCTCGGAGGGGAATTGCCCGGAGAGAATCATCACTCTGACCGGCCCCACCAATGCCATCTTTAAGGCCTTCGCTATGATCATCGATAAGCTGGAGGAAGATATCAACAGCTCCATGACCAACAGCACGGCGGCCAGCCGGCCCCCGGTCACCCTGCGGCTGGTGGTGCCGGCCACCCAGTGCGGCTCCCTGATTGGGAAAGGCGGCTGTAAGATCAAAGAGATCCGCGAGAGCACCGGGGCCCAAGTCCAGGTGGCGGGGGATATGCTGCCCAACTCCACCGAGCGGGCCATCACCATCGCTGGCGTGCCGCAGTCCGTCACCGAGTGTGTCAAGCAGATCTGCCTGGTCATGCTGGAGACGCTCTCCCAGTCTCCGCAAGGGAGAGTCATGACCATTCCGTACCAGCCCATGCCGGCCAGCTCTCCGGTCATCTGCGCGGGCGGCCAAGATCGGTGCAGCGACGCTGCGGGCTACCCGCACGCCACCCATGACCTGGAGGGACCACCGCTAGACGCCTACTCGATTCAAGGACAACACACCATTTCTCCGCTCGATCTGGCCAAGCTGAACCAGGTGGCAAGACAACAGTCCCACTTTGCCATGATGCACGGCGGGACCGGATTCGCCGGAATTGACTCCAGCTCTCCGGAGGTGAAAGGCTATTGGGCAAGTTTGGATGCATCTACTCAAACCACCCATGAACTCACCATTCCAAATAACTTAATTGGCTGCATCATCGGGCGCCAGGGCGCCAACATTAATGAGATCCGCCAGATGTCCGGGGCCCAGATCAAAATTGCCAACCCAGTGGAAGGCTCCTCTGGTAGGCAGGTTACTATCACTGGTTCTGCTGCCAGTATTAGTCTGGCCCAATATCTAATCAATGCCAGGCTTTCCTCTGAGAAGGGCATGGGGTGCAGCTAGAACGGTGTAGGTCCACTCATAACCTCTTTCTGCTGTTTTTCCCATGATCCAAATGTGTAATTTCTGGTCAGTGATTCCAGGTTTTAAATAATTTGTAAGTGTTCAGTTTCTACACAACTTTATCATCCGCTAAGAATTTAAAAATCACATTCTCTGTTCAGCTGTTAATGCTGGGATCCATATTTAGTTTTATAAGCTTTTCCCTGTTTTTAGTTTTGTTTTTGGGTTTTTGGCTCATGAATTTTATTTCTGTTTGTCAAAAAGAAATGTAAGAGTGGAATGTTAAGAAATTTCAGTTTAGTTCTGTAATGTCAAGAATTTAAAAATTAAAAAGTGGATTGGTTAAAAAAAAATAATGCTTCATATTTGAAAAAGCTGGGAACTGCGATCTTAAACTCTTTGTTGGTGCATTTTTTTCCCCTTCCCTTTTAGTGTTAGGCATTTGCAGGGAGAAACGTGGGCCCGTCCTCGGTATTCTCTCAAGCCCTTTGCATCTCATTGGTAAGATTCCATTTCCTCTCCGTCCCAACAAAGGAACACTGCAGGTTGGGCCTGCTTTGGGATATTTGCAGAGACATAGGGTCTCGCTGGGAGAGTAACATCCCTCCCTCCACCCAAGTTCCAGAGAGGCCTCTGCCCATTTCTCTGATAGAAAACGTGCTTTCTCGGATGGAAAAGTATGCCCACTCGTTAGGACCTCTGAATGGCCCTGTGTCCTCTGGCCTAACCAGCCCCCATCCCCACCCCCAATCTCACTGGAAAACTCTTAGCCAGGAACAAAAAAATGTTCTGAGGTGGGAGGAGCCCCAGGGGACCCGGAGAGGGGGGGGCTGGGGAGGAAGGGAGAGGCTGAGGTGGGGGGAAGGGAAGGGAAGGGGGCAAGGGTGGGTTTGAGGGTTGGAAGGGCATTTGCTAGAGGGTGGTTGGCGGTAGGGATAGAAGGGTCTTGGTTGGGCTGCAGGACTGAATGAATGGGGGATGGTATCAGTGGGGCACACGTGGCAAGCAGGCACCTGTGGCAAGCAGCCTGTCAGAGGATGTTATTACACCTGCCAAGTGGCGTATCCAGAAACAAAAGAGGCCTAGCTCCTAATTCTTCAGCTGTGTGCAATATTTAGAGAAATCATTGTACCAGGAAATAATCCTGCCTAAATGGGGCAGTCTCGAAGGCAGGAATGTAGACTGAGCCATTGGCTAAGTGCTAAGAATGACCTCGGTGTTAAACGTGTGGATTCTTGGTTCCTGCCCCAAATTTAGGCTGCATTTTTAAAACTCCAAAAGGTTCTTAGATTTGAGAGCCACTGATTCTCTTCACCAGTGAATTAGGAAAATCCTGCTGTGAAGGCTCATATCCACATCAGCCGGTGGGACCAGGCTGGACCCGATGAGAGAAGGAAAATGATCATTAGGCAAAGATACACTAGAAACAACACTACAAGACAGTAGACGATTAAGTGCCAAATTGTAGCTCAAACCCCAGGCACTGTGGGAGATCACTAACATGAAGAATAATTCTGATGGGAGGAGAACTTTATCCATGATAAGTATATGTTGAGACTTATTCTCTACAGGGCATCGGCTCCTTTTTTCCTGAGGTACAGACCTGGTTCTGAGAGTCCCTGGAGGTAAGATTGGGGTCTTCCATATACTTCACATCCTCTCTGGGGTCCGGCACACAGTCATTGAAAGAAGCCCAGATTCTGGAGTTAAACCTGAGTTCAAATTTTGAGTTCTGCTACTTGTGGCCTTGGGCAAATTACTCCACCTCAGTATAAAATGGTGGTAAAAGTACTCATCTGGGCTTATGGGAAAAAGAAAATAAGAGCATGTATTTAAAGCAAAAGAACACTCACAACACAGTAAACTTATATATGCTTTAGATTGCAAAAAGCCCACTTCTGCCCACAACATATTTGGGCACAGAAGAAAGATTAAAAGGTAGGGAACAAAGCAATGTATACTAAATAAGCTAAGACAATTGGGCTGAGGGGCCAAGACAGGTAAAGGAGTCCCTACTGAAGACCCAGAAATGGGTTAAGTGTCTCCTGAAAATAATAAACACAAATTAAGTTTGCATAAGGTAAGGATGGAATGGATCATTAGGCTGACCCCTCAAACACCAAGGCAAGTCATTTGTGAGGAGTCCCTGAAACTTGCTGGGTTTAACGGATTTGATTGAACATCTATGTACAAAATGAACTATAACTTGATGATTTGGTACAATTGGAAGATATATAGCAGCTCATTGTAGTTAGAGTATGGTAGGTGGTAAATGGAGGGAGAGGAGGTGGAGGAAGCCATTAAATCATTTGAGGCTAAATTATAAACAGCCTTGAGTGCCATAATAAAGGGTTTGAGCTTTACCCTAAAACCCAGTGATCTCCAAACATTTTCTTTAAATGTACCCCTTCAGTAACAAGTCTTCAACATATATCCTTAGTACATATTTGAGTACTTATAAATTACATATATGTATACTAGTCATGCTTATTTATAAACCATATACAAACATTAAATGAAAATATATCAGAAAAACACAAAAAAAGTGTAAATAGTTAAGGTAAAAAACAAATTGAAGCCCAGCTGGCATGGCTCAGTGTTGAGCCGTCAACCTATGAACCAGGAGGTCATGGTTTGATTCCTGATCAGGCCACATGCCCAGGTTTCGGACTCGGTCCCCAGTGCAGGGGGAGGGTGCAGGAGGCAGCTGATCGATGATTCTCATCATTGATGTTTCCATCTCTCCCTCTCCCTTCCTCTCTAAAATCAATAAAAATATATTTTATATATACATATATATTTTTAAAAACACAAACAAATTGAAATCTAATTTCCAATAGTTCTTTTTACCCCTTCCCTCTGGTCATTTTAGAGACCACTTGAAGGGAATACTGGGGAAAACAATTTCAATGTCATAGGTATCCTTGGGGAGTAGAATTTCAGAAGAGTGATGGGGAAGCCAAATTGTACCAAGACAGAAGGCACTGGGGTGAGGCAGTGGAGACAGGAGTGTAGCTGGCTCAAAACTTGGTGGTGCAAAGGAAAGAAAGAAATAGACAACTTGAAGGGGAAGAATTGGAGAAATGGGGTTTGGGGGGTTTTATTTTTTATTTTTAAAGGAACCTCACTAAAAGTAGATCATAGGGAATCAATAGAAGGCTGAAAAAAGCTGCAGTTAAGAAAGGACTGGATAGAAGAGGGTCTTGGAGCAGTAAATATCAGATGCCAGGCCAGTTTAACTATTAGAATGTAATTCACTTTGTCCCCACAGGATTCCTCTCCTCTCTCTTTGGGGCAGCTTGAGTATATCCTGTCCTCTTTTGGATTAAGGACTGGAAATCCTTAATCCAAAGAGTTGCTGTGTTTCTTGTCACAGCCCCATTCCTATCACCAGCTGTTAGGCCACAGCCACTGCCAGTCAGGAGTGTATAATAATTTCTCTAAACATTAGCAAGCACCTGTTGTGCCGTAGCCACAGGAGTTTTATCGCCCACCCCAATCCCCAGGCCCCTCGCTTCACTCGACATATTACCACCACCACATGCCCTACCCCAGGGAGCAGTTTGGGCAATGAATCTTAAGTTCGCCTCTAGAATGGCTACTTATTCTCTGTCACCTGGAGAGTAAACTGTTTGCCCAGAGCTTGAGGTCTGTGAGTCGAATCTACCTCATCCCCTGCTACTCTTGGCTACCCCACGTAGTAGTGAGCCGCATACTGTCCAGCATCTCTGGGCCTGTCCCTCCTGCCAATGAGACAGCACTCAGCCAGACATATAAATAGGCAGTCACAACCAGAGAAGGTTCTGCTGCCAAGTCTCTGGCCACCTTGCCTGGCCTGGGCACCTGTGGGGCCTTCCTAAAATTCCAATCTGACCACATCACTCCACCGCTTAAAGGCCATCAAGTCCCACCTCTACCCATGGTCTACAAAAGAAAACCCACACTTCTCAGCACAGCTCACAGATATCTTCAGGATCTGTTCCCAGCAGCCTCCGCAGTACAAGGCCTCCCATACAGAACGACTTGTAGCAGTGGTTCTCAACCTTCCTAATGCCGCGACCCTTTAATACAGTTCCTCATGTTGTGGTGACCCCCAACCATAAAATTCTTTTCGTTGCTACTTCATAACTAATTTTGCTACTGTTATGAATCGTAATGTAAATATCTGATATGCAGGATGTATTTAGGCGACCCCTGTGAAAGGTCATTCGACCCCCAAAGGGGTCGCGACCCACAGGTTGAGAACTGCTGATTCCCAGTCATTCTGTTTGGTAATTCTTGCACTTGGGAAATAATCGTTTCTTGGTAATTCTGAGACTGGCTGCCCTCTTCTTCGTTACCTGCCTGGGGTTCTGGGGCTCCTACTCTTGAGCATCAACATTCAGCAGGGAAGATGACACTCTGCTGAGGAGCAGGAGACTCAGTAGTCCTACCTCTGACATCAACTTCTGGGGTGACCTTGGAGAAGCCGCTCCCCCTATCTGGGTCTTAGTCCTCCATCTGAGAAGAGGGGATAAGATAATACCCACAGTTCTCTGGCTGCCATTAGAAATAATGCTGCCTTTGTGGGTGCCCATCCCTGCTTCTGCCTCCTGCCACAAGGCTGGCTTCTGACACATAGATCTTTCATAAACACTCTAAGAGAGAGAAACGGAAGTTAAAAAACCAGCAGCAACAAGCCCCAGCTTGGCATTTTGGGTAACTACTCACGAGGGCTTGATTGAGGAGGAAGCAAAAAGAAAGGAACTATCAAAGAATGTTGCTCTGACCATTTTTGAAGGTGCTGCCACCTCTCAACTCCATGGGGAAGAGGAGAGGGCAGTAGAGGGGAAAGCAAAGGGGGCATGCCAGAGAGTTACACGGAAGCAGTTAGCCCCCTGAGCAGACTCAAGCCTCCTCCCTCTCCTTCCCCTGCTCTCAGGCCCTAACGATGGGACTCTGTGAGAGGGCTCTGACCCCTGAATGTCCGGTGGACCTGTGTCTACTAAAGTAGAGAGAGGGTGACTGTAGCTGCCCCACTTCTCCTTCCAGGACTCCAGACATCTGCCGCCAGGCTGAGTACACCTTGGTAGGGAGCTGAGGCAGCTGTACTTCAGTGACAGCAAACCCTACCCAATTAGTCACTGAGGTGGTGAAAGACATCAAATTAGTTATCCCTAAGCAGGTGACCCACTATGAGGAGATACAGACACACCTTCTTAAACCTGCCTCCATGTGAATGAAAACCTGTACTTTCATTTGTTAGTTCGCCTCTACTTCAGAAAGCATTTTCAGGGCTTGCTCAAGAGACCTTCTCCTGCCCTGTTCGGTGTGGCTCAGTGGGTTGACGCGTCATCCTGTACATCAAAAGGTGGTGGTTTGATCCCTGGTCAGGGTGCGTAAGGGACCAATAGATGTTTCTCTCTCTCCTCTCTCTCTCTCTCTCTCTCTCTCTCTCTCTCTCTCTCTCTCTCTCTTTCTCTTCTTCTCCCTCTGAAAATCAATTTTTAAAAAAGATAAATAAAAATATATACAATTAAACTCATGCTTAAAAAAAAAATAACCTTCTCCCACTGGTTCCTGATAGGACCTTAGTGAGGTTAGTTGTAATCATTTCCCAGCCTGGAACCTGGAACCTGAGCAGGTCCAAAGCAACATCCTCAGGACTGGCTAACATTTATCAAATTCTTACTATGTGCAAATCACTGTTTCAAGAACTTTAAATGAATTAACTCACTGAATCTATAGAACCCTATGAGATAGATATTATTTTGATGCCACTTTACAGGTGAGAAAACTAAGGCACACAGCAATGAGGTGACTTGTCCAAGGTTACAGAGCCAGTATTTGAACATAGGCGATATGGTCCCCACACTGTTCCTTTTACTCACTATTCTGGACTGTCTCACTAAGCCAGAGAAACTGCTCCTGGGAGAGTCTAAACAGACAGATAGTCTTCACTTTATTTTTGTCTTGAATAACTTTCACTGCCCAATTTTTCAAGTAAGATGGTGATACATATTTTATGAAACATACATGAATATGTAATACATGAAAATCCATATTGCTGTTAACATTCTCCATTATTTGTTAAATATAAGACTCCTTTAAAGTAGCATGTATGTATTATATTTTTTATGTGATCATACTCTACACATTAATTTGTGTGCTAGTTTTCTTCTTATTAAATTGAGATTCATTCATATACCATAAAATTCACCATTTTATTTTATTTTTTTAACTAGAGGCCTGGTGCATGAATTGTGCACATTGAAATGAAATTAATTAGGAGAAATATTTTAGAGGCCAGGGAGGGATCACAGGAAGTTGGCTCCAGGGCATGTCCGGCCCATCTCACCCAGTCCCAATCGGCTGGACCTCAGCAGCAAGCTAAACTACTGGTCGGAGCGGCTGCCCCCTGGTGGTCAGTGTGCATCATAGCAACTGGTCAAGTGGTTGACGCTTATCATATTAGGCTTTTATATATAAAGGTATGTTTTTATTGATTTTAGAGAGAGAGGAAGGAAGAGGGGGAGAGAGAGAGAAACATCAATGACAGAAATATCGACCCCACTGGGGTTTGAGCTCACAACCCGGGCATGTGCCCTAACCAGGAATTGAACTGGCAACCTCTAGGTTCATGAAAGGACACTCAACCAACTGAGCCACACTGGCCAGGGTTAAAATTCATCATTTTAGAGTGTACAATTTAGTGGGTTTTGGTATAATCACAACGTTGTGCAATCATCACCACTACCTTATGCCAGACATTTTCATCACCTCAAAAAGGAACCCACACCCATTACTAGTCACTCCTCACTACTCACCATTACCCCATTCCCTGGCAACCAATAAACTACTTTCTGACTCTATGATTTGCTTATTCTGGACATTTCATATAAATAGACTTACATAGGATGTGACCTTTTGTATCTGGTTTCATTCACTTAGCATAGTGTTTTCAAGATTCATCCATGTTGTAGCATGTATCACTACTTTATTTCTTTTCATGGCTGAATATATTCCATTGTATAATTCTACCACCTTTTGTTTATCCATTCACCAGTAGATGGACATTGGGTTATTTCCACTTTGGGGAATTATGGACAATGCTGTTTTGAAGTTTTTATGTGAACCTATGGTTTCTTGGGTATATACCTAGGAGTGGAACTGCTGGGTCATACGATTACTCTATGCTTAAGTTTTTGAGAAACTACCAAATTGTTTTCCCAGTGGCTGCACCATTTTACATTCCTACCAGCAGTGTATGTGGATTCCAATTTTTCCACATTCTTGCCCAGACTTGTCAGTTTCCTTTTTTTTTTTTTTTTTGCAGTCACCCAAGTGGGCATGAAGTGGTACCTCATTGTGATTTTGATTTGCATTTCCCTAATGATTTGAGTTTTCTTTATTGAGTATTTTATTTGAAGGAATGTCTACTCCAATATTTTGCTGATTTTAAACATTGGGTTATTTGTCTTTTTGTTATTTATTTGTAAGAGTTCTTTATATATTCAGAATCTTACCTGATAGATGACTGTAAATATTGTCTGCTATTCCGTGGGTTGTCTTTTAACTTTCTTAATAGTGCCCTTTGAAGCACAAAAGTTTTTAATTTTGATAAAGTCAAGTTTACCTATTTTTTCTTTTATTGTTGTGCTTTTGGTGTCATATTTAAGAAACCATTGATTAATCCATTACTAATGTTTCCTTTTCTAAGCGTTTTATGGTTCTATGTCTTACACTATAAAATTCTTAAAACAAAACAAGTATAAATCTTCATGACCTTGGATTTAGGTATTTGAGTTAATTCCTTTTTTAAAAAAAATCATATATGAGCATTTATTCCAAAACTGCTGGCAGTATGGGAAAGCAACAGGTCACCCACAAAAATCTGCTCTACACCCCCCAAAAGCCAGCTGCTTATATTGGGTAGGACAAAGATTACATGGGGAAGTAGGAATTACAGGCATGGGGAAGTAGGCAATGAGGGTTGGGTGGGACTCCATTGTTTGGGCAACAGGGTTGTTAATCTTTCCATGATATTAAGCAGTTCTTGAATGAGAATGGACCTTATTCCAAGGTTGACTGCCAGGTCCAAGGTTGACTCCCAAGTCCCCAGGACATACAACTCCCAGCCAGGTTAGACTGTCCTTTCTCCGTTGCAGGCTTTGTCCCAGGCCCTAGTCAGAGTGAGTGCACTAATTCTTTTTTTTTTTTAATATATTTTATTGATTTTTTACAGAGAGGAAGGGAGAGAGATAGAGAGTTAGAAACATCGATGAGAGAGAAACATCGATCAGCTGCCTCCTGCATACCCCCCACTGGGGATGTGCCTGCAACCAAGGTACATGCCCTTGACTGGAATCGAACCCGGGACCCTTGAGTCCACAGGCCGACACTCTATCCACTGAGCCAAACCGGTCAGGGCTAATTCTTGAGTTAATTCTTGTGTATTTGGTCTGAGTAGAGCTCCAAATTCATTCTTTTGCATGTAGATATCCAGTTGTCCCATCACCATTTATTGAAAAAACTATTTTTTCATTATATCCTATTTTTTAACTTAATAAATCGTGAACATTTTCACTATAATAAATAATATTTTGCAGTAGTATTTTTTATTGGCTGTATGTACTCCATTCCACTGATATAATTTATTTAACCAATCTCCTATTTACAGACATTGAAGTTGTTTTTACATTTTGCTGCCTTAAATCATACAGTGGTGAAATATTTACAAAAATATCTTGAGATACATTTCTGATTATTTTCTTAGGACAAATTATTCAAAAGAAGAAAGGCTGGATTAAAGGCTAGTTCCATTTTCAAGGCTTTAGATGCATATTATTACTTAGCTTGCAAGCAGCGGTCTTCAAACTTTCCCTTAACACTCTTAAAAATTATTGAGGTTTTAAAAGGCTTTTGTTTGTGTGGGTAATTTATATTCATTTTAACTATCTTAGAATTAAAGCATAGAGGAATTTTAAACATTTATATATATTAATTTATTTAAAATGACCAATGAAACCATTAACTGCTAACATAAGAAATATATATATTTTTAAAAATGTATATTTTTATTGATGTCAGAGAGGGAGAGAGAGAGAAACATCAATGATAAGAGAGAATCATTGATCGGCTGCCTCCTGCACACCCCCTAGAGGGGATCGAGCCGGCAACCAGGGCATGTGCCCTTGACCAAAATTGAACCCGGGACCCTTCAGTCCACAGGCCAATGCTCTACCCACTGAGCCAAACCAGCTAGGGCTAAGTAATATATTTTTATTAAAAACAACAATTTTCCAAAACAAAAAATATTTAGTGAGAAAATTGGCAGTTTTTTGTTTGTTATATTTATTTATTTATTTTTGCAAAGCTCTTTAATGTCTGGCTTAATAGAATATGCTGGAGTTTCGCCTCTGTTTCTGCATCAATCTACTGTGATACTGCACATCATCTAGCCTCTGGAAAACTGTGCCCTAGCTAGTGAGAGAATGAGAATGAAAAGGGCAAACATCTTAGTATAATCATGAAAATAGTTTTGCCCTCTCAAACCGGTCTCAAGAAACCCTAGGGCTGGGTCTCTGACCACTCTTTGAGAAATGCTGCTCAATAGAAAGATTTTACCAAACTACACTATCACCACTGTGCCCTTTTCCCTGCATCTTCTTCAACACTGGGCATGATATACTCTTTTTAACATTTGCTAATTTGTTCAGCAAAAAGCAGGCTCTCTGTGATTTTAATTTGCATTCTATAATTTCTAATACTATGGAACCTTTTTCATGATTTTCGTAATTTATATTTTTCTTTTATGAATTGCCTCTGTATCATTTGCACATTTTCTTCCTGGGATGGGCATCTTAATGATTGTAAGAGTACGTTTTATATTCAGGGTATTAGCGCTTTGTCATGAATGTTGCATATATTTTTTATGTACACGAGGAGTTTTTTTGTTTTGCTTTATTAATTAATTTTTCAGATTTAAAATTTTTCTTAATTTTTTAAATTGATTTTTAGAGAGGAAGGGAGATAGATAGAAACACTGATTAGAGAGGACAATCATTAATCGGCTGCCTCCTGCACTCACCCCCACTGGAGATCAAGCCTGCATCCCGGGCTTGTGTCCTGCCTGGGAATTGAACCAGTGACCTCTTGGTTCCTGGGTCGACATTCAATACTTGAGTCACACCGGCTAGACTACAAGAGGTTTTTATTATTATTGTTTTTATACAGGCAAACCTATCAGTATTTTTAATGGTTTCGTCCTTTCCTTTCCCCTAACACACAGTCAAATATGTAAATTGTCCTCTAATTTAATTTCCCACCAGCAGTGTATGAATGTTCCTGCTTGGCCTAGGAAGGCATCAGGAGACATCTGATTAGCACTTTCATAGTATTAATAAAATCTTACCTTTTTTATATTTTTATTGATTTCAGAGAGAAAAGGAGAGGGAGAGAGAGATAGAAACATCAATGATGAGAGAGAATTATTGATTCACTGCCTCCTGTACACACACACCCCCTCCCTGGTTTAGGGATTGAGCCCAAAACCAGGGCATGTGTCCTTGACCTGGAAACAAACCTGGGACCCTTCAGTCCGCAGGCTAATGTTCTAGCCACTGAACCAAACTGCCTAGGGCTCCATTGATTTTTAGAGAGAATGGGAGAGGGAAAGACAGAGAGAAACACATTGATTGGTTGCCTCCTGAACGCTCCCCGACCAGGAGCTGGACCTGAGAAGAGCCTACAACTGAGGTACATGCCCTTAACGGGAATCAAACCTTGGGACCCTTCAGTCCACATGCCAACACTCTACCCCAGTGGTTCTCAACCTTCCTAATGCCGCGACCCTTTAATACAGTTCCTCATGTTGTGGTGACCCCCAACCATAAAATTCTTTTCGTTGCTACTTCATAACTGTAATTTTGCTACTGTTATGAATCGTAATGTAAATATCTGATATGCAGGATGTATTTTCATTGTTACAAATTGAACATAATTAAAGCATAGTGATTAATCACAAAAACAATATGTAATTATATATGTGTTTTCTGATGGTCTTAGGCGACCCCTGTGAAAGGGTCATTCGACCCCCAAAGGGGTCACAACCCACAGGTTGAGAACCGCTGCTCTACCCACTGAGCCAAACCGGTGAGGCAAGCATGTCAAATTCAAAGACTAACATGGACCAAATAAAAGAGGTATTCAGCCCTCAGGCCACGAGTTTGACATGCTTGGGCTAGAGCAAAATCTTATCATTTTTATCCTATTGATTATTTGGGTATTAGAAACTGAAAATAAACTCACATCTGAGCCATAATGATCTTTACTGTCATCATTCTAGGACACTTCCCAACCAAATGTTGTTGGGAAGAAAACTCCTGCTCACCCAGAGCAGGGTGACAAATGTGGGTTTTATTGTTTGTGTGGCAGAGTAGGTGGGTCTTACCTGCTCAGAAGACTGGAGACCCATTTCGGTGGGCATTCTGGCCTCCTGCCAACACTATGGTGCCCAGCAGGGGGCTGTCTGATCAGTACCCTGGGGTGAGGCCAACTTATACACAAAATTTTAGCAAGGGATTTGGGTATCCAAGAAGTTAAAGCTTTATTAGGGGACAATAGCCTAAGCATTCATGACCCATTTCTCAGGAAGAGAGGTTTTAAATCAAGAAAAGGAAACTAGAACTTAACAGTCTGACAGGATATTCTAGCTAACCACAAATTTACAGAATTACAGCTTAGCTACAGCGATATTCTCCTTTAGCAGCTTTTCAGACCTCTCCAGTACATACTACCTTCTATAGCTCGACTTCTCTGGAAAAGGTAACTAGAAACCATTACAAAGTGGATTTTGTGTCCAAGGTGAGAGCGGGCCCCATTAGCTGGAATTTTCTCAATATTGTTTCCCACATTCTTAACCACACTAGAGGTTTTTCTTTGCCAGTCTGGCAGATGTAAAAAAAAAAAAAAATAGCATAGCATTGTGTAAATTTTCATTCCTTAGCTTAATAGTGAGAAAAAAAAATGTTTTTCAGCTGTTTGCATTCCTCCCTTGGTGAATTACCTATTAATAACTTTTTTACCTTTTTTATTGGGGCGTTCATATTTTTCTTATTGATTGAGGAGCACATCAGGTAGCAAAATATTAACCCTTCATTATATATACTGAACTTTTTCTTAGTGTATTAGTTTCCTTTTAACTTCTGCTCTGCAGTATTTTCTAATGATTAAATAGCTAAATCTATCAATCTTTAACTTTCTGGTTTCTGCCTTTAGTATCATACTTTGGAAGTCTTCCCTCACCACCACATTTACAAAATAAAAAAAATCCTCTTTTTCCTTCTAGTATTTTATGTTTTCATTTTTTACATTTAAATCTAAGGGATCTGAAATTTATTTTGCTATCTATGATGGGAAAAGCTAACAATTTTTTCCCCAAAAAATTGCTGTATAGTTGTCCCAATGATATTTATTGAATAATCCAGGAATGACAAATATGTGGCCTAAGTGTATTCTCCTCCTCCTGGGCCCCTGGAAGACATTTCTAATCAAACGCAGAACTCCTGGCTAAGCCTAGACTCAGCCTCCAAGCCCTCCTATAACTTCAGGCAGCCACCGCCTTCCTGTGTAGTCTGAATCTAGATGACACTTTTTGTCATCCCCTAGACTAATCCATCATTTTCCCTATCAATGTGAGAGGCCTTTATTAGACAATACATTCTTTTTTATTCTAGACTTTCCTTTCTGTTTTATCAATATGCCTGCCTCTTCTTATAGCAGCTCTCCTCCCTGTTTGGTTATTATGACTATGTATGAAATGGTAATATCTGGTAGCACAAGCCTTACACCCTTTTCAACACTTTAACTATTTTCTCTCATTTAAACTTCTGACTAAATTTATTGCATCGAAGTACCTCCAAAATTAATTAATTAAAAATTCATATTAGATTTTCCAATTTAGGTATATAGTATTTCTTTCCATTTTTAAAGATCCCCTTTATGTCTCTGAATAGTTTTATTCTGATAGGTCATTTACATTACTGGTTAAATTTATTCCTAGATATCTTATATTTTTTATGGCTATTATAAGTAGAATTTTTTTTCAGTATAACATCTAAATTCTTATTATTAGAATGAAAGCTTCATGGGAGCAAAGACCAAACTTCTTTTGTTCATAACTGTAACCATAGAGCTTAAGAAACAGTGCCTCCACATTTTAGGTTCTCAATAAAGTTTTTAAATGAGTAAAAGAATAAAGGCATAAAGCAATGCTATTGTCTTAGTGTGTCATCTATAATAATAAAAGCATAATATGCTAATTAGACTGGATGTCCTTCGGGACGAAGCTGGGGCTGTGAGGGAAGCCCGGGTCCCGGGTACCGGAGGGAAGCTGGTGCCGACAGCTGTGGGAAGCAAGGCCTACTCTTGCACAAATTTCGTACATCAGGCCTCTAGTTGATTTATCACAGGCAACCTTACTAAATTATTTGATTAGCTTTGTTTTTCAAGTGATTCTCTGGAATTACTATCTGTAAATAATAATTACCTTTTTCTAGCATATATTGTTCTTATTCTTCTTATAAGACTTATCGAATTGAATAGAACAATGATAACAACATAGGGTAATAAGTTATGTGAATGTGGTTCTCTCAAAATATCTCATTGTACTATACCCACCTTTTCACTTAAAGGAAGCACTTCACAGTTTCTCTTTGGCATATCTGAATTGCCAGCAGCACTACTCTTATACTTTGGGGCCATGATTAAGTAAAATAAGGGTTACTTGAACATAAGCACTGTGATACCATGACAACTGATCTGATAACTGAGAGGCTACTAATTGACCAACTGGAGAATAGCATATATGCTGGACAAAGGGATAATTCATGTCCCGGGTAGGATGAAGCATGAGATTTCATCACACTACTCAGAACAGCGAACAATTTAAACCTTATGAATTATTTCTTTCTGGAATTTTCCACTTAATATTTTCGGACAACATTTGAGCACGGGTAACTGAAACCATGGAAAGTCAAACTGCTTATAAGGGGGGACACTATTATAGTGACACAGGATATTTATAAACTGAAAGGGAAGAGACAGTGAAACAGACTAAAAGTTTAAGAGACAGAGGGACCCTGGCTGGGTAGCTCAGATGGTTAGAGTGTCATCCCAATATGCCAAGATTGCGGGTACAGTCCCCAGTCAGGGCACATGTAAGAATCAACTAACGAATGGGTAAATAAGTGAAACAACACTTCTCTCTCTCTCTCTCTCTCTCTCTCTCTCAACAATAAATAAAAACATTAATTAATTAAAATTTTTAGAAAGACATAGGGAAAATATAACCCAGCTGCCTTGGTGGGGACCCTGTTAGCCTGGATCGCTGCATTCCCTGTAGCAGAAAGGAAGTATGTTAAGATGAGTGAGGATTGGTGCCTCAGGAGAAAATAACTCCCACCTCCGTCCTTTTTCAACTAGAGAGTGACAGAGGAGGGAGTGTGGGAGCCCGGAGATCAGTGTCGGTGTGGAACCACTGCTCTTGGGCCTGCTGACTGGGAGGAATGAAGTGCTGCTGGACAGAGATAGTGTTCCGGCTGAAAAGGGAAATCATAAATACACCTGGTCACAGAGTAAGGCCTCAGGAGATTCTGATTTCATTGGTCTGGTTTTTGGCTGGGCATCAGAAATTTTAAAACATTCCTGGTTACACTAATGTGCAACCATGGGAATTGTTGGGGTCAAAAAGTAAATTTGTGCATATGGAGTCTGAATCTCCAACTCTAGGCTGAAACAAGGAGTCCTGTGGGGGCTGTGGCCATCCCCCCAGTCACAGAAGGATGACTCCCTGCCTTGTTCTGCCCTTTCATCAGGGTCTGAACTCCTCTCCAACCTTCTACCTTAAGTTAAACCACAAAGAACTTTCCTGACAGAGAGACCCAGTGACCCTTGGAATGGCAGTGAAGGGCCAGGTTTGGGAATATTATAGTAATTACGGCAAACAATCTGCTTTCCTGCTTATGAACCAAGCCAGCAGCCTGGTTCAGTGTGTGTGTGTGTGTGTGTGTGTGTGTGTGTGTGTGTGTGTGTGTTTCAAGCTGCCAATTCAACTAAAAAACAAAAGCTGCTCTGAGACTGGAGGGAGGTTTAACAAGTGACCATGATGACTCATGCTGCTTGATATTATAGTAATTACGGCAAACAATCTGCTTTCCTGCTTATGAACCAAGCCAGCAGCCTGGTTCAGTGTGTGTGTGTGTGTGTGTGTGTGTGTGTGTGTGTGTGTGTGTGTTTCAAGCTGCCAATTCAACTAAAAAACAAAAGCTGCTCTGAGACTGGAGGGAGGTTTAACAAGTGACCATGATGACTCATGCTGCTTGGCTTAGAGGGGGGGGGGGGGGGGGGGGGGGGGGGTTGCCACCCCCGTAGGGCAGGGCCTGGGTGGGAAGAGTTGCAGGTACCTGGCTCCTGTGAACTTCCCACAATGCCTTGGGGGGGCAGGCTGCCTTTTGGGCCAACCAAATATTTCTGCAAAAATTATGGCAGAAAATGTAGCTTCCCTCTCATGGCCACAAATTTCCTGCCATAAGCAGGCAAGCTGAAGCACGAATGAGGCTGACAGATCTTGCAAAGGCATGGGATGTTCACACAAGAATCGGGGTTTACAATATTAGGCTAAAAACTGGCCTCTTTTTTCAAAAAGGGTTCAGGTTGGAACAAGAGAAGGCCTGGGCAGAGCATGAATGTCCTGAAGTAGGGGTTGGGAGATAGGACCCACCCAGAGGAACACATTTAATGTAAACTTACAATGTACAGGTTTGGGGACATGAAGGAAACATTAAACTTGTGCTATCCAACCCACAGTTACTTGCCTCATGTGGCTGTAGAGCATGTGAATGGCTGCTCTGAATTAAGAGGTGAAATAAACAGCAGATTTCAAAGATAGTACAGGAAAAAAAGTGTAAAATAGCTCATGAATAATGTATTAATACTTCTTTTACACTGACTACATGTTGAAATGATATGTCCACCTGTTTGGTGTTTTGTTTTGTTTTTTAAGAGATGCTTCTATTTTTTTTTTTAAATATTTCATTGGTTTTTTACAGAGAGGAAGGGAGAGAGATAGGAGTTAGAAACATTGATGAGAGAGAAACATCGATCAGTTGCCTCCTGCACACCCCCTACTGGGGATGTGCCCACAACCAAGGTAAATGCCCTTGACCGGAATCAACCCTTGGACCCTTCAGTCCGCAGGCCGACGCTCTATCCACTGAGCCAAAGCAGCTAGGGCTGTCCACCTGTTTCATTTTACTTTTTAAAATATGACTACTAGAAAGTGTGAAAGGACATCTGTGGCTTCCACATTTCTGTTGGACAGTGCTGCCCTATGCCCATCAACCAATGAAATGGACACGTACTTTGGCCAGGAAGCATGAAGGGACAAAGTCATAAATAATAATAATAATAATAATAATAATAGCAGCTCCAGTTTTTACAAGGTTGATGACTTGCCAGGCACTTTGCACTGATTTAGTAACTTGCCCTAGGTAAGAAAGTGAGTTGGATTCCGGAAACCCATTATTAACCAATTGGCTAAACTGCCTCCCTGGCAGCAAAGACCTTGAGGTGCAATTGAGGTGGATCACCACACATGCCCTGACACAATAAAGGAGCTGTCACCTGGCAGAGAATATCCAAGTTAAAAACCCACCCTCAGGAACACGTACACTTTAAACGTTTTCTATGTGATTGAAACACAAGCAATCTATCTACATTCTCTTTCCCAATTTCTTTTTTTTTTAAATATATTTTTATTGATTTCGGAGAGAGGAAGGGAGAGGGAGAGATAGAAACATCAATGATGGGAGAGAATCATTGACTGGTTGCCTCCTGCATGCCCCACACTGGGGATTGAGGCCACAACCCCGGTATCGAACCTGAGACCCTTCAGTCCACAGGCCAACTCTCTATACATGGAGCCAAATCGACTAGGGCCCCAATTTCTTTTTCAAAGATTGCAAACATTTTTGACATGTTGGTCAGAGTAAGAGGCTCAGCACATGACCCTGGGAACGAGCACCTTGGCTGCCTAGTGTCATGACTAGGAAGCTTTGAAAAATCCTGCTGCCTGGGCCCCCACCCCCAGAGATTCTGATGTAATTAGTCTGGTTCCTGAGCTTTAGGATTTTTAAAGGCTGCCCCAGGTGGTTCTAATATTCAGCTATGGATGAGAATCACTGGAGTAAAAAGTTAACTGATCCATATGGAGACTGGACCCCCCAAGCCCCAGCTCTACCTAATGGCTGAGCACTTCGACTCAGGCTCTTTCTGAATGGGTACATTATAATTTATTTGTTTGTTTGTTTGTTTGTTTGTTTGTTTTTAATCCTCACCTGAGGATATATTTCCATTGATTAGAGAAAGTGGAAGGGAGGGGAACAGATGGAGCAAGAAAAACATCGATGTGAAAGAGACACATTGATTGGTTGCCTCCCGCACGCACCCTGGTTGGGGATCAGCATCGAGCCTGCAACCGAGATACGTGTCCTTGGCCAGAATCAAACCTGGGACTCTTCAGTCCATGGGCTGATGCTCTATCCACTGAGCCAAACCTAGGGCTGAATTGGAACATTTTTAAAATACAGCTACTTTAGGGCACATTCTGTTCAATTTTGTTCATCTCTCAATTTTTTTTATTTTAAACCCATAACCACATGCACACATACTGAGTGGATGAAAGCAGGAGGAGATTATGAAAAGTACACTGGACATAAAGCCAAGAGCACTTACAACAAAGAGTAAATAAGGCCTACAGATTTGATTGGTTAATTGAACGATGTATTTTTTTAGCCCTAGAGATTTAATGCACAGTATAGTGAATACAGACAACAATACTGTATTATAATCATCAAACTTACTAAAAGAGTAGACCTTAATAATTCCAACCATGAAAAAGAAAGGATAATTATTTATCACGATAGAGGTGCTAATTATCACTACAATGACAATATTTAGGTATCAAATTAACATTCTGTACACCTTACATGTACACATTATATGTCTAACATAGTTCAATTTTTTAAAAAAGCCAAGAGCACTTGTCTGCCACTTCTGAGATGCCATTTCCCCCCATCTGTAAAAAGGGCGGGTTAGCCCAGATTGGCCTACAGGCAGCTTCCAGCAGAGGCATTTCAGGATTGTAGATCAGCGATTTTCAACCAGTTTGCCGCA
Organism: Myotis brandtii; assembly: GCF_000412655.1. NCBI lineage: Eukaryota > Metazoa > Chordata > Mammalia > Chiroptera > Vespertilionidae > Myotis > Myotis brandtii. The sequence goes on along the minus strand of NW_005359516.1, from coordinate 2,647,140 downwards.
AGAATTTTTAAAACATGCAATACCTGACTATTTAGTCAGGGTACTGACCTCTCTCCCTTAGATTGTCAAGTAAATGACAACAGCCAACACAATAGCCATCCAGTGTAAGCGAATCAAAATTATTCCTTTTTTTTTGGGTCAGGTCAGCAAAAGATACATATTTTGGTGTGCTGCAGAATTTTTGTAACTAGCTTATGTGTACCAGAAGATGAAAAGGGTTGAAAATCGCCGTTCTAGATTGAGGTCACTCTGCCCTAGATTTTGTGTCTGATCCCACAGCCAGAGAATAGGGCTGGTTCCCTTGCTAGTGACTTAATGCTACAGCCATAACGGAAACTTTTCTTTCTCTCTCTCTCCTCTCTCTCTCTCTTCTCTCTCTCTCTTGAGACGACTTCACCTTTGACACAGAAACTTCCATCTGTATTCTATCATGCCTATCCTATTCTCCCCACCCCCACTCCTCCTTATGTAAATCAGCCGAGGGAATCAGATCTTGAAGAAACTTTGATCTCTTTATCTGAAGGCACAAAGATAGCATTGCAAAGCCTGCTGCTGGTGTGGAGGTGGCATCGTTAGAAATGCTTCACATTTTTCTCACAAGTTTCACTCTTATACACAGTCGATCTTCCTCCGGCAAGGCCTTGGGGAAACGGGCAATGGAATGAGGAAAAGAAGGCAGGCAAGGTGGGAGGGAGGCTTATTTGAAAGGAAACATCAGCAAATTCTGATATGCAAAGTTTTGGAAAATCCTTCGTATCTCAGTCTCTTAGAAAGAACCTGAGGCTGGGCTGTGGACTTGGCTTTCTCATGTGTGATATTTTTTTAAAAGATGGTTCATGTTTGCAAGCCACTAAGTGCAACAGGCCTCTCATTGACGCCCACCCCCAGTCCTGTTCTGTGCCCCTCCTGCCTACATTGCTGCCAGTGCTCACTCTGAAATGCACATCTAACAACAGTGTTACTCCCTGGTGTAAGATCGGACTTCAGTTCCACTCCCACCCCACGGACTCCATTACCAGTAGAAAAATAAAATGTAAACTCTTCTCTGTGTCATTTGAAACCCTTCAAAATCTGGTCCCAGGCTACATTTTTTACCTCATCTTCTGCAAATCTGCACCTTTCTCCTGCTCTCCAGCCCACTGAACCCACTGCCCTCCCACCCTGTGTCGTGTCCGCCTCTGGATAGCCATGAGGTCCACCAGGAAAGACAGTGGCTTGGCCACTCTGGCTGCATCCATCCTCCAGTACCCACTCTAGTTCCTCAGGAAGGGTTGATGCCTGAATAGAAATCCACGTAGAGGCCAGGGGATTGTCAAGGGTGGGGGGGAAAAAAGGACACATATGTAATACCCTTTGTAATACTTTAAGCAATAAAAATAAAAAAATAAAAAATAAATAAAAATAAAGCAAAACCTGGAAAAAAAAAAAAAAGAAATCCACGTAAATTAAGACAGGACAATAGGACAATTCCCAAATTCCCTTCAGCCCAGCCCTAACTTCTGAGAACTATTCCCAGGAGCAGAGCTCAAAAGTGCTTAGAACTTGACCCAGTTCATACTAACAGTCACTGCAGTTCCCAGTCCAGAAAAATAGAGACAAGTGGTCTGACAAAGGGTTTAAACAATTTTTGTTTGTTTTAGTAAACCATTAATAGTTTAGTCAATTTTTAGTAAACCATACAAATTAAATTAAAATGCAATTAAATATTTTAAATCACATTAAAAACAAGAGGATTCTATGGTTGCACAACAATGTGAGTGTACTTCAGGCCACTGAACTGTACACTTAAAAATAGTTAAGCCCTGACCGGTTATGTCCAGTGGTTAGAGTGTCAGCCCAATATGCCAAGGTTTTGGGTTTGATCCCCAATCAGGGCATATATAAGAAACAACCAATGAATGTATAAATAAGTGGAACAACAAATCAATCAATCAATCTCTCTCTCTCTCTCTCTCTCTCTCTCTCTCTCTCCCTAAAATCAATCAATAAGTTTTTAAAAGTGGTTAAGATAAAGAAATGGTAAGGTGGTAAATTTTATGTTATGTATATTTCACCACAATTTTTTAAGACTGCTTTGAATGTAGTTACAACCATCTTTGAGGAGGAAAAGTATTAAAACTATTCCTTTTTTGTTGTTGTTACTCCTCTCCTGAGGATAGTTTTCCATTGATTTTTAGAGAGAGTGGAAGGGAGGGGGAGACAGAGAGAAACACTGATGTGAGAGAGACACATTGATTGGTTGCCTCCTGCATGCTCCTGCACACTCCTGCAAGCAAGGTTCGTGCCCTTAACTGAATCAAACCAGGACCCTTCAATCCACAGGCCAACGCTCTATCCACTGAGCCAAACCAGCTAGGGCTAGAACTATTCTTTAAAAGATACCCTAGCCGGTTTGGCTCAGTGGATAGAGCGTTGGCCTGTGGACCAAAGGATCCCAGGTTTGGTTCTAGTCAAGGGCACATACCTTGGTTGCAGGCTCCTCTCCAGCCCAGGCCATTGATCAGGGCTTGTGCAGGAGGCAACCAGTCGATGTGTTTCCCTCTCATCGATGTTTCTCTCTGTCTTTCCCTCTCTCTCCCACTCTCCCTAAAAATCAATGGGAAAATATCCTTGTGCGAGGATTATAAAAAAATAAATAAATAAATAAAATAAAACCAAAAAAAGATGGAGAAAGAGAGGGTTCCTGGTTTAATAAAATGTTCAATTGTAATGATTGATACTTAAAGTGCCTTAATATCACTAATTTCCAGAAGCTTCAGTTATCTGTTATGTAGCCTGGGACTAGGAAATAAGCATAAACAGGCTCTCAGTGACCAAAATAAATGTCTCTTGACTAAATAAAGAACCGATTTTATGACACAGGAGATCTCCATTACAGAGTACAGGAAATTAAAGCTCAGAAAAGGGAACGTGCCTAAATTTATACAGCTGGCCAGATTCAAAACTACCCTAGGTGTGGAGTTTTTTAAAAAGCCCATGCTCTCTCTGCTTCAGCATGCTGCCACTTCTTGGACGCTATAATATTTATAAATGGTTTTCTTTCTTGGCTTGGTTTGGTTTTTGGTTTGTTTCATTGTTGTGGTTGCTTTTTAGTTCTTCCAAAGCAATTTTGGGATATTCCTGGAAGAAGACTGGCTCAGAGAGCTGAAGGAAGAGTAACAAACAGGGCGAGACAGGCAGAATCAGGCAGCCTGGGGACCTTCTCTTTATAATGTAGTGGCTCATGTGACCAGGCTCAGAGACTCTCCGTTCAGGTTTCAAATTCTCAGGAGAGAGAATCTGGTTTGCCTGCCTGGATTAGGTGTCCATAGCCCTATCAGTCAGCTCTGCCCAGAGAAATGGAATCCTGGACCCCAGACATGGCCACTGGGTCTCCACCTGGGTTATCAGTTCTTCTCAGAAAAAGGGGGAATCCCTGTGAGCCAGGCAGACCCCCAGGTGTGCCCCAGAAGGAAATTGTCTGGGGGAGGGAAGAAGGGAACAGGAGTGCCCTGTCACCCCGAGAAGCCCCTGTATGTATTCTGAGCTATAAATTCAGCCTCAGCTTTGCATACTGTTCCATTCATAGTTTCATCATTATTTGGGGTTGCAAACTTTGGCAACGTATCTGCAATTTTTAAACTCAGGGGACCCTTTGGTGCAGTTAAAATTCAACTTAACTGCACCAGGGTGACTATGGAGCTTGGCAGAATGTGCTCACTCTCCAGAAACCCTCAAGTACTGTCTTAAAAAAGAAAAGAAATTGGCCCAGCTGGCTCAGTAGTTGAGTGTCGACCTATGAACCAGGAAGTCACGGTTCGATGCCTGGTCAAGGCACATGCCTAGGTTGTAGGCACAATCCCTGGTGGAGGGTGTGCAAGAGGCAGCTGATCAATGATTCTCTCTCATCATTGATGTTTCTATCTCTCTTTCCCTCTCCTTTCCTCTCTGAAATCAATAAAAATATATATATATATTTTTAAAAATTGTTCACCATGTATTTGACTCCATTTAGCTGTGTGTTTCGGCTCATTGTATAAAAATCTGCCTGGGCACAGCCACCCCTAACAAGCAATAAGCAGAGGTGCCTGGCCTAAATTCCAAAACTCATTTAAGGCTATTAGAACCATTAGCTCTAACTGGAGTTCAGCTATAGACACAAATCACTAACCAAATTAAATGGCCAGTAGTTCAGCCAGCCTTTCAAAGTCAGGAGGCCTATATGTGAATCAACAGCAACAGTAACCACCACTGCATAGCACCTTACTGCTATTTCAATTGCATTTCTCCATAATCTGCTATTATTATAACCATTTATGGATTAGAAAAGTGAGGAACAGAAGAATTTTGACTTCACCTAGAACAGAATACTAGGAAATCCCAGAGAGAATGAGGACTTGACTTGAGTTCTTCTGACCCAATACTAGGCTGATATCTCTCATAAGGACTTTCGAATGGACTCATCCCTTCTTTTTTCCCTTTATGTTATCAGCCTTCTTTCAGAGTATGTTACCTAATGATTCTCCTCTGCCTTAAAGGAGAAGCTGGCTTCTCCATGCCAGTGTAAACATAACTTTAAAGAATGTATCGGATTAGTTTCTCTGCCCCAAAAATAATGTCACCTTTTTCTTGGACTCTAATTGCATGAACAGCTGAGCTGGAGCAGATCCTGTTGACCATTTGTTGCCAAATCCCAGATTACACAGTAGACAAGAGGAGTTTTATAGGACTACATTAAAGTGAATATACGTAGTTTGGGTCAGGATTTCAGGACCATGAAAGTATAATGAATCTCATTCCAAACCTCAGGCTTGAAATCCAAAACCAGAGATTTTGCTTTTGACTGTTAGGTGTCAATCACAGTTTAATTCTGCCTTAGTGTTTGTCACCGGTCTTCAGTAATCTCTATAAATTGGTGATTTTCTGGCCTCACCATCATCTCCTTGGAGTGAGAGTTGACTGAAAGTGGCATGGAAGTGGGTAAGATTTGGGAAGAGAGAAAATCAGTCTCTTCATGGTTCTGATTTGTGTTTTTCAAACTCTGAATCTCCATTGATGGGTTAAAGTCAATTTACCAGATCAAGACCAACACTTTTTTCTTTTTTTAAATGAAATAGATTAGAATTAGTCAAACTGGAAATATCAGACTATATCACATGCAGTTAGGGTAAGTAATGTTTCGTAAAAGATTTTAAAAGATTTTTTTAAATAAATATTTTTGTGGGCAGTGGTTTGCAATGTAAAATGCATATTTTACTTAAAGTCACAGTAAAAAACAAAAGTTTGAAAGCCATGGCTAGGTAGATTGAGAACTGGGAAGTCTAGGTTTATAATCCTCTCCAGTTAATACTAGATCTCAGCTGTCAGGGAATACCATGGGCACTGTTTAAAACTTGCCATCTAGCCCTAGCCAAGTGGCTTAGTTGGTTGGAGCGTCGCCCCATGCACCTAAAGGTTGCAGGTTCGATTCCTACTCAGCGCACATACCTAGGTTGCAGGTTCAGTCGCCAGTCAGGATACTTACAGGAGGCAACCGATTGATCGATATTTCTCTCTCATATAAATGTTTCATGTTTCTCTCTCTCTCTCTCTCCCCTCCCTATTTCTCTAAAATCAATAAAAACATATTATCAGATGAGGATTACAAAAATTAATAAATAAAAATAAAACTTGTTGCTTAGAAGAAACCAAGTCAAAAGCAGCAAAGAAAAAGATTTAGAAGTTTGACTTTGTAAATATTTCTAAATTTTCTATGTTAAAAAGTGTAAAACAGAATTTGATTATAAACTAAGAGAATAGCCCTAGTCGGTTTGGCTCAATGGATAGAGTGTCGGCCCACAGATTTAAGGGTCCTGGGTTTGATTCTGGTCAGGGGCATGTACCTCAGTTGCAGGCTCAATCCCTTGCCCTGGTTGGGATGTGTGGGGGAGGCAACCAATCAATGTGTCTCTCTTACATCAATGTTTCTCTCTCTCTGTCTCTCCCCCTCCCCTTCCACTCTCTCTAAAAATCAATGGAAAAATAACCTTGGGTGAGAATTAACAAACAAACAAACAAAAAAACCCAGGAGAATAAAAAGTCTAATATCCCAATAAGAAAAAAGAGCAGAGGTAAATCATTCAGAAAAAAGGGAAAGAGGTGAAAAGATGTCCCACTTCACCAATAATTAAATTAATACAAAAAAATTTATTTTTACCTCCCAATATTTTTTAAAGACCAGTTTTGTCAAGGATGTAAGAATATAAAAGGAATCACATACAGCTGGTGGCACTATAATTAGATAAACTGAAGGAAAAATTGGCACTATACACCAGAAGCCTTGAAAGTCGTGTACCCTTTGACTCACGAATTCCTCTTCAAATAAATTATCTGAAGGAAGTAATCATGGGTGTGTCCAAGGTTGCCTACAATAGTAAAAACCTGGAAAACACCCTAGCTGTCCAACAATAGAAATGTTATGATCTTTGCGTAAAAAGTTAAAAATAAATAAACAAGTAAATAAGCACATGCATAGTTATAGCAGAGTTCCCTAGCAAAGCCGGGCCTGGGCCTAGAGTTTGGCTTATGTATGGGACTGGCAGCCTGGTGACTCCTCTGGAAATTCATTTTCCTGAGCTGATAGGAAGAGGCAGGAGGATGGAAGAGTTTGGGGAATGCAGGCTTGGGAGCTGGGAAAGGCAGAAAATGGGACTGATGAATATCAGTGGAGAGAGGGGTTTGAGACAGAAGCAGAAAAAGCTGTTTTCATGAGACACTTTATGAGACTTTAAGTCTGGGGCCTGGGATTAACAAAAAAGATATAGGTGTGGTGATCAAAAGTGTCCTGGCAACAAGTAAAGCAGATAAAAAGATGTTGGAAGTGTGGGAGAAGGGGATCTTTGCAGGTTTATTTAGGGTGGTCAGAGAAGACCCCTCTGATGGGCTGACATCTGTCAGAGACCTAAAGGAAAGATAAGAACTCCCAAAGGAATTTAGGCAGAGAGAACTGCAAGTACAAAGGCCCTGGGGCAGCAAGATTCTTGTATTTGAAAAACAGCAAACAGGCAGTGTGGCTGGAGTACAGACAGCAAAGGGGGTCGGTGGTATGAGAAGACAAAGTCAGTGAAGTAGCCATGTCAGGTCATGTAGGACATTGTAGCCGTTCTAAGAATTTGCCTTTTACACTGAGTGGAATGTGGAGCCATAGGGGAGTTTTGAATAGAGAAGGGACCTGACTTATGCTTTTAAAGGATCGCTCTGGAGAATGCAATATAGAGAACAGACGTGGGGGACAGGTGGGAGCTGAAGATAGAAACTAGTCAGGAGGCTGTATCAATAATCCAGGCAGAAGGCAGTGGCTTGGATGACAGCACAGGAGATGGTAAGAAGTGTTCAGATCCTGGATATATTCTGAAGATAGACTGGCAAGGTTTGCTCATGGATGGGGTGGACATGTGGGTTTATGTGTGTGTTTGTGTGTCTGTGAGTGTGGACATTGGGACCCCCACCTCATCCCAAATGAATCAGACTCTCTACAGATAGTTCACGGTATTTCTTAAAAGCTCCCCAGGAGATTCTAATGTGCAACCAGGGTTGGGAATCACTACTCTAGGTTGGCAATGTTATAAGGAGACTTTTATTCTTTTTTTGTATAATTATTTTCCACATTTTCTACAATAAAAGTTGCAATTAAGGGGGAAAGGATACTTTAAACAAAACCCCCCCTCCCCCCACCATGAGTATAAAATGTGGGTAAGATAATAAGCATACAGCTTTGCTTTAATGATCATATCTCCACTTGCCTAATTCCTACTGTCCTTCCATGGCCAGCATAAATGCCACCTTCTCTCTGGAGTCCATTGAGCTTCCCCAACCACCGGTGATGGCTCATTTTTCCTTACTTCTGTAGCCCATGGCCCCTCTTTTTGGAGCTTAGTTCTCCAGTGTTTGTACTTGCATTCTGCTTTTTGGCTAGAGGGGGCCTTTCCTGTAAACCCTCTCTGGACAATGTCAAAGCAGGCCCTGACAAGTTCTATTTGTCCCTTGATAGAGGTTATATTTCTCCCAGTACAGGTAGGAGAAACAGCGCAGAGAGGACTCTGGTATGTCAGGCCACAGGGACACAGAGGCAGGCCAAAGGCTATCCCTGATCTGGGACAGGGCATGGCCTCCCCTGAGGCACTAGGCTCCAGGTTCATCTGTTCTGAATCCTTTACTCCTGGAAGCAAGGAATGAGCTATTTGTGGAGGACTCAGGCTCTGGAATGTATTCCAAGTTCTCTGGCACTAGGTGCCTCATTTGGAGGCCTCATAAGAAACTATGAAAGTGGTGGGAAAAACCTCTTCCCCTCTTACACCTTCCTTCCACATACTCGATCTAGTATGCTTTTTAAACTTTTATGTTATGTTTCCCATGACATTAAATATTCTTCAAAAAATATAATGTTAATGACCACATATTATTCCCATCAACCATAATCTAACTTTTAGGTTATTTCTAACCTTTACTATTATGTTTAATGCCACCTGGTAATTAATCTAAAAGGGATAACTAGAATGCAGTCCCCAAATTTTAAGACTAGACCCTAGAGAAAAAACTAATTTTCCGCAATTTTCCCCACCTTCTTTTTAAATTCTGCTTTGGAAAGGCAAACACTCTTACCAGCATCAGAGAAATATTTATCTATACTATTATTACCTATATCTGTAGATAGCTTTAAAGTTCACAGAGCACTTTGTCATATATTATCTTACCTAATCAACACAACAGCACCATGAAATAGGTTATTATTCTTATTTTACATTTGGGGAAACTGAGGCTCAAACAGGCTATATGACATGTTCAAGGTAACACAATTATTTAATGTCAGAGCTGGGAATGGGCGTCCAGGTCTTGGGACTCCCACAGCCATATCCCTCTACCAGGCACTATAGGAAGTACTATGCTAGAGAAGGTGGAGGAGAGGTGGATAGTGGTAGGACAGGTATGGAACAACTCCACAAGGCAGAGTGGTCAGTGCCGTTAGTGCGATGGAGAGAAAGTGCTACAGAATATGCCTTGCAAGGACAAAGCAGTTCTTCTTATTTGGGGAAACCACAGAAGACTTTTTGAGGAAAACCACAACTAAAAGTCAGCTCTTCAAGAACGAGTAGGATCGGACCTCCTCAGAGGCACAGTGAGAGGGAAATGGAAAGTATGGCTGCCTGAGGAAAGGGCCAGCACGGGGAGTGGAGATGGGGGAGCAGTGAAACTGTAATTGATCCTCACAGAGGCTAGAGCCAGAAGGCCTTGGAAGTCATCTGGCGAGGAAACCAGAGAAGTGGAACGATTTGAGGAAGGCAGTACCAGACAAGGAGCGGGCAGGTCTGGATTCTACCCTGGCCTCTGGTCACCCAGGCCAGGGCTCCTTCCATGCAATAATCTGTCAATTGCTAAAAGTAAGGGGCCATTTCCTTGGGAGAGTATTTGCTGTGGGGTACTGGATCAATAACCAGGGGCAAACTGAGGAATCAACACCAGATCTTGTGAAGGGACAGCCAGGAGGCTACTGCAGTGGCTTGGCAAGGTGACAAAGGAGGCCCAAAGAAGGTGGAGTGAGAGGAACAAAGAGGAAGAATTGGAGAAATAAATATTGCAAAAGAGGCACTGTCAGCACTTGATCAGATATGGGAGACAGCCTCAAGGAAGGGAGCAGATCTGAGAGAAAGCAGCTTCAGTGTGTGAGAAGAGCAGAGGGGAGAATGGGTGGGAAACTGGTGAGGAGCCAGGCAGAGCAGACAAACTTCCAAGAAGTAATGCAACATTCCAGAGCAATGTGCACCTTCTGCTACTGTTTGTGACGTAGATGTACATTGCTATCATTCTTCTGGAAAAATACAAGGAAAGTGGTATCAGTCTTGGCCTTGCGGGAGGAGAATGGGTGATGAGCAGACAACGTCCTGCTATCTCTTCCTTTTATGTTGTACCTATGGATTATGAGCCATGGGCATAGCATCTAACAGCAATATAATTCGAAGATGATTTTCATGTTGTGTAGTAAATGGAAGGAAAGCAATAGGACAAAGAAAGGAGTAGCAGATTCTTTTTTCCTTAGGATGGGGAGATGTGAGCAGCTTTAGAAGATGAAATTGAACATGTGAGGGGGAGTGGTT
>NW_005359516.1:2635995-2636874 GCF_000412655.1 Myotis brandtii | reverse complement strand
GGGTGGGAGAGAAGTGGGGGGTGGGAGGAGAGAGCTCTGGGGCCCCAGGAACTTAGCCTTGCCAGGGAGGAGAAAAAACTAGTCTTCTGTAGCAGCAGGGTGGAAACGGAGAGGAGGAAGGAGGAGGGAGACGGCAGCGCCGGTGGGTTCCATCTGGGTGGAAAGCAGGCGCCGATCCCCCGGTATTTACACCCGTCAGACCCGCAAAAGGCTCGTGGGCCTGAGGAGAACGAGTTCTCGGACATTTCTGGTGAAAACAGGAATTGCTCCAGGTTTGGGGGCTGTATATTCCTGGCAGCACCGTTAATGGTGGCAAAACACAGGAAACAAAGGGAAGAGCATAATCGACAAAACCCTTAAATGAGCTGAGATGTCTTCATGCCGTGGATTAATAGTCAGCCCTCAAAAGAGTGGATCCCAAACTGGGACTTGGCGTGTCCACGATGTATTAGAAAAGCAAGATGCGGGGTGGCGTATGTTATATGATGCCATTTGGGAAAACAAATGGAAACACTGTGCGTGTGTGTGTGTGTGTGTGTGTGTGTGTGTGTGTGTTTCTAATATTGCGTGGGCACGGGGAAAATTGGGATAGTGGAAGATAAAGAAGAGAAAAAGGAGAAAATCTTTAATACTTACAGAGTAAAAGGACCAAGTGCAAAACAAAACCCCAAAACACCCAGGACCCCAGACTCGGCGATAAAGACCCTGAGACAAGAAGGACCCCGGGTACTGGCCGGTGGGGCCAGCCCGCAGCCACGCCGCTGCCTGTTATTTCCAATCCGTGGGCGGCAGCGCAGGCGTGTGCAGCGCGCCGCGCAGGGTTTCTCTGAGCTCTTTGTTCAAGGAGGATGGCGCGATGGGGGAGGGCGCAATGCGCCG
>NW_005359516.1:2613826-2635812 GCF_000412655.1 Myotis brandtii | reverse complement strand
GGAAGAGGCCAGAGCGAGCAGGCGGAGGGACTTGGCCCGGATCCTGGGCCCCGCCACCATCTCCGACCCAGTTGTTCCGCGTCGCATTCCGCCCAGACAAAGCCCCTGCGCTTGGGCGGAGAGCGCTGGGGCCAAGCACGCACCTCCCGGAGACCGATTGCCCTTATCTGTCCCGGGTGCTAAAGGGCTCTAATCCAACCCAACCATTGCTCTCTGCCCTCCCCCCTTTTCTTTACTACCCCTCCCCTCAGCCCTGGTAAACTGTGACCTACTTCCCGTCTACGAATTTACACATTCTAGTTATCTCCTGTGAGTGGAATCATATAATATTTGTCCTTTTGTGTCAGGCTTATTTTGCTTGGCATAATGTCTTCAAGGTTCATCTATGTTGCAATATGTTTTATAACTTCACTCCTTTTTACAAAGTTGCTAAATGTACATAAAATTTATCAGTTTTAAGTGTACAGTTAAAGTGGCATAAGTACATTCAACCACTATCCAGCTCCAGAACTTTTCCATCATTCCAAACTGAAACTTTGTAGCCATTAAATAATAACTCTCGCCCTGACCGGTTTGGCTCAGTGGATAGAGCGTCGGCCTGCGGATTGAAGGGTCCCAGGTTCAATTCCAGTCAAGGGCATGTACCTTGGTTGCGGGGACATCCCCAGTGGGAGGTGTGCAGGAGGCAGCTGATCGATGTTTCTCTCTCATTGATGTTTCTGACTCTCTGTCCCTCTCCCTTCCTCTCTGTAAAAAAAAAAAAAAAATCAATAAAATATATTTAAAAAAATAATAATAACTCTGCCTGGACCCCTGGTAACCATCATTCTACGCTCTGGCTCAATGAATTTGGGGGCATCACTTTTCTGTGTTATCAGCAATGGCTGTGTTCCCACACTGAGGGATTGAGGGGGACAAGCCATACACTGGAGAATATCCAGATGGGGTTAATGACAAGGTGAAAAAACCTGGTCATATATGAGAAAGAGTGGAGGGGACTGAGAATATTCAAGAAAGTGAGGTCCTGAGCATAAGAGGCCACAAATTCCGTTTGGAGCTATCTTTGAACTCGCTTAGACCATGAGCTAAACTTACCCTGCCGAGTTAAAAAAATTTATGAACAAGAAGTTATCATTGAAATTAAATGGTAGCAGACATGTCCAAGGAATACTGTGGAGATTTGATCCCTTTATGAATCTTGTGATACATTGATAAATGTGGAGATAGCAACTGGTGGGCAATAGAATATTGGAACCTATAATAATAAAAGCATGATATGCAAATCAACGGAACAGCCAAACAGCTGAATAACCGACGAAGCTGGAGCTGTGAGGACCAGCCATTGCAGCTGGGGCTGCGAAGGCCTACTATTGCATGAATTTCATGCATCAGGCCTCTAGTGGTTGTAATAGGAGGAAATAGTATCACCATGTTAGAGGCCTTGGAATGAGTATAAAGAATGGCTGTATTCACCAGAGAAATCAACTGCTTCCACATGTCCCCTCTCCACAGCACCCGTTTTATCACAATATAAAAATCGAGACCTGTCCATTTTCACATTGAACTTTTGTTAAATAAACTTTTGTATTGGTCAAAAAAAAGAAGTGAGGTCCTAGGATGATTTTAATTCACCTAAAAATAAAAAAAAAATTTTAAACCTGGGAGGTTTTAGTTTCATAACAAATTTAGAAGCCAACAGTGTGATGTAATTGGAAAAGACTCAAGGGGCCATGAAGACTGTCTTCGCCTAAGTCAGTGATGGCGAACCTATGACACGCGTGTCAGAGGTGACACGCGAACTCATTTTTTTGGTTGATTTTTCTTTGTTAAATGGCATTTAAATATATAAAATAAATATCAAAAATATAAATCTTTGTTTTACTATGGTTGGAAAGATTAAAAAAATTTCCATATGTGGCACGGCACCAGAGTTAAGTTAGGGTTTTTCAAAATGCTGACACGCTGAGCTCAAAAGGTTCGCCATCACTGGCCTAAGTGAAGGATGGCAGTGTAGGAAAGTGGTTAGAACTGTCCTGTCAATAGAAATATAATTTACTATTTTTTTAATCCTCACCTGAGGATATTTTTCCATTGATTTTTAGAGATAGTGGAAGAGAGAGGGAAAGACAGAAATATCGATGTAAGAGAAAAACCTCCATTGGTTGCCTCCTGCACGGGCCAGGATCAGGGCCTGGGCCAGAGCCGGCAACCAAGGTACATGCCCTTGATCAGAATCAAACCCGGGACCCTTCAGTCCGCAGGCTGACGCTCTATCCACTGAGCCAAACCAGCTAGGGCTTGATTACTATTTTAAATTTTCTAGTAGCCACATTCAAAAAAAGAAACAGTAAAATATTTTACTTAGGTCAATGTATTAAAAATATTTTAATATGTAATTAAAATTAATTAGCTATCTCCTAGTCTTTCTTTCATATTTGGTCTTCTAAATTAGGCTGGCCACACATTCAAGTGTTTAATAGTTACCTTTCCACTGTATTGGACAGCACAGAGTTGGAACCGGGGGCTTGGGTGTCAGACAGGTCTGGGATCATATTGCATCCCTTACTATGTTGAGTGACTAGGCAAATTACCCTTTTATCTGTTTCATCTGTAAAACAGAACTAACAGTACTCAATCTATAGGGTGATTGTGAGGATTAATGGCACACGAAGCACTTAGAACATGTTCAGTAAATGTTGATTATTAGTGGTAAATTGTGATTACTTAGTGAATTACCATCAGATGATGTGGCTTGGAAACATTCCAGAGGGACGGAGTTAAAAGACAATGGACAAACTGGAAAAACCTGTTTGGAACACATCTGACAAAATGTTATTTTCAATATGTAGGAAGTGCTTGCAAATAAGAAAATGAGAAATATGAATGGGAAATTCAAAACAGGAGACATATCGGAAGTGATTTTTAAAAAATTTAATTGTTTTGAGAGAGGGATAGGAAGGGGGAGAGAGGGAAGGAGGGAAAGAGATGGGGGGAGGGAGAGAGAGAAATATCAATTTTTGTTGTTCCACTTGAGCATTCGTTGGTTGGTTCTTTTTTTTTTTTTTTAAATGTATTTGTAACCCTAGCTGGTTTGGCTCAGTGGATAGAGCGTTGGCCTGTGGACTGAAGGGTCCCAGGTTCGATTTTGGCCAAGGGCACATGCCTGGGTTTCGGGCTTGAACTCCAGTAGGGGGCGTGCAGGGGGCAGCCAATCAATGATTCTCTCTCTTCATTGATGTTTCTATCTCTCCCTCTCTCTTCCTCTCTGAAATCAATAAACATATGTATTTTTTTAAAAATAAAATTGTATTTTTATTGATTTCAGAGAGGAAGGTAGATGGAGAGAGAGAGAAACTTCAATGATGAGAGATTGATCAGCTGCCTCCTGCACACACCCCACTGGGGATCGAGCTCACAACCCAGGTATGTGCCCTGACCGGGAATTGAACCATGACCTCCTGGTTCATAGGTTGATGATACTCAACCACTGAACCACACCTGTAGGCATTGGTTGATTCTTGTATGTGCCCTGACCAGGCATCGAACTGCAACCTTAGTGTATCAGGAATGCTCTAACAACTGAACAAACTACCCAGTCATGGCGGAAATGATTTAAAAAAAAAAAGAAAAAAAGTCCCTTTGAAATGAGTTCCGCTCTCCTGGGATTTAATATATACGTACTATTGTTGAGTAACAAATTGGCAACAACCAGAATTTGGTGGCACCTAATACTGAAGGTGTGAGATCAACTCTCCTTTCAAATCAAATTTTTCTGATTTGATAGTTAGATCTGATCCCAGATTATTAGGATAAACAAGAGTACTTGCTTCAAGGAGAAACTAGTCAGCCTTTTCTTTCTTTTTTAAATTATCAGGCTTCTTTAAATATATATATTGATCTCAGAGAGAAGGGAGAGGGAGAGATAGAAACGTCAATGATGGGAGAATCATTGATTGGCTGCACACCCCCAACTGGGGATCAAGCCTGAAACCAAGGAATCGAACCGTGACCTTCTGGTTCACAGGTCACTGCGTAACCACTGAGCCACGCCAGCTGGGCTAGTCAGCCTTCTCTATCCACCTTTTTCCTCTTCCAAACGAAGGTGAACAGCCAACAAACATTTTCTAACAAGTTTGATTTTTTTCCTTTGTCACATGTGTGGTCATTTCACATTTGCTTTGCTAATAGTTCTTTCCCACTAGGGTTGACATTTCACATGACTTGAAATAGCCCAAAATTGTTCCAAATTTAGGCAGAGCTAACTTATATTCTCACATAAGCCACAATTCCCCCAAATGCTCTTTTTTAAATCCTCACCTGAGGATATTTTTCCATTGATTTTTAGAGAGTGGAAGAGAAGGGGAGAGACAGAGAAACATCGATGTGAGAGACACATCGATTGGTTGACTCTCAAATGTGGGGGATTAAGCCTGCAACCCAGATACCTGCCATTGACCTGAATTGAACCCAGGACCCTTCAGCCTATGAGCCAAGCCAAACGCTCCATCCACTGAGCCAAACTGGCTAGGGCACTCGTAGAATATTCTTAAGACTTCTGGCTAGCTCCTTCTGGAATGTTCTATCTGCCAGTAGGGTCAGCTACATAATTTGTGTGGCCTAGTGAGAAATGAAAATGTATGGCCCATTTTCATAAAAGGAAAAAAGTTTGTTCTTTTCTGAAGTTGCTCTCTCAACCTGTCGTGGTTGTTTTTATTTGCTACTGTTTTTGTGCTCTCAGGCATGGAAATACTCAAGGGGTAAGTGCAAGCCCTCACA
The DNA here is from genome assembly GCF_000412655.1 of Myotis brandtii. NCBI lineage: Eukaryota > Metazoa > Chordata > Mammalia > Chiroptera > Vespertilionidae > Myotis > Myotis brandtii. The sequence goes on along the minus strand of NW_005359516.1, from coordinate 2,631,036 downwards.
AGTGCCCAGGACTGTGCCCTGAGACAGCATGCATTTCCTAGTCTGGGAAAATGTGATCTAATGGTGGAGAACAGACTAAATCAGACTCAACTTAGTCCTCAGTCTTCTATTGGCTGCATTCTGCTCTACAGCAGTGCCTTGAGGCAAAAAAAAATGCCTCAAGGTGCAGCCATCTCAAGGGGAGGGAGGGTTACAGGGTAACAGGAAACTGAGAAGAAAAAAACATTGGTTAGGAGATCAAAATATTATCCCTGTATGCACATCAGTGTCTGAGAACTGTATTAATGATCGAGCCCCCAGAGAGTTGATCTACTCTTTGTGAGTTAATAAATCAGGTCTTGAGGTAAGGCTAAGTGCCAGTCAGACTAAGCTCTGAGGCGAGTTGATACCATGGGGATTTCCATGGGTAGCCAGTTTGTCTTGCTATGGTGACTCCATTCTGTCTTCCTGCATACACTTCTAGAAAGTCATGTACCCTTAACGGTTCAGGGGCCCAAATGGGAGTGATGGTGTGGTTAGTTAGGGAGGGGAGGAGAGGTTGGGCCTCACCCTTTTCCCCTCCCTTCCTTCACACCCCGTTTTATTGCATCACAAAATGCCTTTCATCATCAGGGTCAATTCCAGGCCCCTGCCTTAGGAGGGAAAACCCCCAGCCTTCTGTACATTCAGAAAAGGATATTTACCATATGAAGCCAGCCTTGAGGATGCCTTCATTTAAAGTTCAGAGATCAACCCGCCCCATTCCATATAAGGCCAGATTTTACAAGAGGGTGTTTCCTACTTCCTCAACTCGCTGGCAGTCCAGCATTAAAAGAAACCAAAACAGGTCCCTCACTTTAGTCAGACAAAGAATTAGAAATGATTCTTTCCTGACTCAGAGGGAGGGGCCCAGTACCCACACACTGGCAACCACGTAATACTGAAGAGGAGGGTTGGAGTGGGGCCAGAAAGTACCAGGCCTCGTTTGGTGTCCTCTCCAACAGCAGCTGCCCAATGTCTTAAGAGCCCACCTCTTCGCTGGAGAGTTCCCTCCTACTTGAGAGTTGCAGTCACCCTCTGCCTGACCTAGACCATGTTCCTGTGATCTCTTGAGCTTTGTGAAAAAGAAGAGTGAGAAAGCTAAGGGCCTCTTATTTATCAACATTGCCCTTTTCTTGTCAGCAGCATTTATGTTATTAACCACCTTCCTCTGAAAATCCTTTTCCTTTTTGGATATATTTTCTCTCTTCTGATTCATTCGTTTATTCAATCAGCAAACATTCACTGAGCGCCTGTAGTACAACAGGCACAGTATTGGATTCAGGGAACACGAGCGTAAGACACCTGGTCTCTGCCTTCAGGTTTGTCACTCACAAAGGATCTCCCCATTACCTGGCTACTCCACTTCTACTTCTCCCTCTCAGTTCTCAAAGGTGACATCTCCTAAGGCTTTTTCTTTTGTCCTTCCTGTCTTCACTCCCATAATACCAATATCACCAGTTACAACAGTCCCTTAAATCCTACCCCTCAATCTAAAACTCTCTCCCAACCTTCAAAACTGATTTTCCAATTGACCAGTTATTTCTACCTAGATGTTGCAATAACTCAATTCATAAGGTCCAAAAATGAAATTTTCCAACTTTCCATCACCCCCACCCCAACCTGCCTCACTTCTCCTCATCACCTTACCCTTCTGACTTCAGTGCTTATACCCATGAAACACTCCTTTCCCAAGTATCCAGGGTAAAAAAGTTTGGGGTTTTTTGGACTCCTTACTCATGCCTCTGCCCTTCCACAGCCAATCAATGGTCAACTTCAATCAATTCTACAGCCGTGCTGTGTCCCACAGATGTGTCATTTCCATCCCTACCACCACCCTGGCTGAGTATCTCCTGAACTGTTAACTAGTTCCCTGTCTGGTTTCCATGATTCAGACTTTCCCTCTTTTTAATCCAGAGCTCCCTGCATGTCTTTTTCTTGGCTGAAAAGTCTTCAGGGGTTCACCATTTCACCAGAATAAAATGCAGAATCCAAAACCTGACATCCAAGACCTCATTAAAACAGCCCTGTCCTTTCCCACATTTTCTAGTTTTCCTGCGGCCCTGAGCATCAGTCAAATTGAACCACTATGTTCTTCTTTGCTCAGGCTGTTTGCTCTGCCTAACATGCCTCTCTAACTCCTATTTTCCCTGATCCAAATCAAAGCCCAACCCAAACCTTTCCTATTCCGTGAAGCCTTCTCTTCTCCCCAATAGTTGGGAATTTTTTCTTCTTCTCTAAAGAACCACAGCCCTCAATATATACCTCTCTGAGACCCACATATCCTGGTTTGTCTTACCTCTCCTGGTGAATTGTAAACTTGAGGACAAGAGAAGCTGATTTCCCACTGCATCTTCTATACTCTAGGAGAGAATCTTATGTAGAGTAGCAACAAAATAGAGTAGAAAGAGCAAGATCTTAGAATGAGAGGCCCTGGTTACTGGAGCCTGAAGAAAGTTTGTCATAAGAATAGATGTTATGCCCTAGCTGGTTTGGCTCAGTGGATAGAGTATCTGTCTGAGGACTGAAAGGTCCCGGGTTTGATTCCAGTCAAGGGCACATGCTGGGTTCCTGACCAGCAAATATCTGCAAAGGCCACAGATGCCCAGGTCTGAGGCCCTCCCTACCAGAGAAGTAACAAACTGAGAAGTGTTTGCATCCTACAATGTATCATTTGTCCAGTGTACAGAGGATTCTACACCCAAGAGCCTGAACACAACCCTTCAGGACCTAGCTCCTGTACTCCTTCCCCGTGGTCTTCCCACCATCTCCCGCAAATAGTCACTGTCCCCAGAACCTGCGCTCTTCTGCTCACACTGTACACTCTGCCTGGGATGCCCCCAACCCTTCTCTATGAGTTTTTTTTATTTTTTTAATCCTTACCTAAGTATATGTTTTTATCGATTTCAGAGAGAGGGAGGAGAGGAGAGGAGAGAGAAACATCAATGTGTGAGTGAAACATCAATCAGCCACCTCCCGCATGCCCCTACCAGGCATTGAATTCTCTGAAATCAATAAAAAATATATATTTTTAAAAATAGATGTTATGAGTGGGACTGGGTGGGCACTGAATATCAGGTCCTGAATGACAAAGATTTCCATGAGGTATTTTTTTAAATTCCATTTTTTAAAATATATATTTTTTATTGATTTCAGAGAGGAAGAGAGAGGGAGAGAAAGAGAAACATCAATGTGTGAGTGAAACATCAATCAGCCACCTCCCGCATGCCCCTACCAGGCATTGAATCCACAACCCAGGCATTTGCCCTGACCAGGAATTGAACCAGCAAAATTTTGATGCCCAACCGAGTCACACCGGCCAGGGCTTCATGAGTTCTTTAAATAATTTATTATCTTATGTGTTTGTGATATGTGGAGTCCTCTAAAGTATAGCTTCCAGAGTAGGTGATTCTCTTGCTTGGGTCTAAGTATTAGAAGTAACAATCTAGTAAGCAAGGCAAAACAAAGCAGGAAAAAGAGATTTCACTACTTTTTTTTTTTGCTGCAAAAAACTTTATTGTTTCATTTGATCCAATGCATTGGAGAGGGCTCCAGAGTGGTTAAAACAGGGGTCCTCAAACTTTTTAAACAGGGGGCCAGTTCACTGTCCCTCAGACCGTTGGAGGGCCGGACTATAGTTTAAAAAAAAAACTATGGACAAATTCCTATGCACACTGAACATATCTTATTTTGAAGTAAAAAAAAAACAAAACGGGAACAAATACAATATTTGTATTTGCATGTGGCCCGCGGGCTGTAGTTTGAGGACCCCTGGGTTAAAACAATGGCTAGTAGTTTCGGGAAGAGGCTCAAGTAAAAGCCAAAGACAACAGGGGGATGCAGAGGGGCCTCTGTAAGGCCTCTGGGCTCCAAAGGCTCCTAGTCGTGCTTGAGGATGAGCCTTTCGAAGAGATACTCGCCCAGCCCAGCCTGGGGGGCAGCCAGCCTGCGGATGTTAGTCAGGTGGTCACCCATCTTGATGATCAGTTTCACCTCCTCATTCAGGAAGTGGTTCTCCAGGAAGTCGCAGAGATGAGGGTCTGCACAGGTAGAACCCAGGGCATGCAGCTCCAAAAGGGCCTGGTTCAGGTTCTTCTCTAAGGCCAGGGCGGCTTCCATGGCATTCTGAGTTTTGCCCCAGTGTTCTTGGGAAGGTTTCTTCACATCCGGGAAGAGAATGCGGCCGCCACGCTTGTTTTGCAACTTAAAGAGATGCTCAGCGCCCTCGCGCTTCTTCTCTGCCAACTCGAGGAAGAAGTGGCCCACACCCTCCAGAGCCACATCATCACGGTCGAAATAGTAGCCCAGAGAGAGGTAGGTATAGGAGGCCCGCAGATGCAGGTTGGCCAGGCGATTGACCGCAGCCTCCACCTCGGTGGAATAATTCTGATGAATTTGGGAGCTCATGGTTGTTTAGCAATAAGGAGTTAAGGTAGGAAAAAACCAGTGTCCTGGAGGTGGTTCTGAAGGTGGTGACTAAATGAGACGCAGGAAAGTGGCCGGAGGCTGGAAGAAGGGGAATCCCTGGGTCTGTTCTGTCCAAACACTGTTGAAGCAAGAGACAGATCCGGTACCTCTGAGTGCACTGCAACTACTTTTTCTTTTTTGTAGCACTGGTCTAATTTCAAATCTAGAAGCAAAAGCAATTCATAGAAAACTTTTTTATGATTAGAAAAATTATAAAATCTTGTTAGAAAAGTTTGCAAACCAGTTCAGCCAGTGTTGCTAAATGGCTGAGCGTCAACCCATGAGCCAGGAGGTCATGGTTCGATTCCAGGTCAGGGCACATGTCCGGTTGCAGGCTTGATCCCCAGTAGGGAAAGTACAGGAGGTGGCCAATTGATGATTCCCTCTCATCATGGATGTCTCTCTCTCTCTCTCTCTCTCTCTCTCTCCCTCCCTCCCTCTCCCTTCCTCTCTGAAAGCAACAAAAACATTTTTTTTTTTAATTGCAAACCAGTGGTGGGGGGAGGGTGTTAAGGAATTGGGGGGATTGAGCAAAAAAGAAAAAAGAGAGAGAAAGAACTCATGGACATGAACAACAGCATGGTGATTGGTGGGGTGGGGGCGTGGAAGAGGGCATAGAGGGAATAAATGGTGATGGAGAAAAAGAAGAAAAAAGTTTGCAAACCAATAGCCTGATTATACTTAATGGAGTAATTCTAGAGTTATTCCTTTAAAGTCAAGTCTAGAGCAAGGAATGAATGGGCACTATTTTTAAACATTGTTCTAGAAATTCTAGCCACTAAAGTAAGATAAGAAATAGAAATAAGAGCTCTAGATATTTGAAAGACAAAAGTATCATTATTTGTAGATGATATGCTACTTCACCTAAAAACACAAGAAAATTTTCTTAAAACCACTAGTATAGGCAAATTCATAATTATGCATATCACAATTATAAAATGGTCCTATATAATAAAAGACTAATATTCAAATAGACCGAACAACCGGTCGCTATGATGTGTGCTGACCACCAAGGGGAGTACATGAACATGGCAGGCGTCAGCAGCAGAGCACAGAACATGGCAGGCAGCAGCAGCGGCAGGATGGTAGAGCAGGTGAGTGGGGGCGCCAGACCAAGGCGGGGCACTGGTTGCTGTCATCGGGGCAAGCCTCTGGTGGTTGCTGAAAATTCTTTGCTCCCACATGCCGCAGTCCAGCCCAGCGCTTGCACCTACTGCCAGCGCCGGTCCTGCTCACACCCACTGCCGGCGCCCAGCGCTGGCCCCAATTGCTCAGCACCATCAGCGGGTGCAAGCAGCGGCTGCCAGCCCTGATCGCCCCTGAGGGCTTCTCTACCTCCCCCTGCTCCTGAGGGGCGATCGGGGCCGGCAGCTGCCTCTCGCACCCGCTGCCAGCAATGGCCCTGCTGGCACCCGCAGCCGGCACCCAGCGCCAGTCCTGATCACTTGGCACCATCAGCGGGTGCGAGCGGTGGCTGTCGGCCCTAATTGCCCCTCAGGCTGACGCATGAAGCAATTGGGGCTGACGCCAGCAGTGGGTGCAAGCAGAGCTGGCACCGTCAGCGTGGGAGCGGCAGTGGCGGGAGCGGGGCTGCCAGCGACAGGGGACTGGGGGCTGTGGCAGGAGGGGCTGGGTGAGGGCGTGGAGGATGAGCTGAGACCCACCCCTGTGTTCACTGCAGCCTCTTGGCACACAGTTCCTTTCAAGGTGCACGAATTTGTGCACTGGGCCCCTAGTTAGAAAATAAAAAGATTGCCCTAGCTGGTTTGGCTCAGTGGATAGAGCGTTGACCTGCGGACTGAAGGGTCCCGGGTTTGATTCCAGTCAAGGGCATATGCCTGGGTTGCAGGCTCAATCCCCAGTGTGGGGCATGCAGGAGGCAACCGATCAATGATTCTCTCTCATCGTTGATGTTTCTATCTCTCTCTACCTCTCCCTTCCTCTCTGAAATCAATTTAAAAAATTAAAAAAGAAAAAGATTTTTCTATATGCCAATAATATATAGCTAAAAAATATAATGGTAGCTGGGGTGGGTGTGGCTCAGTTGGCTGGAGCATTGTCACTACACCAAAAGGTGATGGGTTCAATTCCTGGTCAGGGTACCTACCTCCAGGTGGGTTTGATCCCTGGTCAGGCCATGTGCAGAAGGCAACAGATGGATGTTTCTCGCATCGATGTATTTCTCTCTTTCTAAAATCAATAAAGTAAGCCCTCGCTGGTGCTCAGTGGTTAGAGCATCAGCCAGAAGACCGAAGGGTTACGGGTTCGATTCCCACTCAAGGGCACATACCTTAAATGCAGGCTCTATTCCTGGCCCTGGTCAGGGCAGGGCACATGCAGGAGGCAACCAATCAATGTGTCTCTCTCACATCAATGTTTCTCTCTCTTTCCCCCTCACTGTCTAAAAAAATCAATGGAAAGGATATATTCAGGTGAGGATTAAAAATAAAAATAAAATAAATAAGGTAAAATTTATTTAAAATATATAATGGTAAAATAAATTTTAAAACTCTTATATGAGAAACATGCAGAGCCTTTGTGACGAAAACTACCAAACTTTACCTAAAAACCTAAGAGTAACTAGAAAAACATTCTGATTTGTCTGGAAAAACTAAATATTATTTCAATGTGTGTGTGTGTGTGTGTGTGTGTGTGTGTGTATGTGTGTTCTCAACACCACTGAGCAATTTTCTAATTCTCAGTAGACATTGACTGGGTGTCCTACAATTTAACTTAATTCTAACACTATCTACCCTGAGGATCGATGTTTCCCTTATATTGATGTCTCTCTCTCTCTCTAAAAAAACATATCCTCAGGTGAGGATAGAAAACCAAATTGTGATCACTGTATAAAAATAGAGAAGCCAGGCCCTGGCTGGTGTTTCTAAGTAGTTAGAGTATCAGTCCGTGCACTGAAGGTCTTGGGTTCAATTCCCAGTCAAGGGTATATTTCTGGGTTACAGATCAATCACTGGCACCAGTTGGCATGTACACAGGAGGCAACCGATTGATGTGTCTCACATTGATTTCTCTCTCCTCTCTCTCTCTCTCTCTCTCCCCCCACCCTTCCCTTCCACTCTCTCTAAAAATCAATGGAAGAAATATCCACAGGGAAGAATTAACAACAAAAAGAATAAAGAAGCTAGTCCACAGAATAAAATTTTAAAATCAAATCTATTTATACATATATAAGGGTTTAGAATATGGCTAATGTAAAATTTCTAATTGGTGGGATAAGGACGGTTTATTCAATAATGGATGTTGGACAACTAACCACTTGTAACAAGATTTAGGTTATTTACTTACCTCATACCATGTATCAAAATTAATTCCAGAGAGATTAAATATTTATGTATAAAAATGTCTACCCAGAGAGAACTGTTGATAAATTATTTTATATCTGTAAGATGAAATACTATGAAGTCATTTAAAACAATAAGAAAAATATTTTATGGCATGAAGAGATGAACGCAATACAATGTCAGCTGAAGAGAGCAGGTTACATAGTACCATGTATAGTACCATTTTACTCAGAATTTTATGTTAAATGCACATTTGGTTAGAGTAATAACTAGAAAGACACAGGTCAAAAGTTAGCAGTAGCTTGATGAAATACTATGAAGTCATTTAAAACAATAAGAAAAATATTTTATGGCATGAAGAGATGAACGCAATACAATGTCAGCTGAAGAGAGCAGGTTACATAGTACCATGTATAGTACCATTTTACTCAGAATTTTATGTTAAATGCACATTTGGTTAGAGTAATAACTAGAAAGACACAGGTCAAAAGTTAGCAGTAGCTTTTTGATTTTTTTTTTTTTTTTAGTTCTTTTTTTCTTTTTTTTGCTCAATCCTTCTACCCCCAGCAGTAATTTTTTTGAGTGGTAAAAACTATAGGCAATCTATACTTTTTTGCTAATCTGAATTTTTTAAAATATTAAACATGTATTTCTTCTTAAAAAATAAAATGTATTTGCCTGGCTGGCATGGCTCAGTGGTTGAGCATCGACCTAAGAACCAGGAGGTCACAGTTCAATTCCAGGTTAGGGCACATGCCCAGGTAGCAGACTCGATCCCCAGCAAGGGCATGCAGGAAGCAGCCAATCAATGATTCTCTCTCTCGTCATTAATGTTTCTATTGCTCTCTCCCTCTCTGAAATCAATTTAAAAAAAGTTTTTTTAATTAACCAATGAATGCATAAATAAGTTGGACAACAAATCAATATTTTTCTCTCCCTCTCTCCCTCTAAAATCAATACATAAAAACTTTTAAAAGGATAAATTCTACTATGCCCAATTGCAAGGTATATTGTTTTCACTGAGACCTTGTATTTCTTAAGTATTTTACATATTACATTATTGTAATGTTAACGTAAAAACATTCAAACCTGTAAAGAATTTCTGTGAATTGTCAAACTGCAGCGGGAAGGCCGGGGAGGGTTGGGGGGCAGGAGGGAAGGGGGTAAGAGATCAACCGAAGGACTTGTATGCATGCATATAAGCATAACCAATGGACATAAGACACTGGGGGGTAGGGGAGGCCAAAAAAAAAAAAAAGAATTTCTGTGAATTTATTTGAGCCAAACTGTCAACAATTGCTGGGCAGCAGTATCTCAATGGATTGGGGTAATGCTCCAGAGCAGCGGTTCTCAACCTGTGGTCGAAAGACCCTTTCACAGGGGTCGCCTAAGACCATCGGAAAACACATATATAATTACATACTGTTTTTGTGATTAATCACTATGCTTTAATTATGTTCAATTTGTAACAATGAAATTGGGGGTCACCACAACATGAGGAACTGTATTAAAGGGTCGTGGCATTAGGAAGGTTGAGAACCACTGCTCCAGAGAATGGCGTTTTTTCCCATCTATTTTTATATATTGCAATCAAAGGAGGGGACGTAGGTGGGTTACATGAAATCCACTGGTGATAGATTAGAGAGGTGGGAGAAAGCAAAGCGGGGAAACCTCTGGGATTGGATAAAAAGTAAAATGTGAGACACATACATAGGTGGGGGATAGTTACGTCAACAATTAACATGTTAACAATAACAATGAAGGAATTTGTGGTATCTGTCCTGGTGCCTAGGCACATTAGGTTGTGCCCCAAAGGGTATGGAAAAAGGGAAGTTACAAGTTACCCAGACATTTCAAAGATATGTTATCATTAATGCAAAAAGACAGATAGGCTCAGTTAAGGTAAAGGTTGACCTTGTCAGTGAAGATACTGGCCTAGGACGTAACTACCCACCACAACTGCTTTTAGTTAGTGTAATTTCAGACCATCCTTTGTGGTTACTTTAGGTCTCTGAGTTTGCAAGACCGCCATGCAGACCTTCCCTGACCTTGTCAGGTTAGCATATGGACCCTTTCATCCACATAATCTTTCATAGAAATGTTATGGGACAGGTAATAAAAACATAAAATAATCCCTGTTTTTCTAATGAGGCAATGAAGGCCCCCAAGTCAATCATCTAATAAGCATCAGGACTAGGTTTTGAAGGCACATCTGTCTTTCTTTTTTTAAAATATATTTTTATTGATTTCAGAAAGGAGGGGAGAGAGGGAGAGAGAGATGGAAACATCAACGATGAGAGAGAATCATTGATCGGCTGCCTCCTTCACACCCCCTATTAGGGACCGAGCCCGCAACCCAGGCATGTGCCCCCAACTGGAATTGAACCCGGGATCTTTCAGTCTGGAGCTGACGCTCTATCCACTGAGCCAAACCAGTTAGGGTGGCACATTTGTCTTTAAAGTTCATGCCCTTATTTGTAATACTAAAGACTGGAAATAACCTAAATGTCCCTCAGTGGTAACCAGTTAAGTTACAGTACATACCTACACTGTAAAACTGCACCTTAAAAATAAAAATGAGAATGCTTTCTACTTGTTTCCAAGATAAAGTGTTAGTGGAAAAAAAAACCAACAAGGTTCAGAAGTTATGTATAGCATCATACCATTTATGTTAAACTGAAGTAAGGAAGAGTATATATTTGTTTTAGAAGGATAAACCAAAACCTAGTAACAGGGTTATCTATTTGGGGTAGAGGAAATAGGCGGATGGGGCACAGGAGAAGCAGAAAGACTTTTCCCTATATATCTTTAATGTATTTTTTAGTTTTAAGCCATGCAAATGAATTACCTATTCAAATACACATACACATTTAAAAAGCAAAATAAAGTAAAATAAAACAAAACTCCTGATCTTTCCACTCTTCCAAGACATCTCTGGAGGGCAGTTTGTGTCCCCATTTCAAGGAGTCACACAGGGTAGCAGGCCTCTGGACTCCTTAGGCCAGCAGTTCTCAACCTGTGGGTCTCGACCCCTTTGGGGGTCAAACGACCCTTTCACAGGGGTCGCCTAAGACCATCGGAAAACACATATATAAGTACATATTGTTTTTGTGATTAATCACTATGCTTTAATTATGTTCAATTTGTAACAATGAAAATACATCCTGCATATCAGATATTTACATTACGATCCATAACAGTAGCAAAATTACAGTTATGAAGTAGCAACGAAAATAATTTTATGGTTGGGGGTCACCACAACATGAGGAACTGTATTAAAGGGTCGTGGCATTAGGAAGGTTGAGAACCACTGCCTTAGGTGGTTCTAACCAAGGCAGCACACAGGCCAGGAAGTCTGCTCTGCCAGGGAGCAGCTCCAGGCCAAGCACACCCTCTTCCCTTATCCTTGACTTAGAAAAACAAAGGCAATAGGCAAATCCACTCGTCAGCGTTTCTGAAGCCAGCTGTTAACCTATCCTCTTCCTGCCCCTCTTTCTTTTCTTCCTTTTTCCAGAAAAACCTGGAAAGCTCTGCAAAACTTTGCAAAATGCTGTACTAGCTCTGGCTGCCTTCTATTTATTTATTTTTCTCTTTTGGCCTGTGTCATCTTCTCAGGCAAGGACCGCAGTCTGACTTCCTGCCAGCTCGCCTGCTGGGTTCATTAGAGTGTCTTTAAAAAAAAAATCTGTATTTTCCTAAGACTACAAACCTCAAGTTAGAGGTAATTTTTTTTCCAACTTCCTACCCAAAGTAGGACATCCAAGTTGTAAAATTTAGCAGAGTATTTGGTTTTAAAACACAATCCCATGGTTTCACTTTGTCCATCCAATCAACTTGGGACTGACAGCTCTCATAAAATATCTGCTCTGGCTAAGAATTCCACAAAGCAGGTCTATTTATGTGTGAAGTCTAGCAGCACAGAGAGCCCCAGTAAATTTCCATTTAGTAATTCAGTGACTGTTAATAGACACCTATTATGTATGTATCCATGGCCATCTGGGGCCCTGTGCTTTGTACTGAAACAAACATGAGACCCAGATCCTGCTCCCAACCCCTAACAATCCTATTAGGATACCTTCAGCTCATAAATGTCTCTGGACTCATTTTATTCTTTAAATCCATTTGCAAGGTATCAACTACATCACTCACTAAATTATGAACATTTTCATGATTAGCTGTGTCAGAAATATGATTTATAGGAATGGCTTTCTCCCTTTTTTAAGGTTTCGGGAATAATTTTTATATTGCAAACATTATAGCCATGGTTCAAACTCTAGATAACGTAATCCACTTAAGATTCACTAACCTTTCAGGGTGTTAATAACAGTGTCATAGCTTTCAGCTCTCATTAGTTAGAACTCCTTGGCTAATGTGCAGGAAATTTAAGATGTATGCCAGGTGTGTTCAATGAAAGGTTTTGTGCAAATCATATGTGAGTCTAAAAGCAAGTCTCTCTCAGCAGTGATGAGCTTGGCAGGGATTCAGGTGTCTAACACTGTGCCATATACCTCCCCCGAGAATGCTGGGCTAGAACACAACCATCAGGTGTTGTTAAATTTGCTGGGAACACAGAGCAGAAGGCTGCAGGGAGACTGCATGTCCATTCTCTATTACATGTGTACAGTGTCACCAGGAATAATACTACAGGATTCATTCTGTACTGGCTTATTCTCAAATGAAAACCCCAACCAGGTTGAGGATAATGAACATCACAGACTGTAAAAAGCAGCAAGAAGCTATTGCACCACTGTGGCTTCCACATATCCACACAAAACACATCAGCAGGAAGAAGGTGTTATGTTACTCAGGTTTCCTCTCAGGACATCCTGGCTTGAAACACAGTTCTGTCACTAATATAAATGACAGATGGGAAACTGCCAGAGCATGTCCTTGAAAATCTCAGGAATCCATCAGCTTGCAAAGGAGAGCTCAAAAGATGGCATGAAAATTACCCATTCCCATTAATGACAGGTCACTTTTTTTTTCTAGGTGAAGAGAAACATTGGAACCTATGGGCCTGGTGAAGGCTCCATGCACAGATTCTGAGCACACAGGGCCTTGTCTTAAACAGCCTTGGACCAAATTTGTCATAAAAATGTGACAAACTCGGCACAAGCATTGCTGCATACAGTGGCAAGCCCCATTTTGCTTGTGACTCTGAAGATTGCCTGAGTTCCCCAATGCCCATGGGCTTTGCCAAATACTGTTGTACAGCATAGACAGTTCAGTTCAGTAAAACAGTATGAGACTATGCTGTAACCGGTTTGGCTCAGTGGATAGAGCATCGGCCTGCGGACCGAAAGGTCCCAGGTTCGATTCCGGTCAAGGGCATGTGCCTTGGTTGCGGGCACATCCCCAGTAGGAGGTGTGCAGGAGGCGGCTGATCCATGTTTCTCGCTCATCAATGTTTCTAACTCTCTATCTCTCTCCCTTCCTCTCTGTAAAAAATCAATATAATATATATTAAAAAAAAAACCACAAAACAGTATGAGACTATACACTGAACAGTATATGCTGTCTCCCTGGGGGAACCACAGGATGAAAAAGGATCCATTAAAACAAGGGTGTAGGTCAGGGCCCTGTTCTCCAGGCTTGCCATGTCAAGCTCAGGATCAGACAGAGCACTCATCCATTCTTTAACTTATTCATTTACTCATTCAACAAATATTTATAGAACACCCTAAGGTTTCAAGCAATATGCTAGGTGTGGGAATTCAAAAATTTCCGGTCTTTGAGAAGTTCACAGCCTAATGGTGCAGAGCCAAGAAAACCAACAGTTACAGTAAGGCACTATGATGAGTGTTTGCACATAGTGGAACTGCTCTTACTATTGTATGTCCTATTTGTTTCAAGCATGGTGGCACACAGAAAGTTTGGGAAGAATAACCAGACACTGTGATGCCTGGGTTCAATACATGAAGAGTAAGGAGGCATTATCAAGGGGAAGTGTGAAAGGAAATAATGTTCAGGCAGTGTGACCAACATGTGTGAAGGTACACAGAAGAGAGAGAAAACATGGCTCAGGCAGAGCTTCACATGGCTCAGTGTGGATGGAGAATAAAGGGTGAAAGAGGATGGGGTGGAAATTAGAACCAGGTGATCAGGCCCTTATTGTCATGCTAAGGTAAGGGCAGGGCCCTATGTCTGTTTTGTCTTTCATGGGACTTAGTGATGGATACATATTAGTTGAAGACAATGAGGAGCCACTGAAGGTTTTTAAGCAAGGGAGTGAGGTAACCAGGTTTGCAAAAAAGACAGGCATATTGGGGGAAGACTTGAAGAGGGTGAAAATGGAGGCAGGAAAACCAGGTAGGCACCTGCAATGATCTAGGTGAGAGATGAAGATTGGCTAAACCAGTGATGGCGAACCTTTTGAGCTCGGCGTGTCAGCGTTTTGAAAAACCCTAACTTAACTCTGGTGCCGTGTCACATATAGAAATTTTTTGATATTTGCAACCATAGTAAAACAAAGATTTGTATTTTTGATATTTTATATATTTAAATGCCATTTAACAAAGAAAAATCAACCAAAAAAATGAGTTCGCGTGTCATAGGTTCGCCATCACTGGGCTAAACTAAGGTAGTGCCAGTGTAGGTGAAGATAAGTGGGTGACTATAGGACCAGCACATTGTACTGTATAAGAGAGAGGGGGCTGCCATTTTTAGATCAAAGTGTATGGTTACTTTTATGATTTTTCATGTGCACTGTTGACCACATATAGAAAGTATTGGTTGTCCTGGCCAGGTAACACAGTTAGAGCATTATCCTAATACACCAAGGTTGCGGGTTCGATCCCTGGTAAGGGCACATACAAGAATCAACCATAAATAAGTGGAACAATAAATTGATGATTTTTTCCTCTCTCTCTCTAAAATCAATCAATAAAAAAAATGTTTTAAAACACTGGTTAACCTGAAGATTCTTCTAAATCATAGACTCAGACTATAAAGCTGGGCGAGATGCCACTTCTCAGGTCCCCATAGAACTTTTCCTGTGCTTATTCCCACTGCTTCTTCTGTGCAGAGGAAGCAAAAAGGAAAACACAATTCAAAAAAGGAAGACACCTAACTACCTGTAGGTGACCAACTTTCTTCCACACAAACAGGCTGGGTTGGTAAAGGGGCCCCCATCTTTCTTGCTTTGCAGAATGTCTGAGAGACCAACAGAGATTAATTCAAGTCCTTCTTATGCAGAAGAAAAAGCCAGAACTCCAAGAGGTACAGAGACTTGCCCAAGGACAGAGATATAGAGCATCAGAAATAGCCAAGAACACAAGTCCCCCTTTCCCTTTCTATTAGGAATTCCCTCATCTTATTAACAGAGGAACAGGAAGGTGGCAAGTGAAGCCAGGAATTGTAACTCACCGAGCCAATTTCAGCTACAAGCCCCATTCTCATTTCCCCAGCTTCAAAGAGAATATAGGTGATCATGGACTCCACCTTGTAGGTCAGAGCAGACTTCTGCAGCTGTTGTACATTTCTCGGCCTTGTTCCAATGGGTGTTATCTGTTAACACTAGTATTAATACTGTCCCACATTTGATCTTTCTCTCTTCAACCTCAAACTTCTACTTCCTTATACCATTCTGTCCTAATACGCTCATAAGCCATCAAAATGTGTTCAGAATGTTAATATTTTTGTGTCCCAATTTCATCTCTGGCACCAAGAAGGAGTATGATAAACACTGTTCTGAGACTCTTGGTTCAGAAAATAATGCTGTGGAGAATAAGGTGGGCAAGCTGAAATCCCTCCCTCAACTTCACTATTTCCAGTCTCCTCATGTATCTATGAACAGGGAACCTCCTGAGGAAAACATGTGGTCTCCTCAGACTCTACAGGAAGCCCCACCCTGTCTCAAAGCCTGCCTTCCTACACCCTGGTCAGGAAAAGGAGCTGAGAAGGTTCCAGTAAAGGAAGTGAGAGGGAGAGATAGAAACATCAATGATGAGAGAGAATCATTGATCAGCTGCCTCCTGCATGCCCATTACTGGGGATCGGTCCACAACTTGGGCATGCCCCTTGACCGGAACCGAACCCGGGACCCTTCAGTCCGTAGGCCTATGCTCTATCCACTCAGCCAAACTGGCTAGGGCAGGTTCTACTTTTGCTTTCCTCTTTTTTGCTTAGCTCTATCACATCTCACCAGATCAACACTTATTGTCTTTGAACCATAGTGTTTATATTTAGGAGCCTAGGATACAATTCCTTTTTCCTCTATCATCACACCTGGCTTTTCTGGCTTTCAGAAGAAAATGCTCCAGAGATTTTGGCTTATTTTTCCCCAGGCAGTGGAAAACTATATTCACAGAAAAACTGTATCTCCTGGGTCACAACCTGGTCAGCGCTCCAACTCACAGAAAATGATCAAAGACTGTGTATAATTTTACCTTTATATTAACTTGCACATAATTCACTTAAAAATGGGAGAAAAAAACGCCTCAGCATATCCTCTCTACTTCCCACCCCTCGTTTTACCTTATCTCCAGAGCATATTTGACATACTATATAGTTTTTCCTCCCTCCATCCTTCTTTCCTTTCTTAGTCTTTCTCTCCTCACTAAAATGTAAACTTTTGAAGATAGGGCTTTTGTTTGTTTTGTTCATTACTGTATCTTCAGGACCCAGCTCAGTGCCTGGCATATAGTATATACTCAATATATGTTGAATAAAAAAATTGTTGACTGAACAGTTGATTTTTCCTTCCTTTTCTCTGGGGCCTACCACTTCTCTCTTGCTATAACGTTTTTCCTTTGGCTTAACAGCTAAGAGATCAGATGACCATATATTTTACATCATCTCTAGAGGGGAACTTCACTGTAGTGGCAGGGGGTATTTCTTCTCCACCTCTGACATCTCTACCTACTAAAATCGTATCTATTTGGCAAATCCTACCCTTCCTCCCTGTGGCACCATCCTTTAGTTTTCCATGGTAATCTCACAGGAAGGTTAACATTAAAACAAGGGTAGTATTACCTTGGCAAAACTGGGTTCCTGCCTCTGCTCCCCCTTCTTCTACCCCTGTGGATGAAAAACGGATGCTGTAATAAGCCATAAATTCCTAACTGGGCAGGTCATGGTGAGTAGTCATGCCCCAGCCTATAGCTTCTTTAGTGAAAGCTTTTTAAGCAAGCCTTGCCCAGTGTTCTTATACATCTAGATTAACACACCTTTGAGATGCCATAAGTAATACTCCTCAAGACATAACCACCCTTAAGAAAGCACATAATATCCTAATCCAATGCGTTTTGCTTTCTCCCATGCTCAGTCTTCCTTACATTCCCTCTTCAATTTTATTTTTTGTTTTGTTTTTAGTCATTTTTATTCATATATATTTATATATGAATATATATGTATATGTATATATTTTTTTATTGTCTAAAGTTTTACATATGTCTTTTCCCCAATTGACCCCCACCCCCAGCC
>NW_005359516.1:2612408-2613743 GCF_000412655.1 Myotis brandtii | reverse complement strand
GCCCCAGTGTCCGTGTCCATTGGTTATGCTAATATGCCCTCTTTAATTTTAAATGCATAAAAGAGGTGCAAAACTATTATTCTTTGGAGCATCTGAGATCTTGCTCCCCAGCACATGTCATCAATTTGACTCAAACAAACTCATAAAAACTCTCTGCAGGTTTGGATGTTTCTTATGGTGATAGCTCTTTCTTACAGGCAGTGCTTCTTGAGCTTTAAATGGATGTGTCACTTAACCTGGTTTTGCCTTGATAAAAATGTCAGGAGTGGCCAAAAGCATGGGAACATGAGGGAAGCCTTCACTTATAGCCTCTAGGATGGTCTTCAGTATCTAATACTCTTGGGAAGGGCTGACTAGGTAGACTCGAACTTTACTATGGCCTCCAAGAGCACTACCATATCCTTGCTGAGGCCCAGTTATTTTACCTGCTGAACCACAATGTCCTCCTCTGTATAGAGATAATTCCACCTAGCTCACAGGACTAGATGTGGGAATCAAATGAGATAACTTGAGTGAAATACCTAATACTGGCCTTGACACATCTAAATAAGCACTTTGTAATGCATACATGAACGTTTTTCCTACCAGGAGATAGCCTTTTATTGTTTACTCTGTTAGACCAACTTCATCTAGCAGCTGGCGGCTAGCTTCTCCCCAGGAAATAGGACTTGGCCATAGCAATGTAACCTGAGGTGCAAGATTCTGGGAAAGGGCAGCAAGAGGATAGAGACAACTGAAGGGTGCCCCACGGCAGAGTGTGCCCTGGACTGGGCTCCCAGCCAGAAATGTACCGTTAGTGTCACAGGTGCGGGGGCCCAGAGAGAATTCCAGGCATAACCCCTCCCTAAATTCGGAGCAGGCCCAGGTTCAACGCATCAGGTCATGGATGAGCCATCTGCCACCTTTTCTTCCAAAGCCACTGAGCTGGTTGTGGAAAATTCGATTAATAACCACTACCTGGAACCACACAAAGTCATTTGTTTTAAGGATTATTCAGGGATTAACGCTACTGCAAACCGGCTCTAAGGACCTAGCAGGAAAAAGTGGAAAAGTAATTTTTATGTTTTTACAGACCCAAAGCCGTGTGCTAAGCACAGACAAATCAACCCGTGAAGTGAACGCTACTCTCTGTATTTTAAAGGAGAAAACCGGAGCTCAGAAATACTGACTGGCTCGCTCGAGGAAGCCAGTAAGCGGTGGGCCCGGGGTCAAACCCCGGCTTCCTCCCAGCGCCACGTGCTTGCTTCTCCCCACCCGGCAGCTGACGGCGGAGCGGCCGGCTACCACTAGGGCGGCGGGAGGATGACGTCAGCCGAGGCAGGGCGGGGCTTGGGC
>NW_005359516.1:2566177-2611793 GCF_000412655.1 Myotis brandtii | reverse complement strand
GCTGGCCGGGAGCGGCGGCGCACGCGAGAGGACGTGACTGACGTCATCTCGCGGAGGCGAGGGGCGAGAGCCGCGTGACCACCTCCCAGCCGCGGCGGTCCCCGTCTGTTTTTCTCCTTTCAGTAGAGTATGGAAGCTCGATTTGTATGCCCCTTCTTTTGTGGTTGTAACCTTGCCATTTTTCGAATTTACCAAAGTAAGTGTTCATTATAGGAAATTTAGGGAGATGAAGAAAATGAATACCAGCACCTCTCCCTTCATGTTTACTTTTTTCTTCTTTTGCGTTAAACAAAATTGTGATCTTACTGTATAACAGTGGTATTAGGTACAAAAATATTCGCAAGTATTGCCCTACCTGGTTTGGCTCAATGGTTAGAGAGTTGGCTTGCAGACTGAAGTTTGATTCCAGTTAAGGGTTGAGGCAGCCAATCAATGATTCATTCTTATCATTGATGTTCCCATCTCCCTCTCCATTCCTCTCTGAAATCAATAAAAATGTATTTTTTTAAAATAATTCTCAAGGATGGACAAAGCACCATTAGAGCCTCAAGGCTAAGTTAGAAAAACACGATAGAGAGGAAGGAGTGCAAATAATAGGCGAAAGTGTAATGGTTACTTATTTAATGAGCGTTTTTCAATCAGTGTCCTGTTCACTATGCACATGATCCAGGTGAGAAAACGGGCTCAGAGGATTAATCAGGTGGCATAGTGGGGGTTTGAACCCAGGGCTTCAAATCTGAAACTTTAGGATGGTGGGTCCCTGGGGAGGACAATGGAAAATGTGTGCTGGGGAGAAGGCAGAAAAACCACAGGGAAGGCATATGGCTATATACCCACTGTCTACTTCTGGGGCTGTGGAGCTATAACTAGATTGGAGGAGCAAGACTAGTGCCTCCATCAGTAGGAGCAACTTTGTGGGAGCATGCCACAAAGCAGCTCACACTAATACACTGCCTTGAAACAGCTATGTGCTAGCTAGCAGCAACTATTTGGGGCCATTGACCTCCAGCCCTGCCCCCATTAGTGGCAATGAAAGGCGGTCAGTCTTTCTACTCAAAGTGCAGTCTGTAGTCTAGCAGCATCTGTACCGTTCAGTACTTTCTGCATCCAGCTTGATGATACAAATAGAGAATCTTGGACCCCACTCTAGAACTTCTGAATCAGAATATGTATTCTCACTAAATTCCTGGGTGATTCCTATGCACATTAAAGCATTGTTGTAAAACAAGTCATTCTCCCTTGGTGAGGCAGGTGGGATGGTAATAAGATCTGGAGGATGGGAAGGCAAGCAGACAGGGAACAAAGTCTAGAAGGAGATTTAACAAGAATATCAAATTAGGAGTATCAGAAAATACCACAAGATGCAAAGGAGGAAAACTAGGAAATCAGAATCTGGGAGAAAAAAAGAAAAGAGAAATAGGTTGGAGTATGCAGGTCCATTTTGGGAAAATTCACCAAACACAAGAGCTGTTCTGGGTGTGTGTGTGTGTGTGTGTGTGTGTGTGTGTGTGTGTCTGTGTCTTATGATTGAGAGGGTCCGGTTCACTCAAAGGACTAGAGGAGGGCAGCCCCTGCCCATTTCCTCACTTTTAGCAGAAAGAGAGGTCTTTCCCTGGGTTCTAGTGGAGGAAAGTTCTGGGCTTTCTGACATAGAACCTGGCACTGACAGAACAGTGCTGGGTTCTCCTATCATATACACAGTTTGCAATCTGTTAAGTAGCCAGGGCAGGGGGCTTGTGTGTGTGATGTGTGTGCATGTATATGTATGCACATGTAGGCTAGAGGAAAGGGCAGGTTATTGGCAGACAGACATAGAAATCAGTGAAAGATGGGGTGGACTTATGTGACTGGGAATTGCTGGGCCCGGAAGGCTACAGGGCTAATGACATCCAATACCCTGAGAGAGCCAGGTGGCAGGCCTGTAGTTCTTGGAGTCAGATTTTCTGGAGGTCTCCTGCCTATCACTCCTCTAAATACTAGCAAGCAGTTCTGATAAGACACAGGGACATGACAGGTTAGAACCAAAACGTTCTGGGTGGAGTAGCAAGTTGTTGTCATTATGCCCACAATGTTAGGGGCCCAATGTTGCCTGGAGGAGCAGTTAAAGCAGCATCCCTCTCAGAACCAATAATACACTCAGTCTGAGTATGATCAAGCTGTGCAATAGACAGGTGGCTGTGCGGACATGGAAGATTTTGAGCTATTCACTCCAGAAATATAAATGGTGGCTGCAGTGTTGAAAGGCAGCAGATGGGCAGTCTGTAGAGATGGCAGATTCCAATGACTATGAAAGAGGTGTGCAGCCCTAACCGGTTTGGCTCAGTGGATAGAGCGTCGGCCTGTGAACTGAAGGGTCCCAGGTTCGATTCCAGTCAAGGGCATGTACCTTGGTTGCGGGCGTATTCCCAGTGAGGGGTGTGCAGGAGGCAGCTGATTGATGTTTCTCATCTTGATGTTTCTAACTCTCTATCCCTCTCCCTTTCTCTCTGTAAAAAATCAATAATATATATATATTTTTAAAAAGAGGTGTGTAAATGGATGGTATAGATGCGAGTGTGGATGGATGGGAAAGCAGTTGGCTGCAAGGTTTGAAGAGCACTGTTCTGATAGAGTATGGGGTGAGTCTGAAGGAAGGTCAATGCTGATAGTGTCCCAGAGGTATCTAGACAGAGCGGGTGCAGAGGTCCTACTGGTACTCCTGATAGAAAGGGTGTCAAGTTAGAAAAAGTGGTCAATGTAACTGAACCCCATTCCAGATATTGATGGGCTGAGGTGATCTTGAGTGAAGACCTTAGCACTTGAATGGGGGCCTCTTTGGGTGGATAATTTGCCTCAGCCATGTATTTTATGGCCTCTGTGGTTCTCCTGAGTCAGTCAAGTATTGCTAGACCCAGGCATTTGCCTGTCATTCAAGTCTATCATATACACAGTTTGCAATCTTGGTCAAAAGGCTGTGATCAATGTCCTCAAAGTTATGTTGAAAGAGTTCTCAGAATGGGCCAACCACCATATTTCTTTGAGTGTTCTTGCTTTTCAGGCAGCCTTTCTGCCTAACCTAGTTTTTAATTTCTCCTCTTCTCCACATACCTGTCCACCTTTCCTCTCCTTAAAGCCCAGTGCAAGTTCTAAGTTCTCTGTGGACTTCCCTGGATTCTCAAGGATTTACCCTACTATTTGAAACACTTGGGAGCTCTCCACATAAGCCTGGTCCTCAGTCATACAAGCTAGACAACAGTTAAATTGCCTACCTATCCCCCTCTTTTAGGGGCACAGCTACCCGCTTTACCAAAAATTCTCACCTCCCACCCTGGCCAGGGTGGGTCAGTGGTTAGAGTGCTGGCCTGTGCACCGAAGGGTCATGGGTTCAATTCCTGGTCAAGGGCATGTACCTGGGTTGCAGGTTTGATCCTGTGTTCCAGAGACAACCAATTGATGTGCCTCCCTCACATTGATGCTTCTCTCTCTCTGTCTCTCTCTCCCCCTCCCACCATCCCTTCCACTCTCTCTAAAAATCAATAGGAAAAAAAATCCTAGGGTGAGGATTACAAAAAAAGAAGCTATCTCCCACCATCCCCTCAAAATCAGGCCAACTCCATTTCTTGGGAGGTTTTGCCCTTTGGATCAGGGAGAGTAGAGCAGTCAGTCCTGCTCTAACATTAAAGCCATACTTTCAGGCATGTCAGGAGCCAGAATCCTACCAGAAGCTCCAGCAGGGACAAAGATGGGTCAGATGGAGCCTGGCTCAGAAGCCTACCTATATCCCAGTTGGTTGTCCAGCCCTATTTTAGTGTCCATGAACTAGTCATTCATTCCTATTTTTGCCTAAACTGATTAGAGTTGGGTTTTTGTTATTTGAAATCAAAAGAAAACCAAGAGATTACTTCATATGGATTTTTCTTGTTTTCCCAAGGTCAATGAATTATAAGGAATAGATACAAAGGAATGTGATAAATTGTGGAAATAATATGTATTTTGGAGTAAAACAAAACATTTTTAATGCCGTTTCAAGCAAGATATTTAACCTCAGAGAGGTTGTTCCTTTAATTTTATAAAAGAAGGGGTAAATACCTAAAACTCAAAGGATAATGAAGACTAAATGAGAAAAGTAATTAGGTAGGAATGCAAATAAAAGTACCTGGCACATAGTAGTTATATAGGAAATGTTCATTCCCCTTTCTCCTTGAAAACAGGCTTCCACTTCTGTGTCTCTCATGTCTCCATTCTGTGGTCAATGAACTCAGAAATAGGAAATGAATTTTACCAGTTGTTACACTTTTTCAAGAAGAAAGAAGGAAATAAATACAAGCATTAGTTTGACTTGTCAATATTCCCTTGATACCTGGACATCTTTTTCCTATTTCACTGTAATCTAAATTCATCCCAAAGGTTCATAATTTTAAAATCAGGCCAACATGAGGTATAATTTAGAAAAACTAATGACACTGTGCTTTATTTGATAACAGAATAAAAGGGCATGACTGGAGCTCTGCCAGAATGGTCCCTAACATTCTTCCGAACCAGGATGTTATTAACGTTTCAACATTGTTAGTGTAAGGTGGAGTGTTGCTAACTACTTCAAAGGTTGAGACAAACTATAAAGGTGAATCCTTTAAGAAGGAAAATGAGCTAGTTTTCTTTTTGTTCCATTAAACACGCTAGCCAGAAATACCAGCCCATCTATAATGAGGACTATACACAGCAGCACCAACAAGGCCATTTACAGAGTTTTTCTTCAACAGAATCCACTTGGATGTGTTAAGAAATTGCATCTTAGTTAAAAGCAGTTCACGAAGGACCTAACTGGTATTTAAACTTGTCAAGGGATGGGGATGTGCAAATTCAGCAGCAAAAGTTTCCATTGTTTTGCCTCAAGGGAAAGTGATGGTGGTCAGAGGGGCCAGTTCCAAGGGCTGGTCCAGGGAGGGGCGCTGGTCTTGGTACTCTGCCACATGCCCATTCCGGTGGTGACCATACTCAAACTTGATCCGCAGCTCGCCAATCTTGGACTGGGGAAGGATATCTGGGATCCACTCAATGATGAAAGGGGTTGGCTCCTTTTGATCTGGGGAAGTGTTGCCTGAAGACAAAAAAAGACCAAGAAAGGAACACTGATTAGTACAATTCCAAATTTTGAGTCTAGACAGATCTCACTCTGTTCGGGAATAAAAAAGGAAAAGAAAAATTAGCTTTAAAAAAAGCTATATGAGAAAAAAATAACAAGGAAAAACAACAAGAATCAAGGGAAAGTAAGAGGAATTACTGTATCTATTCAAAAGAAAATTTCAGGGAACTGTGTGGCATCCTTGAAGAAAATAAGACCGATATGTAAGAAAAAGGGCCAAAAGAATCAAAAGGCGAGCCCAGACTGAGAGGAAAGGACAGCTGGATGAGATTAAAAGGGAGACTAGTAAAAAATAGTCCTGGCAGGGTGGTTTAGTTGGAGCACTGTCCCATACACCAAAAGGTGGTGAGTTCAATTCCTGGTTGGGGTGTGTACAAGAGGCAACTCTCTCCCTTACTCTCTCTAAAATCAAGTTTTAAAAAAGCCCAACTGGTGTAGCTCAGTGGTTGAGAGTCAACCTATGAACCAGGAGGTCACAGTTTGATTCCCGGTCAGGGCACATACCCCGGTGGGCTCAACCTGTGTGGGGCCTGCAGGAGGCAGCCGATCAATAATTCTCTCTCATCACTGATGTTTCTATCTCTCCCTCTCCCTTCCTCTCTGAAAATCAATAGAAAAAAACACACACACATATATATATATATATATATATATGGCCATTACACTTTGAACTCCCCATTTTCTCCAATGAACTCACTGTTCATAACAATCTCCTTTAAACAGACCCCTTTCCTCTATAAAAGAAGAGTTCCTCCCTTTTGTTCTCTGGACTTGCACATGGTTTGCAGGTCCTGAACTGCAATACTTTGCTGTTTCCAAATAAACCCATTTTGCTGGAGAAATATCTGACTTTAAGGTTGATGCCTTAAAAGAAAATAAAAAAATATTTTTAAAAAAGACTTAATTACATGATTCATTTTAAAGCTATGTAAGACTTTATTTTAAATAAGTGACATTTCTACTAGCTCAAATTCATATAGTCGATTAGTGATAATTATGGGCTCTCTGTCTATTTTTTAAAATATATATTTTTATTGATTTCAGAGAGGAAGGGAGAGAGAGAGAAAGATAGAAACATCAATGATGAGAAAGAATCATTGATTAGCTGCCTCCTATATTTACTTGTATTACAAGTGTTTCTTACACGTTCCTAATCATTTCCATGTGCTATCATTGTGTATTTTAAGAGTTTTACCAAAATGAGACAGTTTTCTTAGAAATATATACATGAATCTACAGGATTTAAACTGTTTTATTCAAAAAACTCCAGCCAATTCACCTACAATTGTAAACAAGAAGAGTATTCTCTTCATTTAAAGGCTTTATACACAAATTCTAAGCTCTATATATGCAATTCTTAATGTTTGAAAGAACTTTCTTCGGAAAAACGCCAAGTAAATTAGCCGGAATTGTAAACATTAAAAGTATTCTCGTGATTTCACTGCTTTCTACCTCTAATCTCTGTGCTTGAACACGGCCAAAAAGATAGTATGGCTATACTTACTTGTACTATAAGTGTTTCTTACACGTTCCTAATCATTTCCATGTACTATCATTGTGTATTTTTTTTTAAATATATTTTATTGATTTTTTACAGAGAGGAAGGGAGAGAGATAGAGAGCTAGAAACATCGATGAGAGAGAAACATCGATCAGCTGCCTCCTGCACATCTCCCACTGGGGATGTGCCCACAACCAAGGTACATGCCCTTGACCGGAATCGAACCTGGGACCTTTCAGTCCGCAGGCCGACGATCTATCCACTGAGCCAAACCGGTCTCAGCTAAATAAAAACATTTTTATAGCCCTAACCTGTTTGGCTCAGTGGATAGAGCGTCGGCCTGTGGACTGTAGGGTCCCGGGTTCGATTCCGGTCAAGGGCACATGCCTGGGTTGCAGGCTCGATCTCCACAGCCGATCAATGATTCTCTCTCATCATTCATGCTTCTATCTCTCTCTTTCTCTTCCTCTTCCTCTCTTTCTGAAATCAATAAAAATATATTTTTAAAAACATTTTTATAGTACTATATAAATACTATCATCTATAATAATAAAAGTGTAATATGCTAATTAGACCAGACGTCCTTCCGGACGACCTATCAGATGAAGCCGGAGCTGCGAAAGCCCAGGTCGATGAGAGAGAAACATCGATCAGCTGCCTCCTGCACATCTCCCACTGGGGATGTGCCCACAACCAAGGTACATGCCCTTGACCGGAATCGAACCTGGGACCTTTCAGTCCGCAGGCCGACGATCTATCCACTGAGCCAAACCGGTCTCAGCTAAATAAAAACATTTTTATAGCCCTAACCTGTTTGGCTCAGTGGATAGAGCGTCGGCCTGTGGACTGTAGGGTCCCGGGTTCGATTCCGGTCAAGGGCACATGCCTGGGTTGCAGGCTCGATCTCCACAGCCGATCAATGATTCTCTCTCATCATTCATGCTTCTATCTCTCTCTTTCTCTTCCTCTTCCTCTCTTTCTGAAATCAATAAAAATATATTTTTAAAAACATTTTTATAGTACTATATAAATACTATCATCTATAATAATAAAAGTGTAATATGCTAATTAGACCAGACGTCCTTCCGGACGACCTATCAGATGAAGCCGGAGCTGCGAGGAAAGCCCAGGTCCTGGGTGCCTGCCGGCGGCCGGAGGGAAGCCTGGTTCCCGGGTGCCAGAGGGAAACCAGTGCCGGCAGCAGGGGGAAGTAAGGCCTACTCTTGCACGAATTTCGTGCATCTGGCCTCTAGTATTTGTATAATCTATAATAATAAAAGCATAATATGCTAATTAGACTGGACATCCTTCTGGACGAAGCTGGGGCTGCGAGGGAAGCCCGGGTCCCGGGTACCTGCCTGTGGCCAGAGAGAAGCCCAGGCTCTGGGTGCCAAGGGAAGCCGGTGCCAGCAGCTGGGGAAGGAAGGCCTACTCTTGCACGAATTTCATGCATCGGGCCTCTAGTAATTTAATAATTACAACTATAACAAGTAGCACTTAATGAGCACCTACTGTGCCAGGTAATATCTTAAGTGATTTACAATGCATTAATTTAATGCTCAGCAACTAACTAAGAGACAGATTCTGTGATTCCTATTTACAGATGAATAAACTGAGGTGAGGACAGATGAAGTCTTCCTGCTTAGTTTACACAACTAGTAGGTGGACCTGACTTTAACTCCAGGCAGTTTTGGACTCCAGAGCCTACACTTCTAGCCATCTAATACTCACCTCTCTTTCCACTGATTAGACTATCATCTTTTCCAGGACAGTAAACTATATCACTTTTGTTCATCACTGTACCCCAAGATAGCATAGTGCCTGGTTCATAGTAGGCACTCAATAAAGACTTGTTAAATGAAGAATGAATGAATGAATGCCAGCCATAATTTAAATTACTTTAGTATTACCATCTATCAAGCAGGCCTCATTCATTTACCTAATTGTGTACTTATTCTTTTAGGAGAAACTTAGACATTATAATTATTTTGTCAAATTGTTGTGACTATATTCCTACATATATACAGGGTGTCCCAAAAATGTATACACACTTTAACAGCTGATAGCTCTATGTTTCTTTCTTTTCAGATTTAGCTGATTGGAATTAATAATTATTCCAAGTGTGTATACATTTTTGGGAGGACACTGTATTTTTAAGGGAAAAGAGGTATGATCCCATGTTTTAGAAACTCTTCATGTACAGAAAAGAGACTGGAAACTCTTCATGTATAGAAAACAGTCTGGAAAGGTTGCTGTTTTTGGTGGGTGCGATTACAGGTGGTTATTTTTCTTCTTTATAAAATCTATGATTTCTCTATAATGAATACTTATTACTTCTATAATTTTATTTTTAAAGCCCTGGCTCAAATGAAATGAAATACCCTATCTCATGATTACCTTTACAAGATGAATAAATGTGCCTTCTTTGTTTAAGGTCAAGATCCAAAATCTAGGACAATGTGTTGCACATAGTTGACCTTCACAGGAAGATGCACTATTGAAACCACCAATCACTTACCAACTTTGAGAAAAGTTTTTAGTTCCAAGGGTCGCAGCACTGGTTGTTTTTCTATACGACCGTAGGTTTCTGCTATGCTCTCTACTTCCACTTTAGGGCATTTAAACAGCTCATACGTCCCATCCCGGTTCTGGATAAAACTTCGGGTAATTTCCAAGGGCATCTGGACATGGAGACAATACCAAGAAAGGTGAGAAAGAAAAAATTTCAAAATAGACAAATACTTGGATGAGAATAGATTGTTTATGTATTCACTGTTCCTCATTAAGCACATCCAAATTAATTAAAACTTCCCCTTGTATTTTCAACTAAATTCTGTCAACAAATCTGCCTTTGTTTTCCTTATACCATTCATATCTTGGCTTTCCTTTTTTCTCTATAACTTCAATTTGAACCCCAACATCTTCATGTCTATACGACCACTACTGGCATAGACTTGCTCTAAATTTGTTTTTTTTCCCTTCCCCTACTTATCTGCTAGAACATTCTCCTAAAAACTCTATTGATAGCACCTACAGCTGACCTCACCATCCTGTGTGCTTCACACCATCCTTGGGACTGAGCCAGACAGAACTTGAACTGAATTTTGTCTTTGCCACTAAACAGCAGGGTGAGCATCTCATAGCCTGTTTCTCATCTGCAAAATACATGAATGAGGTGATACAGGTAAATAACGCCCAACAGATAGAAGCTCAATGATCATTAGCTCTTTTCCCTCACTTGACTTTGCTTTGGGTTGCACACTGCCTCCCTAAACACCACTTATTCCAAGATAGAAGCTGCCTCTGCGATATCTTGCATTTAAGGAAGTTCCTCAAATGTCTTTAGTGCTAACATAGGCCTTTTATTCTTCTGAACATAACAGATACCAAGCAATTTATTCTTCTTCTGAACACAACAATGTCTTGAAATTAAGCTTCTCTTAACACATCAAATCACATTATACTGAATTTTCTACAATATTCCATTATTGTAAGAAGGGAAAACCCTCAAACTTTCAGAGTCTGCTGGACAAAAATGTTTAAAAATATCTCATCTTTCCCTTGTGAAAAAGAACACAAACTGAGGGACATTTCTCTAATGAGAACTAAATTGCAGTTTGGGGAAGAGCAATTAATTGTGCTAGGCCCATTAATTTCACAAATAGTGTATCATCTCAAATTATTTACATATTTTCTAGTTAATTTAGGGCTCACCATCAACAGTTATTTAATATATAGGAAAAATTATTCCTGCTTTCTGATCCCAAAGGCAAAGAAAAAGAATACTCCAATTTAAGATACCTTTTCAAGCTCTAGGGAATACCCATTAAAATTAAGAGTCAGCACTATAAAGCCATGAATATTTCTGAATAATCTCTTTTTTTAATCTTTTACTTATTAAATTTATTGGGGTGACACTGGTCAACATGAACAGGTTTCTATTGTGGGTTTCTATGTTACATTGAATAATTTCTTAATATGAAAAACAGAATTCTCTTTGGTGTCTGTAACTCAAGGAATTGGTACAAACATACTTCCCAAACTTGCTTCCCTCTCTTCTCCTCTCGGCCCTCCCACTATTATAGAAATAAACTCTTACCTCAGGGGTATCTAAGATTTGTTTAACTTGCAGGATATTAGTGATATGCCAGGTATACTTGGAAAAGGTTCCCAGTGGCAGGGCATCTTTTCGAACAAAAGCTTCAATGTAAAAAGGGAACAAAATTAGCCTACCCAAACATAACATTCTCTTTCCCTATTGTTACCCAGTTTCTAGAGATTTCAGTGCAGTATTATTCTTTCCTTATGGAATCTCAGAAATTCCAAAAAGAAATTCTAGAGGCAAATATATAATAGGGTTTGACATAAATGTGACAAACCAAGTGATAAAAATTTCTGTTATATAAAGTCTCTGATGCTTCTTTGAGATGCTACTTATTTCTGTTACCTTAGAAACTTGTTTTTTTGTTTGGTAAAGCTACATGCACAGAACTCCATTATAAAACAACTTCTTACACCTCTTACAGATTTAGATATATCATCACAGGTCAAATTACAGTCCTTAAATTTTTAATTACATGGAGTTTAAGCCTGCTCACATGATTGCCAATCCATTGCCCTACCTGCAGGATTATAAAGAGGTTCCACTGAAAGTCTGCAAAACTAGCTAAGGGATGAGTTAAAATTAATGTATTAGGCCTAAAGTTTAAAATGGAAGGAAGAATCAACCTTGCTTGAAAAGTCAGGAAGACAAGCTGTGAAGACAAAGATTTTCATGGCTCTAAACACAGTGATTCACAGCTTGCATTATTCAAATACAGAATTAAACTTCAAACAGTCCCACAGTCCCTATTAAATCATCAAATAATAATTTTTAAAAATATATATTTTTACTGATTTCAGAGAGGAAGGGAGAGGGAGAGAGATAGAAACATCAATGATGAGAGCAAATAATTGATTAGCTGCTGCCTGCACGCCCCCTACTAGGGATCAAGCCTAACAACCCAGGCATGTGCCCTGACCAGGGATCAAACCACGACCTCCTGGTTCATAGTTCGACACTCAACAACTGAACAACACTGGCCAGGCTCATCAAATAACAATTTGTTGAAGAAATAGCTTTGATTTCTAGCTGTCGTTACTGAGTAATTCTTTCTTCCTCCTTTCTCTCCCTTATTTCCTTTTGCTACCCAATAAGTATGTTGAGATATCTAATAGAAAGATGTTATGTAAAACCAAGAACTAAGTACCAGAATAACGTAATGATAAAGTGTTCCAAGCCTAAGAATAACTCTAAAATCTTCCTTCATCAAAAATTAGGAATCACAAAAAAATAAGTTTTAGGTGTTTTTGTGTGTGTGTTTTTTTTGTTTTTTTTTGAGTCCTAAAAGGAACAGATTTATTAACCATTTAGGAAATGTGTGTGTGTTTTTAAATATATTTTTTATTTCAGAGAAGAAGGGAAAGGGAGAGAGAGAGAGAAAAAAAACATCAATGATGAGAGAATCATTGATTTGCTGCCTCCTGCACACCCCCTACTGGGGATTGAGCCTGCAACCTAAGGATGTGCCCTGACTGGGTATCAAACCATGACCTGGTTCATAGGTCAACGGTCAACCATACAGCCACACCGGCTGGGCAAGTTTTAGTTTTGATACATACTGTAATATGCTTCCAAGAAGCCAGCCCAATAGTGATCGGAGACTGCAATGCTTTTGTTGAAATTGATTAATATCTAGAAAATATCAAACTTCTTGGTGGGCACATTTATTGCACTTCATTGTTCTTTTACCAAGTCTGTGCTTTCTGAATTGTTCCATTAACTTGCACTGGAATAAATATGGGGTTGCACTGAAGAGTGTGATCATTATTCTAAGAGCTGACTGGCTAAGGCTTCATGCTCTCAGCATGCAGCTAGAAGTCCTAATCCTGAAAATTCCACACGATTTTTTAAAACATAATTCCCTAAGGACAAGACATCTGTGGCTATTGCTGAAGAAAAAATCCCATACCTGTGGTGGAGTTGGGAAGCCGTTTTTTTGTACTTCCAATAGATATTCTCTGTTGTAGGGCATCAAAAAAAGACTGAGGAATGTGGAACACCAGTGGCTCTGGTTTGCCTTTAGGAAATAAGAAGAAACTCATTCAGTTAAAACAGATCAAATTTTTATGCCAGAAATTTGAGAGCTCCTAGTTGGAGGCACAGTTACTTCAAATAAAAGTGTAATGTTGAGCCCTAACTGATTTGGCTCAGTGGATAGAGCGTCGGCCTGTGGACTCAAGGGTCCCAGGTTCGATTCCGGTCAAGAGCATGTACCTTGGTTGTGGACACATACCCAGTGGGGAGTGTGTGGGAGGCAGCTGATCGATGTTTCTCTCTCATGATGTTTCTAACTCTATCCCTCTCCCTATCTGTAAAAAAAAATCAATAATATATATATATATGACTTAAAAAAAAGTGTAATGTTGAAACTGTGTTCATTTGCAGTCTGTAATGGCTAGGCTTATGAAAGTATCTGGCAGCTTTGGTCAATGAATTAATGTTATAAGGAATTATCTATGTTGTCATAGTATTTAAATCATAATGTCACTCCAGAATTCAGTTCTGTAGGATTTTTTTTTATAACTATGTTTTTATTGATTTTAAAGAGAAAGGAAGGGAGAAGGATAGAGATAGAACCATCGATGAGAGACATCAATTGGCTGCCTCCTGCACAC
Source organism: Myotis brandtii (assembly GCF_000412655.1). NCBI lineage: Eukaryota > Metazoa > Chordata > Mammalia > Chiroptera > Vespertilionidae > Myotis > Myotis brandtii. Next base: position 2,598,454 of record NW_005359516.1, on the reverse strand, counting down.
CCCCTACTGGAGATTGAGCCTGCAACCCAGGCATGTGCCCTGACCAGGAATCGAACAGGGGCCTTTTTGGTTCATGGGTCAACACTCAAACACTGAGCCATACTGGCCAGGCTGTTCTGTAGGATTTTTTTTTTTTAATGTATATTCTGGGTAGTTTTGATTGGTAAAAAATGTAATTGTGATTTAAATACTACATAGTGTTGGGATATTTTTTTACATGCACAGGCTTTATGAGCCAATAAAACTATTTCAAAGTTTAAAAAAAAAAGAAGAAACTCATATAAAGTGCAACCAAAAAAAAAACTTAGTGGACTTTCTGATGTGTAGAGAGAGGTGGAGGAAATGGAATTGAAGGACAGTAATAATTAAAAATTTCACTTTATAAAGAGATTTCTTTATAAAAAGGCAAAAAAATAAGGCTTTGGTTGGCCTTTATGAGTCAAGCATTGTCACCTTCCCTACTGTTGATCCCTTGAAATCATAAAAAAATATAGCAGATCCTTGTCATCAATACCACCAAGGATAACTTTTCAAATCCCCAATTTTGTAACCATCACCACAACACAAACTTTTCCTTGAAAGGGTATATGAAATAAGATGAGATGAAAACAATGAGGCTGAGATAAGACGGCAAACTTGATTTACTCCTGCTCTCTCCGGGCACTTGTATGTGCATTCATGTCTAAACAGAGTAACTACATGCCCTCTCTCAGATGTTCAGGACCCGGAATGCCAGAGACCACAAAATTAGGAGACTATTTATCTAATAAACACCAGTCTTGCTCTCTGAATATGATCTAAAGGCAGGGAAAATGTTTGAAAATACTTAACAAACCTTTAAAGAAGCTTACAAGACACTAAGTCAACGAAAGTCAACAGAGTGTTCAAAGGAGGGGTTGAAAGAGTTCTGAGTCTTTCTTAAAAAACTGTGTCCAAGGGGCTACCTAGCCCCAGCAGAGGGAAAACATCCAAAACCACGTGGATAAACAAACAACTTAAAGAATATCTCTTACAGAAAGACTCTTTTTAAAATATATATATATTTTTATTGATTTCAGAGAGGAAGGGAGAAGATATAGATAGAAACATCAGTGATGAGAGAGAATCATTGATCAGCTGTCCCCTGCATGCCCCCTACTGGGGATCGAGCCCACAACCCAGGCATGTGCCCTTGACCGGAATTGAACCCGGGACCCTTCAGCCCACAGGCCGATGCTTTATCCATTGAGCCAAACCAGCTGGGGCCAGAAAGACTCTTAAGGACAGTTCAGATGCCTTTTTGGAACAAAGGTCAAGCTAACACCACCAAAGATCATACTCCCAAGATCAAAGCTATCTACCTTTACTTATTATTTGCTGTTTTTCCTCTTCCATTTCTAAATTCATTTTGCTGATACTGCATTTAAATTATGTAAGTATTTCCTTCTTTCACTTAGATTTCTACTTTTTGTGACCCAATGTATTTGGGAGTCAAGCCCAGTTATTTTTTCTGTCAGAACAGAGAATTCACCCTAGCCAGTTTGGCTCAGTGGATAGAGCATTGGCCTGCAGAGTGAAAGGTCCCAGGTTCGATTCCAGTCAAGGGCATATTCCCAGGTTGCAGGCTCAATCCCAAGTAAGGGGCATGCAGGAGACAGTTGATCAATGATTCTCTCTCAACACTGACATTTCTCTCTCCTTCTCCCTTTCTCTCTGAAATCAATAAAAATATATTAAAACAAACAAACAAACAAAAAACAACAACACAGGGAACTCTAGCCCAGCCAGTGTGACTCAGTGGTTGAGTGTTGACCCTTGAACTATGAGGTCAAGATTTGATTCCCGATTAGGGCATGTGCCCCAGTTGCAGGCTTGATCCCCAGTAGGGGGCATGCAGGAGGCACCCGATCAATGATTCTCTCTTATCATTGATGTTTCTATCTCTCTCTCCCTCTCCCTTCCTCTCTGAAATCAATAAAAATATATTTTAAAAAACTAAACAGCCGCTGGTTGTTTGGCTCAATGGATAGAGCATTAGCCTGTGGACTGAAGGGTCCCAGGTTCGATTCCAGTTAAGGGCACATGCCTGGTTTGCAGGCTTGATCCCCAGTAGGGGGCATGCAGGGGACATCTGATCAATGATTCTCTCTCATCACTGATGTTTCTATCTATATCTTCTCCCTTCCTCTCTCTAAAATCAATAAAAATATTTAAAAAACAAAACAAATAAAAAGACTACAGAGAACTCTAGCACAATTTCTTTAATTTATCCTACTTTCAGCAACAGCCCCAGCTGGGTGACCAATACTTACCATCAAATTGATAGTGCATGGTTTGATGGATGCGTTCTGTGACACTGGCCAGCCAGTCTTGGAAGGATAAGGTCACTTGTGCCTCATCTAACAGCTGACTGCAGGCTAGTAAAAACAAAAAACAACGTCTTAGTAACTTATTTTTTCTTACAAAAGAAAGTTAATTGAAGTTTGAAAAAGTTAAGGTGTTTGCACAGATAAAAAAAGAAGAAGCTGAAATTAAAAGAAATTAAGTAAAATAGAAGATTCTAGAATTTTTTTTTCAAAGAATCCATTTAGGAAAAAAGAAATGAAAAGCTCTGAGATACTAATAGGTTCAAGATTAGTAACCACAGAAAGTTTGCAGCCTTTCAACACTAAACTGCAAAGTGAAGAATGGCCTTGTATAATGGCTTTTAGAGATCTATAAATTAGTCCTTTTTCTGATTAACATGTCTGTATGCACAGAAATATTCTATTCTATTCTATTTCTTCTCCTGAAATGTCTTCACATTTCTAAAGTATAGTTTCTTTTATAGAGATATACCAATGCCATAACTACTATCCATTTGAAATTAAAATTCTCATTGGTAAATGCATATAGTGATAATTTAGATTAAAAGCTATTTTCTTTCTTCTTTCTGCCAAAAGGAAGTGATGAAAATTTGTAGAAAACCTTCTACCTCATACAGTTGATCTGTTTATTTACTGACCTACCAAAGACATTTGTTCCTGGGATGTGTAAGTTCTTAATTAGGTTTGGTCTTATATTATATTTATGTATTGGTCTTTAAAATCAGAGTATGAGGGCAGGGATGATATCTAGTTTTTAATCACCCAGTCATATTACATGGCCAACAATATCTTAGCAAGTATTCAATAAATACTACCAAAATTGAACTAAACTATTTTTATAAAATGTATAAGTAGAAGTTTATAAAAGGTTGATTCCCCCAAATAGCTGAGCTTAATTATTCTCAGTAGAAAAGATATATATATATGTATATATAAATATGTGTTATGTTCAAATTTAGTTATTCTGTCTTCATAAATTCAGAACAATAGCCATGTTATTGTTTTTAGGTATGTTTTCAAACTTCACTAACTGTAGAGAACAGACTATATTATTTTTCTTTTTCAATAAATATTTATCACTGAATAACTATAAACATGTTTCTTCTTCAACTTTGGCTGCCCTAGCTGGTTTGGCTCAGTGGATAGAGCATCAGCCTGCTGACTGAAGGGCCCCAGGTTTGATTCCGGTCAGGGGCAAGTGCCTAAGTTGAGGGCTCAGTCCCTAGTAGGGGGCGTGCAGGAGGCAGCCGATCAATGATTCTCTCTTATCATTGATGCTTCTATCTCTCTCTCCCTCTCCCTTCCTCTCTGAAATCAAGAAAAACATTAAAAAACAACAACAAAAAACAACTTTAAATCTCCATACTAATAGCATGTGGCTAATAAGCAAGAGGGAAAAATCTTACAAAATACCTCTACCAAAACATGTCAGTAATTTTTGTTGGATTTGTTACTTAAACAATACAATTTGTTGTTGTTTTTTCATTTATTTTTATTGATTTCAGAGAGGGAGAGAGAGACAGAAACATCAATGATGAGAAAGAATCAATGATCGGCTGCCTCCTGCACACCCCCTATTAGGGATCAAGCCCCCAATCCAGACATGTGCCCTGACCAACAATCAATCTGTATCCTGGTTCATAGTTCCATGCTTAACCACTGAGCAGCACTGGCTGGGCTACAATTTGGTTTTGAGCAAGATTTGAGAACCATGGGACAGGACAGACTTCAGTCTTAGTGCCTACTAGCGTTTATCTTAACATTCCTTTGGGGACACCATGCAATATTTCTTTGGATTTATTGCTTTTACCTTCTTTTGGATGCTTTTCCACCTTTTTAGCTTATTCTGGGACAGGGAAACTTACCCTGCCTTTTTAATGAAGAAGCAACCACAGGCTTTTTCAGGCCACTTTTCCTTAGATTACTGCTCAGTGCATCCTGAGGCAACAGTGAACTGTTCGTCTGTGCACCTAAACCATAAATTGTTACAGTGTTTAATAACATGCCTATAGAATATAGATTCTATATTCATTTCTAAAGAGTGTAAACATAAAAAGTCTTTGATAATTTCTAAGTTAGCTTTGATAATTTCTAACTTAGGATTAGCCTTTATATATAACTAGAAGCCTGGTGCACAAAAATTTGTGCACTGGCAGCGGGGGAGTCCCTCAGCCCAACCTGTGCCCTCTCACAGTCTGGGACCCCTCGGGAGATAACCACCTGCTGGCTTAGGCCCCTCCCCTGGTGGCAGATGGCACGCCCGATCTCGTGGTGCCTGCTCTGTCTCACCAGGTCGCACACAGCAGGCCCAGATCCCACGCTGGGGCGGGCAGCAGCTTGGGATCTCCCAGGTGGGGTGGCGCAGTGAGATCTGCCTGCAGTATGCAAATTTAACGGCCATCTTTGTTGGGTTAATTTGCATACTCTTCTGATTGTCTGATGAGCATAGCGAAGGTACTGGACAAGCATCTTTGTCTTTTATTAGTGTAGATATTTTAAATTTCTGAAAATCTAGGAAGTGGTGAAAACCAGAAGTGAAATAGAAAAAAAAATTTCACCCATTGTTTCCACCTCTTAGACAATTACTATTGATTTTCTGGTGAACTATCTTCCTTTTTTTTCCTCCTATGAATAGATTATTTTGCTGGTTTTTGTGATTTTAAGTAGCTGTGATTTTACCAGGACTGCTAGATTTAGCCAAAAAATAAATAAATAAAATTTCAAATAAATGAATTTTTAACATAAGTATGCCCCAATTTTGCATGGGAGATAATTATATTAAAATTTTTTTCATTGTTTATCTGAAAGTCAAGTTTGAGCATTCTGTACTTTGTCTGGCTACCTGAGTGACCTGAAAATGTCTCCAAATTCTATGTAATCATTTTTAGTGGTTGCCTGATATTCTAGCAAGTGGTTTTATCATGGTTCATTTAACTATCCCCAGTGGTGGGCTTAATTGTTTCTAATTTTTTAATATTATAAACTAGAGGCCTGTATGGGTGGGGTCCCTCGGCCTGGCCGGCAATCGGGGCCGATCGGGTCTTGACAAGGCCAGCTGGAGGGGAGGGACGCAGGAGTTTAGCCAGACCAGGGAGGTTGGCTGTGGGAGCGCACTGACCAGCAGGGGGCAGCTCCTGTGTTGAGCGTCTACCCTTGGTGGTCAGTGAGTGTCATAGCAACCAGCGGTCATCCGTTCCTAACGGTCACTTAGGCTTTTATATATATAGATAACGATAAAATGAACATTTCTGGATAAAATGCTTTTCCTGTACCAAGGATTATTTCCTTAAAAATGATTATTTAGAAGTGAACTACTGCATCAAAGGGAAATAACTTTACTGTTTGAATTTCAAGATTTCCTGGGAAAGACCAATAAGTAAATATTTAACAACAATCTCTGCTACACACTGCTGCCAGAAATACCTCTTACAACATGAAAGTGATCATGTCACTTTGTTTCTCTACCTTTCTCCAACTTCCCAGCACTAAAAACTCCTGTGCATAATCACCTGACCCACCTTTAGCAATTATCCCTATGAGTAGTAGTATTTTTCAGGTTCTTAACAGATAATCATGGCAATTTACATTGCACAAGCCATGCCAGAGAGCCTGAACTTCACCTCCTTTACCAGTTGTCTCATAATTTTAAAATTCTTTGCTAATTTGGTAGCAAAAAGTATCTTATTTTAACTTTTGTATTTCTAAAACTTTTGTATTTCTCTGTTCACATTTGGAGTTTTGTCCACATTTGTGGACTAGGTAAATTTTTCTCTTTATTTAAAGTCTATGTCTTTTGACACTTATCTACTAGGGTACTTCAGCAGTTTCATATTGATTTGTAAGGGTCCTTAACTGAGGACCCTTACAAGTGGTATTATTACTTGTAATTTGCAAGTTACAAACTATATCTTATGTTAATGTAGAAAAGATAATGAATTATTGTCACAAGTTTTTAAAAACATTCTATGGATAAAAACCTTATATAACACTGTCCAAAGGCAGTTTAAGGTTTAAGACTAGTCTGAATGTTTAAGGGATGAACAAACATATTCAATAATAAGAGCTGAGTTTGGTTTGATCTTATATTTAATCAGTAAAACCAACTCTTAGCTTAACTGGACAAAGAATTATCACTGGATGGTATAATTTTTTCAGGAAAAGAAACACATAAAAACTGATTCTTATCATTGCTGAAATCCAGTGAAACACATAAAACAATCTCTAAAGATAAAACCATCCTATAAACAAACCAAATAGCTTCTTACCAGATACTTCATCCTTTTTCCTCTTCTTTGCCTTTGATGGAGTAGACTCACAAGCTGATACTGTTGATTCTGAATGGCAGTCCAACTGGGGCACAATAATCTCTTTAAGACCTAAAATATAACATATTTCTGAATTATTAATACTACCCAGGAGGAAGTATGGGTCTCTACTTAGAGAAAAATTAACTTATAAAAATCCAAATCCCCAAACAATGGAGTGATTGCCTACATTAAAGAAGTTCCTTTGAAGTGCAAATCAAAATGATAATGACATGTCACCTCACACCTGTTGGAATGGCTGTTATCAATAAGACAAGAAATAACAAGTATTGGAGAGCATGTGGAGAAAAAGGAACCCTCATACACTGCTGGTGAGAATGAAAACTGACACAGTCACAGTGGAAAACAGTATATAGGTTCCTCAAGAAATTAATAGAGCTACCATCTGACCCAGCAAGCCTTCTTCTGGGTACCTACCCAAATAATTTAAAAACAGTTATTCATAAAGATATATGTACCCGTATGTTCATTGCAGCATTATTCATGGTAGCCAAGACATGAAACAACATAAGCGTCCTTCAATGGATGATTGGATAAAGATGATACGGTACATATGTACAATGGAATACTACTCAGCCATAAGAAAGATTAAAATACTGACATTTGCAACAACATGGATGGATCTTGAGAATATCGTGTTAACAAAATAAGTAAGATGGAAAAGAACAAAAAGCATATGATTTCACTCATATGTGGAATATAAAACAAAAAGCAACAAACAAACAAAACAAATTCATAGACACAGACAACAGTTTGAAGGTTAACAGAGGGTAAAGGGGTAGGAGGAGGATGAAGAAGGTAAAAGGAGTCAAATACAGGGTGTCCCAAAAAATGTATACACTTTGAATAATTATTAATTCCAATAGGTTAAATCTGAAAAGAAAGAAACATCAATTGAGCTAACAGCCATTAAAGGTGTATACATTTTTGGGGAACACCCTATATTTGGGAGACTAAGGGTGTGAGCACACAATGCAAAATACCGATGATGTTATTATAAAATTGTATATTTGAAACTTATACAATGTTATTAAGCAATGTCACCCCAATATATTTAAAAAACAGATTGTGGACCTGCAATAAAAACAAGTTCTTTTAAAGGGCAGCCCAAAACATGATTTTGTTCATACAACATTAACTTGATAGGAGACTTTACAGAGAAATATAAAACTAAAAAGTTGGGAGCTGCTACCAACTAAAGATTATTAAGAAATGAAAAGAGCCCTAACTGGTTTGGCTCAATGGATAGAGCGTCTGCCTGCGGACTGAAGGGTCCCAGGTTCGATTCCGGTCAAGGGCATGTACCTTGGTTGCGGGCACATCCCCAGTTGGGGGTGTGCAGGAGGCAGCTGATTGATGTTTCTCTCTCATCGATGTTTCTCACTCTCTATCCCTCTCCCTTCCTCTCTGTAAAAAATCAATAAAATATATTAAAAAAAAAAAAAGAAATGAAGAGAGCCCTGGCTGGGGTGGTTGAGTTGGTTGGAGTGTCGTCCCATGCACATGAAGGTAGCTGGTTTGATCCCTGGTCAGGAAGCACAGGAGGCAACCAATAGATGTATCTCTCTCACATTAATGTTTCTCTCTCTCACTTCCTCTCTCTCTTAAAAAAAATAATCAATAAAAATATGTTAACAACAACAAAAGACTTGATTTAGAAACTTTAAAGGTTTTCTTTTGAGCCAGGTACTTGTTTTCTCCATCTTCAAAGACAATAAAAAAGCAAACAAGCCAAAATAAAAGGGAATTTTTTGTTCTGTTTTTATTAAATAAGGTATCTGTGGAAGAGTAAAAAAAATCAAAGCAAAGCTGATTTTACTAGATTCATTGTCTCAATGAAAATGTTCAAGTTTCTTGATCATTAATTTCAACCAACCAACCAATCTTTATGCAAGTGATGACTGAGATTAAAAGAAGGAATGCTTTTCATTTGAATTATCTAGCAACTGCTTCTGAAGGTCACTAGGACAATCTCCAAATGCCATTAGTGGAACACTTTCATTGTCATTTTAGAAAAACAGAATGTGTCACCATACCACCTACCGCTGGAATCAAAATTTAGAAAGTCTGAGAATTCCTGAGCCAATGTCTCATCACTGGCAAAGGCACAGATGCAAGCAAAGAAATGAATGCATCTCTGTGCTGCCTCATCCTTGGAGGCATTCGACTTGTGCGACTTCAGAGTCTGGCAGGAACAGAAGAAACGGCGTTCAGGCAAGCTTTTGGCACTGATTTTCTGCACAAAGGACGTATGCAAGTACCCCAAACTATGCTTCTGGCTCGCCTTGCATTTCACCACCAAAATGTTTTTAGTAATTCTCTGTACGAGCGGACCCGTGGGCTCTGTGGCCAACTGCCAGATGGTCTGCTTGGTTTCAGAGGAGGCCTGCATTGCATTCAGGACGGAGCTCTTTAGAGTCAGAGGGGTGGCCTCTGCCTGACAGTTTATTGCCAACTTGATGTGCTGGCACTGGTTTTCCACAACACCCTGGGTGGCAGCTTTCAGGCAGGAGGGGACATAACATCGTCCAGAGCTCAGCTGAGTGATGATCGTCCCATCTACTGTTTGGATTGTCGTCTCTGAAACACCTAGCTCTACAAAGCATCTGTAGTCGGGGCCCCGGTCTCTTTGCCGCACTGAGTAGACCTGTAGGTCAGAGCCTGTTATGATTTTGACAGCTTCAACACTCGGCTGCTTCCGTGCACCATAGCGGAATATGGTTCCACATGTCTTGTTTTTACAGCTCAGTCCCCGGGTTCCATTGTATGTGCCACATCGGGGACACTTTCTTATTCCCCTCAATGTGGCCTTCCCCAAATCAGATAAGAAAGCTGGGACTTTAGTCCTCAGAGAGTTTGGTTCCATTTTTCATAGGCCCCTAGAAAAGCAATAAGCCCATCAGCATGAGTATACATACACACACACACAGAGTTAAAATCACTTACGATATTTAATACAGAAAGTGAAACATAAAGAAGCTATCCAGGTGCTCTCCTTCCCTGGAATACACCAGGGCCTTTATCTTTCCCTCTACCCTCCCCCTTTCCTTTCCCCCACTTCCTCCCTGCCCCAGACAGGTTACCATTAGCTTCCTCACCCTCAAGCTCCAAGGGCCCATCCTTTACTTCATCCGTTACCTCTATAACTTGCTTCCTAAGTTCATTTTTTCTAGGAATTACTTCTTCCATCTCTGTTATTTACCAAGTAAATGTTCTCTTACCAAAAAAAAGAAGCTATCCACTATTTTCAAATTGTACCCTCAAACACAACATCAATTTAAACCCTCAAACAGACCTAGCTGGTTTGGCTGAGTGGATAGAGCATTGGCCTTCGGACTGAAAGGTCCTGGGTTCGATTCCAGTCCAGGGCACATGTGTGGGTTGCAGGTTTGAACCCCAGTAGGGGGCATGCAGGAGGCAGCCGATCAATGATTCTCTCTCATCATTGATGTTTCTATCTCTCTCTCCCTCTTCACTCCTCTCTGAAATAAAAATATATTTAAAATAAATAAACCCTCAAACGAAATAAAAGTGGAGATCTCTATATAGTTTTAAAAACCAAATGTAATAACTAAAGCATTTCTTTAGGTTCAGTCCTGTTTTATAAAACAACCTAGATTAGTTAACCCAGGGGTGGGCAAACTTTTTGACTCGAGGGCCACAATGGGTTCTTAAACTGGACCGGAGGGCCGGAACAAAAGCATGGATGGAGTGTTTGTGTGAACTAATATAAATTCAAAGTAAACATCATTACATAAAAGGGTATGGTTTTTTTTTTTTTTAGTTTTATTCATTTCAAACGGGCGGGATCCGGCCCGCAGGCCGTAGTTTGCCCACGGCTGAGTTAACCTAATCTGTACATGCACAGATATTTAACTTAAGCAAGGACTGGAAAATGGAAAAGGTTAGTTCTTTCCCTTCCACTGTTCCACACAACACCCAGTCCAATCTTACCGGTTTCAGCTGCCAGAGCATCCGGAAAACAGTGTGACCTAAATTCATAAGACCTAAAAAGGTGTTTCATTAGTTTGTGATAGTCATAGAGGATAAGCGAAGACATAATCATTTACAGAGTAAATGTTACTGCTTAACCCAAAGTCTTCTGAAGTTTGAACTCCACAGTATAACAATGCAGACATGCGGCATCCTCCTGCCCAGTGTTTCACAAAGAAGATTCCCTCTGCCTTATGTGGAGACCTTGGCAGTCTATAAATAAAACAAGAAAAAATACTAAAGTTATGCAAAGACAGAATGATTCTTTCCTTCAGAATAGGAACCTAAGTCTTTCACAAATATTTGAGAAATATTTGACAGAAATTGTTATGGAAATGATTGCTTTGTACTTCCAATTGCAAGAAAATAGTGTGAATGGCACTACACAGGGAGTTGTCTAGAACACCTAAACCAAACCTAATTAAGAACTTACACATCCCAGGAACAAATGTTTTTGGAAGGTCAGTAAATAAACAGGTCAACTGTATCAGGTAGAAGGTTTTCTAAAAATTTTCATCATTTTCTTTGACACAAAGAAGAAAGAAAATAGTTTTTAATCTAAATTATCACTATATGCATTTACTAATGAGAATTTTAATTTCAAATGGATAGTAGTTATGGCATTGGTATCCTATCTAATAAAGAGGGAATATGCTAATTGACCCTCACACCATTCAATGATGGCGGCACCCAGAGCCAATAAGGAGGGAATATGCTAATTGACTATCACGCCCTCAAAGATGGTGGCGCCCACAGCCACAAGTTGGCGGCGCCCAGTCCCCTCAGCCTTGCTGGGGCACGCCTGCCTCTGGAGTCCCCCAGTCCCCTCAGTCCCCCAGCCGCCCAGGGCCGGCCCGACACTGGGGATTGAGCCCGCAACCCGGGCATGTGCCCTTGACTGGAATCAAACCCGGAACCCTTTAGTCCAAAGCTCTATCCACTGAGCTAAACCAGCTAGGGCAAAAACACCTCTTTATTGAGGTATATTTTACATATCATAAAATTCACCCATTTAAGTGTAGAATTCAATGATATTTATGAAATTTATAGATTCGACACTCTTCACTACAATCCAGTCTTAGAACACTCCCTGAAAAGATCCCTCTTGCTATTTGCAGTAATGATTCCCACCCCCAGGAAATCACTAATCTGCTGTCTCTATAGATTTACCTCTTCTAAACATTTCATTTAGAAGGAATCATAGAATATGTGGCTTTTTTAAGTCTGGCTTCTTTCACTAAATATGTTTTCAGGATTCCACTACATTGTAGCATGTATCCATATTTCATTCCTTTATATTGCTGAATAGTAGTGCATGATATAGATATATCATTTTGTTTATCCATTCACCAGCTGACAGATATTTGGATTGTTTCCAGTTTTTTACTAATATGAAGACTACTGCTGAGAAAATAAACATGCAAGTCTTTGTGAAGACAAATGACTTCATTTCTCTTGGATAGATACCTAGAAATGGAATTGCTGGATCATATAAGTTTCTGTTTAACATTTTAAGAAACTACCAAACTGGCTGTATCATTTTACATTCACACAGCCAACATATTAGAGTTCCTGTTTCTCCACTTCCTGGCCAATCAATACATGTTATTGTCTTCTCATAGCCATTTGATTATAGTATGTTGAAGTGGCATCTCACTAATGTTTCACATGCTAATTTAACCATGTGTCTATCTCACTGGGGGGAAATCTATTCAAATATTTTATCTAAGAAAACCCTAAATATTTTATCCATTTTAAAACTAAAACTGATATTTGATTACATAAAAATGAAAATTTTCTGCATGTCAAAAATTACTATAAGCAAAGTCCAAAGATGAAAACAAAATGAGCAACAAAAGCAGTGCAAGACTTGTACACTAAAAACTACAAAACATCGTTGAAGGAAATTAAAGACCTAAAAAAAATGGAAAGACATCCCATGTTTATGGACCAGAAGACTTAATATTGTTAAGATGACACTACTCCCCAAACTGATCTACAGATACCATGTAATCCCTGTCAAAATCACAGATACCCCCACTTGCCCCCAGAAATTAACAACATGATCCTAAAATTCATATGAAAATACAAGGGATCTGGAAGAGCCAGAATAATCTTGAGAAAGAAGAATAAAGTAGGACTCACACTTCCTGATTTCAAAACTTACTACAAAGCAAATTAAGACAATGTGGACAGAGAAGGATAAATACTGTATATCACTTCTATATAAAATCTAAAAATGCCAAACTCATAGAAAGAGAGAATGGAATGGTGGTTTCCAGAGGCTGAGGAGTGGGAAAAATTGGGAAATATCGGTCAAAGGGTAAAAACTTCCAGTTATGATTAAGTTCTGGGGATCTAATATACATCATGGTGATTAGTTAATAAGATTGTATTACATACTTGAAAGTTGCTGAGATCTTAAATGTCTACACAAAAAAGAAATGGCAATGATGTGATGTGATGGAGGTGTCAGCTAAGGCTATGAAGGTAATCACTTTGCCTGTGCTATTCCCTTCCCCCTCTGCTTCCCCCACAGGTGTGCATCTCCTAAACTCAGATTTGCACCAAGGGAGCAATGGGCAGCAACAGCTCAGCTTGCCAGGGCTAACCCCCTGAACCTGTCTCCAAGACCCTTTTCTCTGACTTCCCAGTGAGCTAAGGCAGCCCAAGCTAGGCTCTCCTGCTACTTCTTCTATGCTAAGCCCTTCCTTGTTTCACTGTCTCCGGGACTCGTCCTGTGAAATCTTTCCTACACAAAGTCAAGAATACACACTACTGGCTGGCCTTGGCAGACACGCTCAGGGCCAGGCCCCCTATCCGGTAACAGAAGGGAGCGTTACATCTCACCGTTTTCTTTTTTTTTGGCGTTTAATACTTTATTTTTTTTTAATTGTTTTATTGCTTAAAGTATTACAAAGAGTATTACATATGTCTCATTTTTTTCCCGCCCTTAACAATGCCCCGGCCTCCCCTACCCCCCAGTGTCTTATGTCCATTGGTTATGCTTATATGCATGCATACAAATCCTTCGATTGATCTCTTACCCCCCCACCCCCCGCCTCAGCGTTTTCTAATATTTGGATTTTAAACATGTACTAGTATCACTTATTACAGATTCTATACTGAAAGCATATACAAACAAGTGAACACAGCTTGTAAAAAACCTGCATTTTGAATCCTGCCTATAAAAGGGCGTCTCAGCAAGAGGGTGTAAAGGGAGCAGTGCTGGAAGAGCTAACCCATAAATGCTCCCTAGAAGGCGGGTTGCCATTCAATTACTATTTGGCTGTAGAGCTATCCCTCTTGGTGGATGCTATTTAATGTTTGTGAAGCACACTAAGTGAAGAGAACTAATGATCACTGTGAGTAAAACATAAAACTTACTAATGTTTACTAAGTACAAGTAGCCCTTCCCATGCATTTTACTCATGTATTTCTCACCACTGTGGATGAAAAAGGGGCCACACATTAAGCTGATAGGGTCAGGGGCGGCCGCAGGCCTTACAAACTCAGACACCTACAGTAACCACATAGGATGGTCTGAAATTTGAAATTCCTAACTAAAAGTGAGTCATGGCTGTAATCATGTCCTAGGCCAGTATCTTCCTTTTTTAAAAAAGAATGTATTTTTATTGATTTCAGAGAAGAAGGGAGAAGGACAGAGAGACATCAATGATGAGAATCACTGATCGGCTGCCTCTTGCACGCCCCCTACTGGGGATCGAACCCACAACCCAGGCATGTGCCCTTGACGGGGATCAAACCCTGGACCCTTCAGTCCGCAGGTGGATGCTCTATCCATTGAGCCAAACCAGCTAGGGCCAGTATCTTCCTCGACAAAAGGTCAATCTTTACCTTAACTGAGCATATTGTGAGTTTTTGTGTGTGTTTTTGTTTTTTTGCATCTACCAATAACATACTTTTAAAATGTCAGGTCAATTTCCTTTTCACAAACCCCTCGGGGCATAATTCTCCCACCAGAGCAGGAGACCCCAGAGCCTCTCATTGTTACCATTATCATGTTAACTGTTAACTATCCGGTACAGACGTGTGTAAAAGTAGTAGGTTGTCTATTTATTTATCCAATCCCAGAGATTTCCCAGCTTTGCTTTCTACCACCTCGCTAATCTTTCAACAATGAATTTCATGTATCCCCCTTACATCTTCCCCTTTGATGCTCATGTATAATAAAATAAAGTGCAAAACTGCCATTCTCTGGAGCATTCTCTCAACCCGTTGAGATTCTGCTTCCTGGAAACTGGCTCCAATAAACCCATACAAATCCTTCCAGATGTGGATGTTTCTTTCATCAACACCATAATCCTGTGAAGCAGGTACTAACGCACTCATCTTGAGAGGAAGACACTGACTCGGAGACAGTAATGCTGTGATGAACGTCTCACAGCCAGCCATCCGAGAGCCTAACGTGATTCTGGAATCTGGTGGATTCCCTGACGAAACACAAATGAGAGGAAGGGGCAGGCCCAGAAGCCAGAACTCCCGACTCAGGGTCCGAGGGGCTTCCATGAGCCCTGCGCGGCGTGGAAGGCCGCAGAAAGGCCCAGGGAGAAACCCAGAGTGGTATCTGGGAAGGGGCGTCCTAGACTGTACCTCCCTCCTGGATTCCGGGACCCAGCCCGCCCCCCACGGCAACACCCAGGGCCAGTTTCCCGGCATCCTCCCCCCCACGAGGGCTCACTTCCGGTTCTAAGTCGGCCCAAGCAGAAGCAACACCGGGCTCGCACCCTGCTCTTTGGACACGTTCTCCGTTGGGATTCTAGGCTCTACACCCGTTCCACCGCCGCCCCCGCCTTCTGTCCACGCGGCCCCCTTACCTGCCCTGTGCCCCCACCCCCCACCTCGCGGCCCCAAGGCCCCCAGCTGATGACCGCCCTCACCTCCTCTCTCTTCGCCTGCCGCGGTCTTTTACAAACGCGGCCAAACTGTTCGCTGTAACGACAGTCGTTATTGGTCAGAGCCGCGCATGCGCTCTGAGTGCCCGCCCACCTCGGTTCGCATTGTCTGATGGGAGTTGAAGTTTCCTCCTCCTGCAGGCTGCTGAGAATTGCTGCAGTAGTTTCCTGAGGTTCTTCACTGGGGCTGCAGTGTTTCTGGCCGAACCTCCGAGTTCGGAAGGCACTGTCAGCTCTAGGGCTGGTCTGAAGAGTCCTGTTTCTGAGTAGAGTTCCATTGGTAATGATGGAAAAAATCGCCTTAGATTTTCTACGTTATTAGCAGATATCGGTTGCGTCTTACCGTTTTATCAAAGGAGGTCTTGTTCAACAAATTAATGCGTTCTATCACTTCTATGTTTATAGTAAGCTATTTTTTTCTCCCTTAACTATAGTCTGACACATTATTTTAACGTTTTCCCTTATCATGAGTTTGAAATCGGCTTCCTACGTCCTAGTTCTGGTCCTTGGGGTCACAAAGAATAAGTATAAATGCTTTTTGTTCGTGAGTGAAGATAAATCCTGAGTGCAGTATGTTAAGGGTGAGGCCTGTGTGTGTTGATTTCCTGAAACTTTGGCCCTGGTCTGGCTACTTTCTAGTGCCGGCGCTGTGGGCAGGTTGCCTGGGAAAATGGCCCTTTCCAGGAGGTAAGGGGAGAAAGGCACACTTTCTTCTTGAGATCATATTTTTTAGTTATTCTCCCACGCTAGGAAATAATTTATTTTGTTTACATTTTCAAGTATAAGCATATTGTTATTGGTATTCTTAACATTTTTTCTTCTTTGTTTAAATTAATAAACTTTTTTGGAGCAGTTGTAGGTTCACATAAAAATTGAGCAGGGTGGGAGGGAGGGAGGTAGAAGAGGGTATGGGGGGGATAAATGGAGATGAAAAAAGTAATAAAATAAAATTGAACAGAAAGTACAGACAGTGCCCATCTACTCATTCCCTGTCCCTACACACTATTGACATCCTGCACTGCAGTGGTAAATTTGTTAACAATCGATGAACTTACATTGAAACATCATTAACACCTAAAATCCATAATTTACACTAGGGTTCACTCTTGGTGGTGTATATTCTATAGGTTTTGACAAATGTAAATAACAGGTATTGACCATTATAGTATACAGAATAGTTTCACTGCCTTAAAAGTCCTCTGTACTGCCCTAACCTACCCTCAGTGGAGCGTCGGCCTGCGGACTGAAAGGTCCCAGGTTCGGTTCTGGTCAAGGGCATATACCTTGGTTGCGAGCACATCCCCAGTAGGGAGTGTGCAGGAGGCAGCTGGTCGATGTCTCTCATTGATGTTTCTAACTCTCTATCCCTCTCCCTTCCTCTCTGTAAAAAATCAATAAAATATATTTTTTAAAAAAGTCCTCTGTACTCTGCCTATTCATACCTCACTTCCTCCTAACCCCCTGAAACCATTGGTACTTTTACTGTGTCCATAATTTTCCAGAAGGTTATATTATTGGTATTATAGAGTATGTAGTCTTTCTTTTTTTTAAAAAAAAAATATATTTTATTGATTTTTTACAGAGAGGAAGGGAGAGAGATAGAGAGTTAGAAACATCGATGAGAGAGAAACATCGATCAGCTGCCTCCTGCACATCTCCTATTGGGGATGTGCCCGCAACCCAGGTACATGCCCTTGACCGGAATCGAACCTGGGGCCTTTCAGTCTGCAGGCCGATGCTCTATCCACCGAGCCAAACCGGTTTTGGCTAGTAGTCTTTCAGATTGGCTTCTTTCATTTAGTAATATGCATTTAAATTTCCAACTTCTTTTTAAATCTTGGCTGTATCTATAGTGAAAACCCTCTTTTTGTTCCTAATTTTACGTGTGCTTTCTTTTTCCTGATCAGTTTCATCATGATGTTTTATATTTTATTAATCTTTTCAAAAGAACAAACTTTTTGGCTTGTTTGAGCTAGTTTATTATATATTTATTTTCAATTACATTAATATTTGCTCCCATTTCATTATTTCTTTCCTTATTATTCTTTTTCTAACTTCCTAAGCAGGAAACATAGCTCATTAATTTTATCCCTTCTTTTCTATTAGCATTAAGGTTATGCATTATTTTCAAAGTGCCATTTTACCACAAATTTTGATATGTATTATTTTCATTCATTAACAATTTTAAATATTTAAACATTTTTACTGTGTTCTTCTTTGGCTCATAAGTTTATACATGTGTTTTGGAATTTCTACAAGTTTTTGTTATTGAATTTAAAAATTGATTTTAGAAATAAACATCGATTTTTTTTGTTCCATTTACTAGTATTCATGCATTCATTGATTGATTTTTTTTTTTTTTTTTTAGAAAGAAGGAAGGGAGGGAATGAGAAACATTGATGTGAGAGAGAACCATCAATCAGTTGCCTCCTGTATGCACCCTGATCGGGGATCAAACCCACAACCTTTTGGTGTATGGGATGACACTCCAACCAACTGAGCCACCCTGTGAGGTTCCTGAAATATATGCTTTAGAAGTTTATTTAGTATTTGATTAATCATTGGTAAATTCTCTTGGCTTTATTTTTTTACTAGAGGCCTGGTGCACGAATTCGTTCACAGGTGGGGTCTCTCTGGGTGGCTTGCAGGGATCGGGCCGAAACCCGCAGTCCAATGCCGCCTTCCTACCTGCTGCTCCCGTTCATCCCAGGCCCACTATGCCTGCCATGGGCTTGTGCCCAATCAGTCCCCTTTGGGAGAGGCTTGCACTGCTGCAGCAGCGCTCACCAGCCGTGAGCCCTGCCTCTGGTGCCCTCCCAAGGGGAGCTGCCTGCAGGATTGGGCTGAAACCGGCTTTCCAACATCCCCGGAGAGGTCTCAGATTGCAAGAGGGCACAGGCCAGGCTGAGGGACCCCACGGGTACACGATCGATTGGGCTGGGGAGGGTCCTCGGGAGGGGTCCAGGGCGTGTCCAGCCCATCTCGCTCAGTCCTGATCTGCCAGACCCCAGCACCAAGCTAACCTACGGGTTAGAGCATCTGCGCCCTGGTGGTCAGTGCACATCATAGCGACTGGTTGACCAGTTGACTGTCTGCCCCTTGGTGGTCAGTGCATGTCATAGCAAGCAGTTGAGCATCCTTAGCATATCATTAGCATATTATGCTTTGATTGGTTGTTCTGCCGTTCAGCCTACAGTGGGGCCTTGACTTATGAGTTTAATTCGTTCCGTGATGGAGCTCGTAACTCAAATTACTTGTATGTCAAATCAAAAAGTGAACGAGTGAGACACGTGATGCTGGGCTGATGTTGTGGCGTTCACTGTGACCTTCGCTGCGCCAACTAGCGGTGGGGTATCTGAAGCTGGCTCGTAACCCGAATTTTAGCTCGCAACTCAAAGCAAAAATCGGCCGAGAGACGGCTCGTATCTCGAAAAACTCGTTAGTTGGGACACTCGTAAGTCAAGGCCCCACTGTATTTGCATATTACCCTTTATTATATAGGATTTCATCCTCTTGTTGTATGATTGTTTTAGGTTGGTTTTTTTCTTTCAACACATTGAAGATATTATCCCTCTGAATTCTGGTTATCAACTTGCTGTTGACATATTTGATGTCAATCTAATTGTCATATCATTATAGTGTTCTTTTTTTCCCTCCCTCTGCTGCTTTTAAGATCTTTTTTAAAATATATATATATTTTTATTGATTTCAGAGAGGAAGGGAGAGGGAGAGAGAGATGGAAACATTAATGATGAGAGAGAATCATTGATCAGCTGCCTCCTGCACACCCTCCACTGGGGGTCAAGCTCACAATGCTGGCATGTGCCCTTGACCAGAATTGAACCTGGGACCCTTCAGTCTGCAGACCGATGCTCTATCCACTGAGCCAAACTGGCTAGGGCTAAGATCTCTTTGTTTTTGATAATTTGTAATTTGACTATGTATGTGAATATGGATTTCACTTTATCCTTTTTGGAATTCAATGTGCATCTTGAATCTGAGAATTCCTATCTTTCAACAATTCTGGTAAATTCTCAATCATTATCTTTTTGAATATTGACCATCCCAAATTGTTTTCTGTCTTTATGGAACTCAAGTATTTACTTATTTATTCATTCATTCATTTTTAATGTATTTTTATTGATTTCAGAGAAGGGAGAGGGAGAGATAGAAACACCAATGATGAGAGAGACAGTGGACTGGAGAGAAAGAGAGAGAGAGAATGAGAGAGAGGAGAGGAGGGGGGAGAGGAGGGTCTTTTAATATTGTCAGTGAATTTATTCCTATTTTAATTTCTTGTTCTGAAATTTTACTATTATCACTCTTCTAATTTCTTGAATACATCCTTCTTTCCTCTCAGGATATTACAGTTCTTGGAAGTTTTCTAATTGATAGTTGCTTTTTGTTTAGATCTACTTTTCACAATCCAAGTTTCCTTCAACTTCGGTTATCTTTGGCTGTCCTTATTGAAAAGTGAAGAGCTAAAAACCTGTTTGGAAGATCTGTGTACATGAAAGGGCTTAATGACTGGCATACTCCCACTCAATATAGGGGGATTGGTGGCCATTTGGCTTTTTTCCTATCAAGAGTTTAGCATGGTCAGTGTGGCACAGTGGTTGAGTGTCGACCTATGAATCAGGTCACGGTTCAATTCCTGATCAGGGCATGTGTCTGGGTTTTGGGTTCAATCCCCAGTGTGGGGGGTGCAGGAGGCAGCCAATCAATGTTTCTCTCTCTCCCTTATCCAAAGTCAGTACAAATATATATATTTAAAAGTTTAGTTTTTCCACAGAAAGATCCTCCAAATCCTTGTGTGTGCAAGTGTGGCCGTTCATGTGTCAGATCTGAACAAGGAGGAGGTAGGGATCTCATTTACCCATTATGTAAAATTGTACTTAATCCCTATTTTCTGTAAGGTATTTCATCCTAGTCTAAGTAACCCTGAGTCAGACGTCTACTTTTTCCTTTTTTTAGTTGAATTACTATCAGAATAACTTCTGCCTCCAATTTGAGAGGCTGTAATGTAAAATCCTATTCAATTGAGACACACTCACATAAATTTTATTAAGGCCCTTAAATTAAAATTTCTTGTTTTAGAGGATTATTCTTCAAGTTCTAAACACAACAATAAAATGCAGTAACTGGAAAAAATGTAATAACCCCCTCCAAAAAATGATTTTTAGAAATCACTCTTTCAATGAAAGGGTGTGCCTTTTATTTCCTATAAACACATTTTATTTTTCAAACTGACTGTCACCTCAAGAGCACCTGTAGCACTTAGTAAACCTAACTCATTTGTATATGCAATCTAATCCTAATAACTGCCTTCTCAAATGTAATAGAACTCTAACACAAAAGGAAGAGGAATACAAAAGGAGGGGAGAAAACACAGGGATAAAACAGGAGAATAAAACTATAATGTGAATTTCATTTTCAACAAAGAGAATATCAACAAGGAAAATGAGATCTTGATTTATGAGTTGAATCTAAATAATTCCAGTTCTTTGTTGTATTAAACAGAAACACAATGCAAACCATGGTTTCTGCAATAAGATTTTAAAAAATCTAACAAAAATCTGAATGAATATAACAATATGGCTAGACCAAAAAGAAAAAAAAATCTATCACACAATAATCACTGAAGATTCCACAAGTTATAGAAAACATAAAGGAACTTTAATATACAAACAGTCAGGGCAAAAAAATACTGGATTAATGACCCATTAAGTGTGAGTCACATCAGGTTCTTTACAGTACCAGATGTATTTAAAAATAAAATTTGAATGCATATTGTAAAGATTAAAACCATTTTTTAAACTTTTAATTTCTTTTCTTGATACTAATGCCAGTAAGTTTAGACTAAAAAAAGATCTTTAAGTGATTTAACATTCAGAGTAAGATTTAAACCAAAAATAGCAACGTTCCTAAATACGAATTTGTTCAGTAGTAACCTTTTCATCATGAATAATACCACTTTTTTTTCCAGAAAGTAGTCAATGTACATTTTAAGATTTGTGCAATAAAAAAATATACTGGCTAATAAAAAGTGTTACTACTTGAGATCGTCAAAATGAAAGAAAAACTATACTTTTGCTTATTTATGCCCAAATAATTTACCCTGAACTCCACAGATGTGTAGTAAATATTTCTGAAACAGTGAAAAATAAAGGTCCTAAAATAGAAACATAAGCCAGAATAATTTAAAAATAGTTTCCTGATATTTTATTTTTTGAGTTATTTCACTTACACTGCTTTTGGTTGCATGCCCTGATCTGTAGAAGTTAACAAGGAAATAAAATTTCCAAGTATTTAAAAAATTTACTCATCTTTCATAAAGCAACTTTTAATGTAGCAACACTTAAAAATACACAGTGACTTAATGAAACATTAGTACAACTGCATAGAATTGAGCTCCAGAGACTTATATACTAGTGAGTTGTCTTTCCTGGGCTCTGGTTTACAAGAGTATTGGCTTAGAGACCAGCTTAGTCACTTGTTCCCCTTTAGGAGAAACAGGCCTTTTCTGTTCCTAAATAACGTACTAGGAGCTATCTGAAGCTCTTAAAAACAACTGACCATCCAAATATGTATACTGGGGCCCTTTCCCTTTGTGAGTCAAGGGAGTTTGTGACTTGCACTGAAAACAAAACAAAACTATTCTAAGAGACTCTGAAATGTACTAGAAATTTCAAAAACTAGAACAATGCTATCAAAGATTAAATCTCTTAATGCTCGGAGCCACCCCAAAATATAATAAAATGGGGAACTCCAGGAAAACAGGTACCAAAAGAATCAAAATAATGATTGCACTGAGGATTCTCCTCTTTGAAGGCTGTTTAAGGAGGTAGGATTTTAAAGGTTTTTTTGTTTATCTTTTGGCCTCTGAATATTTAAAAAATGCTTTGCCCGGCTGGTCCTTCAGGCTAATTTTGGCGTTCACAACGAACCCCAAGCCTGACCTAGGATATTCTACAGTTTCACAGCTATTATCTGTACATATTAAAATTAAGTTGATTTACTCTTTTTGAGTAAATACAAACTAGAAAATGGCAAATTAATATATTCCTTTACATACAACTTTGTCTAAAAATTCTCGAAAAACAAGAGCAGATGACTTTGTATTCAAAGACTACCAAAGTGTGTATTTGATAATCACATGCAAACAACTTAAAACCTTACAAATCTCCTGTCAACTCTGCATGATACCTTTAAGAAGGAAATGACATACAAAGTTTGCTAACTGTGCAAAATATTAAACTGCTAAAACATTTTACATAATGAAATAATACATGTAAATGTAAAAGTTGACACATGAAATTAGCACAGTTCATAAGAACTTATCACATTTCAGAGATTTTTTTTAGTAACAAGTTTTTTGTTTTTATATTTTCTGGTACACAACAAAATTTATCACAGAAGATAAAAATTCTTTTAAACAAAGTCAACAGGGAGTTCTTGAGGCACCTTCTCATATAAAACACAAGATGAATGCAATTAACAATCCATCTGAGAAAAGTTTTCAATCTAAGTGAACATTTGTTTTTCCATTTAAGTATATTATACAGAACTTTAATAAGGCAAGACAAATTTGTGAAAAAAAATGTAGATACAAAAATGATGTAAACTAATAATTTATATTAAAAAACCCCAAAGGGAAAACAGTGGAGATGGGATAGTTCAAACAAACCTTTGTAAAAAGACCTAAAACAGAATTGTGCACAAGCTGAAGATTATAAAGAACTTCTAGACTCTGCACAGTTTTGGTTTTTCGTGTTTTGTTTTTATATCTTTATATTACATGTTTTAAATCATATCAGGAATGCAAACTAGAACTGCACACTACTTTAGTGGAAAAAAGTTCAACATTGTGCAATTTTCTGCCTCTTAATTTTTAAAAAGTGGCAGCAATCCCTGCATTTGTGTTTGAAACAAGGATCTGAGAAACTTTATTAAAAAGGTAATGAAGGCAAAAATTGGCAGACATCCAGCATCTTGTTTCTTTTTAAAACAATATGGATGGTTAAGTAATTTCATGATTAAAAAATGAATGTTTTAAATAAATACATTGTATCTGACATTTGCACTGACTGATTTGATTAAATCTTTAAGTAAACAACGGCTTTACTACACTCTCTGTAGCCTCAAGCCACTGGCTTTAGATTCTGGAGTCCTTTTTCACTGGGTTTCATACCCTGTCACTCGATACCCTGCAGGCTGACTAGGCAACATGCTGCCGTTCTGTCCTGGAGGTGGTTGCATTCCATAATTTGGTCCCATCCATGGCGCAGAAGTCTGTGTCTGACTGGGAGAGCATGTGAAAGAAGCAGAGGGGAGGGAAATCCACTGATTAAAATGAAAGGTAACACCAAGAACAAATAACATATAGAGAGGAAATATACTTTTTCTTTAGCTCAGAAAAAGAATTATTATGCCAAGGAAAGCAAAGGTACAAGCATCCTCAAAGGTTTAATTTGTACAGCTTAATCTTGTTTGTTTAATTACAGCTAAGAAAATACCCTTAACCTGTAAACATTTATCCCCTTTGACCTCAGGAAAAAATTCATCTTTCATCTCAGGAAGAAATACCATACAACTGGGTTGGACATATGGTGAACAAGCCACTTCCTGAAATAAACCTGACCATTTGATATGTTAAGACTAGCACTTATATTACTCGAAGAAAAAAGTAAAACAATTATTAGCATATTGTAAGCACATAAATTTTTTCAATATTATAAATACAAGTTTCTTTTTTTAAAAAACACTGTAAAGTATTTTAATCTTTACCTTCTCAGATTGTGTTTCAGAAATTTAAGTAAAATTGCATAATTCAGGGTGTATAAAGAAGCTTCCATGTAATAATAAACCCTTTTACACAGAAAAAATGAAGAACGAATAAAACAACTAGCAACAAAATAACTGTATTCAAGAATGGCCAAGAGACCATTAGTCACATTACTTATAATGTTGGTTATACCTCAAGGCAACATATTTCTAGGCAAAACTTTAAAGAGATATACCTAAAACTATAAATTAAAAACTATTCTAAACTAAGTCCTTCAAAGGTTAAAGCTATGCTTTGGAAAGAGGGCCACGCTTCCTACTAATTTCTTAAAATCTCTTAAAGTTCTTGACATTTTCAAAGGCTAATAATAAATAAAAAGAGCTAATATTCTTACTTAAATCCTGGCTGGTTCCATGGCTGGCCATACATTCCATATGCAGGTACTTGCCAACCATTAGGCATATACTGGCCAATTTGTTGCGCATTTCCATACCACTGGCCCCATTGGCCATAAGGTTGTGGATATCCAATTTGATTCTGCTATTAAGTAAAATTATAACAGATAATTTAGTATTATTTGAAGTTATATGTCCTAATATACTACAAATAACTAATATACATAGCCATACCAAATAGGGCCATCAGTACAATTAAAATGAAAGGATAAACAAGAGTTTAGAAAGTGACTGCTAAAAAAAAAAGTGAGGTTATATTACTATAACTTGACACAATACTCTGAATAGCATATTCTTTGTAAGGCAGTGGATAATGTTCTGGTAATAAATATTAAATTCAGTATAATGTTTAGTGCTTTATAAACTATTCACATGACTGTTTCCTTTAGATAAGGAAGATACAAAGATTATTTCTACATTCAGTTTTCTTACGCCTATCTTAATGCTCCATTTACAATTCCCTCATAGAAATCTTTGTGGGATCAAGTTAACCACTAAAGCTGCCTGGAAAAACAAAAGCAGCAAAATGCCAAGGCCCTAAACATAAATATAACTACATTTTTATTTCAATCAAGTCAACAATGCTTGTGAATTCTCCATATAATATGTGAATAAATCTACCAAGTATTAAGAAAAAATTTAATACCCTGTTAGGTTTGTCGGAGCATTTTAAAATCCACTGTGTATGAGTCAATTGAGGCGGTCACATTCATCATGTCACCACTGCAATCCATGAGCCACCACTCTGGAACTATAATACACGTAGGATGAGCCCTTATATACTATCATTTTAATATGCACTAGAAACTTATTAACATGGATTATAAACAATTTCATTCTAAAACAATATATATATATTTTAAAACAATATTATTAGTATTAGCCCAGTAATTACTCTGCAAAGTCAAGAACCTTCTCACCTGTTGCACGGGATTTATCATATCAAGAGTTTCTTTGCCCCAATAGCATTTCACAACATGACCTTCAATAGTAGTTCCATTAACAGAAACAATTGCATGTGCTGCACTTTCATGGGAGTTGAATCTATTGAAAACAATATTAAGAATCACCAATATAAATTATTTAAAAACTTAAGAATAAAACGTATTTTTTAAAATCAAGTTGAGCCCAGCTGGTGGGGCTCAGTGGTTGAGTAGCGACCCATGAACCAAGAGGTCACCAGTTCAATTCCTGGTCAGGCACATGCCAGGTTGCAGGCTTGATCCCCAGTAGGGGATATATAGGAGGCAGCTGATCAAAGTTTCTCTCTCACTGATGTTTCTATCTCTCTATCCCTGTCCCTTACTCTCTAAAATAAAAACATATTTTAAAAAAATCAAGTTGAGCCAGGCAATTTACATAAAAGAATCAATAAAATGGCATATTCTCCCCCACGCCCCCCTCAGATCCTGTAATTCTGGAGAAACTTCTTTTAACAGAGGATGTTTTACTGGCTTTGTGTTGAAAGATGGGAACTATTAAAAAACAGTGGCAGATATGCTAAATGCTAGAGAAAATTTTATTTCTTTATAACCGAAGTAAATTTTTAAGAAAAACACTAAGTTAAATTTATAAAAATAATTTTGGAGAAATTTTTTATAAAGCCACCCCTACCGAACAAATGAATATCCTTTATCTGGAAAGACTCGAATTTCCATTATTTGTCCAAATGGTGAAAAAGTCTGACGCATTAATTGTTCTGTTAGACAAAAACAAAACACAAAAACACACCCATTAAATGATATTAAAATCCACAAATATTAAGCTTTTCGGTTTAAAAATTAACCTCAAGATGCCATACAGGTAAAGCCCCCATACCTGTTAGCCCAGAAGTGACACCTCCACAGTATACAGTACAGTTGCTTGGACTAGACTGATTTACGACCTCATCATATGACAGCTGTTTGGTGTTTGCTGGGGATGGAAAGATTTATATTTTTAATTAAGTAAAATGTTCAGAAAGAGAAATGCAGTATTACTAGTAACTACACTACTGTAATAGTAGTTATCTACCTTGAACAAAATACTTATATAATACACATTATATTTGATTGATGATTAAAACCTCCCCCAAGAATGTCTTTAATATTACTCAATATTCTCTATTTAATAGGAGACTTCACATTAGAGATAATATTTACTATTTGTAATTACAAAAATGAAAACTAAGTACATTTTAGAACAGTAGTCTTGATTTGCTTCTCATCTATTTCTGCAATAAGTCTCCAGGAACAGCTCTAATATTTAAAATCTAATGTATTTTCCTCCAAAATTCCACATTTCCTTTTCTTCTCCAATACACCTACACTCATATGTACTCTTTGGAGCTGGAGGCTTTCGGGTTGCCCAGTTAGTTCTGATTTGTCTTCCTCCGAGCCACTGGCCACCCATCTGTTGAATGGCGTTTTCCGCATCCTGTTCCACACATTAGAAATGACAAAGAAGACATTATTAATTGATGTTAAACTGTTAGCAGTAGAGAAAACTCAAGTTTGCTTTTCACAAATGTTTTTTGAGTGAAAATGCTTTACGAGATACACAATATGTGATAGCTCACCTAAAATGCAATGGCGCTTTTAAATTATCTTTTTTTCATTTGGATATCAGACTTTGGTTATGTTAATCACGTGAAAAAGTCCAAAGCCCAAAAGCCCTTCTGAGGTAGCTATTATAAAGTTCATGTAACAACTTAAGACTATTATGGATGAAAATCTCACTTTATACAATCCAACAAGTAAATAAATATTGAACAGATATCATGTTCTGGACAGCAGGTTAAATGCTAGGGATATGTTGGTGAATAAGGCAGATGTAGTCTCTACTGCCATGGAGGTGACAAAGTAATTACAAACTGTATATGCTATGACAGAAACAAAACGCAGAGATAGAGATTATGGACCTGGGGATCTACTTTAGGCAGCATGATTAGGGAAGGTCTCTTTGAAATAATATTTGAGCTGAAATTGAGAGGA
This sequence comes from Myotis brandtii, assembly GCF_000412655.1. Taxonomy (NCBI): domain Eukaryota; kingdom Metazoa; phylum Chordata; class Mammalia; order Chiroptera; family Vespertilionidae; genus Myotis; species Myotis brandtii. Next base: position 2,570,663 of record NW_005359516.1, on the reverse strand, counting down.
AAAGGAGCTAGCCAAGGCAAAACACCTGGGAAGAAAGTCCTGGAAAAGGGGAAAGCATTGTAAACTGTGTAAAGGCAGCAAAGAGACTGGATTGCATCTGAAAGAATGTGAAAGATGCCTAATTTCAGTGGAATCTAGTGAACAAAAAGGGTGCCAGAGAAAAAACTGAAAGATTTTAAGTAAGAGATGAGCATGATCTGATTTATGTTTTTAATATATCTTATTGATTTTACAGAGAGGAGAGGGATAGAGTTAGAAATATCAATGAGAGAGAAACATCAATCAGCTGCTTCCTGTACGCCCCCTACTGGGGATGGAGCCTGCAACCAAGGTACATGTCCTTGACCAGAATCAAACCCGGGACATGCCTAGCTGGTGTGGCTCAGTGGTTGAGTGTTGACCCATGCACCAAGAGGTTGCCAGTTCGATTCCCAGTCAGGGCACATGCCTGGGTTGCGGGCTTGTTCCCCAGTATGGGGCATGCAGGAGGCAGCTGGTCGATGTTTCTCTCTCATTGATGTTTTTATCTTTCCCTCCCTCTCCCTCTGTATCAATAAAAAAATATATATTTTTGCTGAACCGGTTTGGCTCAGTGGATAGAGCGTCGGCCTGCAGACTCAAGGGTCCCAGGTTCGATTCCGGTCAAGGGCATGTGCCTTGGTTGCGGGCACATTCCCACTGGGGGGCGTGCAGGAGGCAGCTGATCGATGTTTCTCTCTCATCGATGTTTCTAACTCTCTATCCCTCTCCCTTCCTCTCTGTAAAAAATCAATAAAATATATTAAAAAAAAACAAAAACGAGCAGCTTACAAAGGCCATTCTTAGTGCTAGAAGGAGAAAAACATTTTATAAGACTAATATAATATCCAGATTTTATTATTTTTAAAATATTTCTTTGATTTTAGAGAAGAAGGGAGAGGGAGAGATAAAATCATCAATGATGAGAGAGACTCACTGATTGGCTGCCTCCTGCACACCCTCTACTGGGGATTGAGCCTGCAACCTGGGCACATACCGTTGGCCGGAATCGAACCCGGGACCCTTCAGTCCGTAGGCCAACGCTCTATCCACTGAGCCAAACCAGCTAGGGATAATATCCAGATTTTTAAAATGTTGGTGGTCAGAACTAGTACAGTAGTAGTGAATGTAACCTAAAGGAATAGAACTGGGATGGGGGTGCACAATGAATAAAAGGAGAGGAATCAAAGATAACTACTATATTCCTGCTTGGGCAGTAGGAAGGACAGTGTTAACATTTACTGAAATAAGAAGCCTGGGAGGGAGGAGCAGAACAAGTTTGAGGAAGAAAAAAAGAGCTCCCCTGAAGACACATTAAGTAAACTTAACTGGAGATATAAAATTAGAGTCATGAAGAAAGACTAGGGAAAGAAAAAAGCATCCTGGAATAAAGCCCTGAAAAACAGCAAAATCTAAAAATTGAGTAAAGAAAAAGTTGCCAGCTAAGGTGACAGAGGAGGAGTAGCTAGTGATGAAGAAATCTACAAAATTGTATTGTCACAGAGCCAAGGAAGCAAAAGTCAAAGGTGAACCAGAAAACTAGTGTTGGTAGAGAGTGGTAGAGAACGAAAGCCAGCTTAGAATGAACTGAAAAGTAAATGGAGTAACCTGGCCAATGTTGCTCAGTGGTTGAGCACCAACCCATGAACCAAGAGATCACCGGTTTGATTCCCACGCAGGGCACATGCCCGGGTGCAGGCTCAATCCCCAGTAGGGGGCATGCCTGAGGCAGCCAATCGATGTTTCCCTCTCTATGCCTCTCTTTTCCTCTCTCTAAAAATCAATTTAAGAAAATAAGTAAATGGGGTGTAGCTTTGGTCTGCATGTGTCAAATGTGGGCTTCAACTAGAAAAAGAATAGGCAAATTCAAGGCTAAATGTCATTCTTGAGACACACAAACAGTAAATACACACTGTAGCCTCCCCTTATCTGTGGGAAATATATTCCAGGACCCCCAATTTATGCCTAAAAATGCAAATAATACTAGGAGGTCACAGTTGGATTCCCGATCAGGGCACATGCCTGGATTGCAGGCTCAATCTCCAGTAGGGAGCATGCAGGAGGCAGCCAATCAATGATTCTCACAAATCACTGATGTTTCGCTCTCTCTTTCTCTCTCTCCCTTTCTGAAATCAATAAAAATATTTTTAAAAAGCAAAAAAAAAAAAAAAAAAAAAAAAGTACTTTATGGCTTCTCTTTAACATAGCTGAATTACGAGCATCACTACTCTTGTGAGGCCATATCTGAGTAATAAAATAGGGATACTTGAGCACAAGCACTGTGATACTGCTATCGTTGATAACTGAGACAGCTAAATGACTAGTGGGCAGGTTAAGTGTATACAGTGTGGATACACTGGACAAAGGGATGATTCATGTCCTAGCTGGGATGGAGTGAGATTTCATTATGCTACTCAGAATGGTGTGAAATTTAAAATTAATGAATTGTTTATTTCTGGAATTTTCCCTTTAATATTTTCATGAATTTTCCATTTAATATTTTAGGCAGTGGTTGACCATGGTAATTGAAACCAAGGAGAGTAAAACTACAGATAAGGCGGGGGGGAGGAGGCACCATTATATTCTCTCCCTTCCTCTCTTTCTGAAAATCGATGAAAACTTATTAACAACAAAAAAAGTCCCCTCCTGGAGCATTTTATTAGCTACTCTTAAATTATCAGAGGACTATAAAACAGGGAGATAATGAACATATCCTTTAGTGAGGGTGGTTAATTATCAGTGAAATGAACAAATGGCCGGTGAAAGAAAAGACTATTAAAACAAAATGAGTATTTTAATTCTTTACTCTTGAAGCACTGCACATGCACTTTTTCTTTTTTTTGCACATGCACTTTTTATTGAGCTCACCCATTTGTTGAAAAAGGAGACAAAGCCATAGCCCTTAGATTTTCCTGTTGCCATGTCTTTTACCACTCGGGCATCTCTGAAATTAGAACAATCAGAAGTTTAGGTTTGCAAACTCTCCTGTGTGTATATCAAGTGAGAATTTCACACACAACTTATTTTCATGTTTCATCTTCATTAAAATGAACCTTTAATGCAAATTCACCTTTTATTCTATAAAATTTATCATGTATTAGCAAATGAGGCTTAATTTTATAAACATGCAAATCAATAACTTCTTAAATATGTATATATACATTGTACAAAAACTGCTTCCCATTTCAAAAAGTTTTAAACTTTTAAATATTAAGCATGGTGAAGACAGCTATTCAGATGAATTATTTAACCACTTACAAGGTTCACAGGCACATTAGATGAATGGCTTTCTTTATCCATGCAATTTATAACTTGCTATTTGATACCATATACTACCTAATCATTAAAATAGAAAACTGGAAACTAAGAGAATAAAAAACTTGTATATTCCCTAAATTAAGTACATTATTTTCTCAGATCAATTCATACCCCCGCCCCCTTTTGGACTATTGGTAAACTTTGAAAACTTGACATTTTCAGAAATGCTAAATAATTGAAGAAAAAAACTAGACACACATTTTAGTTTTAAATTATATATGATTTTATACTGAATTTTAAAATAGCAATCATGTAAGATTGATTGGAAACTATAAGATATAAGAGCAAAATCTTAAAAAGTCAGAAAGTAAAAAAGCACGCCAACATTTATCCACTGTGAACCGTAGCTTGTAGTTAGCCAGGGCAATTCTGTCCATTCTTCAGAGATACTCTGCAAAATAACCAGACCCCTATTATTTGAGATTGAGTAAAAAACCCAACCATGATAGCTAAAACTCCATACCTCAAAAAATTGGACTCAAATTGTGCTTCACAGGCAAATCTGCTTTTAAGTTAGCCAGGTATGTTACAATGCTTGTTCTCTCAGGACACATAAACAAAACAGGCACTTTCACAACAAAAACCCAAGTCAGAAAGCCATGCAATATAATTTTATATTAAAGTATACATAAGCATATTTTGATCAACTTCAAAGTGATTTATGAAATTTTTAAGGTCAAAATGACAAAGAGGTAGTGGTAAAAAAGGAAAACTAATGCAAGTCACTTCTTAATATGTAAAAATACTTATTATCTGTAAGGTACACATGCATTAATTTGGTAGCTGATTCACTTCTATATCAAAATTTGTTAGATTACCCAAAACTCAAGGAATAGAAAGTTTACTATATTAATTAGAGAAAGAAAGTACTATATTTTTTTATACTAATATTTTAATAGGTCACCATTTACTGCATGTCTTCTAAAACTCACTGTTGTAGGATCTCTACTCAGACTATCATAAGAACCTTTCAATATATAGTTATCAACTTATCTCCTTTAACAAAAAAAATCAGAAAATGATGCTACCCTACTGAAAATGGTTCTTTTGAATTTAGGAACACACTGCTTGAGTAGCATAAAGTTTAAATATTATTTATATATTACCTCAACTGAAAATTATAAAATTTAAGGGAAGGCCTTACCCAAGA
>NW_005359516.1:2547693-2566040 GCF_000412655.1 Myotis brandtii | reverse complement strand
TGTATAATATATATTATATATATATAACCATGGTTGGCCTTAATAAAATCTAGACTATAATTATGATACCAACATATTTAACAAAAAGAAATTATTGATCCACAATTAAAAAGTCATGAAATTACTAAAATTTGAATGTCATTTAACTTGAGCTCACTGTTAAATAATCTCTATCTAATCCCAAACTAAAGTTTCCATGTTTTCAGAATTTACTTCAATCAAAATTAAAGCATTTAATAAAATAGCTATATAACCTGTTAAAATGTTAGAAAATTTTCTTTCTAGAGTTAAGTTTCCGGAAATGTTAGCCTTGAAATACATTTAATTCTTACTTATTTCTGAAAGGATTCTCTAAGGAAGAAGCAGCAAATATCTAGACCAGGGTTCTTTAATCCTTCTTTAATCCTTTTATGGTCCTATGACTACTCTGAAAATAGAATAAAACTTACAAAAGATACTCCACACCAAAAGGAAAACAAACACAACACTTTTGCATACAGAGATTTATAGAGCCTTTGAGAGGCCAAGGGTTAATACCTTCCAGTCTAGATACTTGAAAGCAAGTTAACCATCATCAAAACCCTATGACAGATTAAAGGGAACAATAAATTAGAACTTATTTTCCCAATCAGTTCTCATAAAGGAAAATGTCACCTAACAAAAGAGTCTGTTTGTTAGACCATAATTTTGCAATTGCCTCTAACTATGCATGTTCATCATCCTACCAATGAACTACAACTCTTCAAACGAAAACTCCCAAAATTCATCACCTGTTCTATTGGCACTTAACTTTCTCCTCACCTCATCTTTGCTGTTGGTCTGCTCATGAAACCAAACCAAAGCTAGTGTTTCCTTTGTGCTTCAGTTAAGATAATGTACTACTCTTCTAGCTGGAACAATAATAAAGTAACCAGAAACTCTAAAAAAATTCTGTTTTCTAAATTCAGTGATTACATGCAAAAAAATACTGTTATCAAATTATTATTCTTACTCTATTATGGCATGTTTTTCAAAATATTAGAATTTTTTTCTGATGAATACTACCTTGAGTGAGCTATTTACAAAGGGCTTAAACTGTATATTTAATAACAAATGCGAGCAGGACAGAGCTTCACAAGAAACTAAAAGGCATTATTACTGTTGTTGTTAGTAACAACAACAAAAGGGTTGGTTGCCTTGAAATTAACACTTAGTAACTATTTTGGGGGTTAAAATGAGGTTTCTTTTTGTTAAAATATATTAACACAAAATGCATGGTATCATAGAAGTGCCCAAAAGGTCTAAATTCCTTAGTCACAGCACAAGTTTACTAAAGACTATGACCAAGCTAGCAAGACACTTATACATGAAGCAATATGTAGAATAGTAAATCTGTCTCTTAAAAGCTAATGCTAATTGAAAAAAAGACTTTAAGATAATTGAAGACCAAAGATTTATTTAATGGAAAAAAAATCTTTGGCTCTTAACTGCTTAAATAGCCTCTAAACAATGTAATACCTTATATTCAAGTGTGAAAATTAATAAACAAAATTCACAGTATATTTTCAAAGTACTTCTAAATAAGATTGTTTCTAATTAAAAGTATCTTCTGTTACTTACGATATTCTTCCAAATGGCGCAAATGCAGCTTTTATATCTTCAGTTGTTATTTCTGGACTGAGATCACCAACAAAGACATGGAAATGATCTTATAAGGGGAAGGTAAGGGGAAGTGAAAAGAAAAATAAAATTTTAGAATTTAAAAATACTAAAATTTATTCAATAAATTATTCTTAAAATAATTTATGGATTATAGTAGCATACAAATAAAACACTACTCTATATCTACACAAATTCTATCAATTTTAAACATAATGAATCAAGGTGACAATACCTCCTAAAGACTGATATATCTGACAGATATTCTGCTTACAGCCAATTGTTATTCTGGCCTAAGAAAATAAACTAATAATATATGTTTTGCATAAAAAAATTAATGACTTCATTACTGTTTTAATAGTAATTATTTACATTTAACCAGTTTACCACTATAATAAAGCTTTACAATTTAAAATAAAATAGTGGTATTGTGAGTTATGTAGACTAGATTTGCCTCAGTTAAGACAATTCACTGAAGCTAGACATGATATACTTGGTTTAACCATATTTTGTGAAGAACAAGCAAAGAAATACCTTGCATTGCAACAGTTTGATGTTAAAGTATTTGACAGTTTTCTCAAAAGCCAACAGTTTTGGTTGCCCAGACATTACACCATTCAGTTTATGTGAATCCATGTGCATGTGAACTAAGACTGAAGGCAACAAAATGAAAACAGTAATCCCTTCATTTTATATTAGAGCCATTAAAAAAGCATTGGAGAGAAATAACGATCTCATGTGAAGTTTTAAAAAAAAGACAATGCTCAAGAAAAGAAACACTTAAAAAATACAAAATAGTTGTATCAACATTTTTAAATAGACATATATATTAATTTTGACAAAATATATTTGGAAAGAAAAGTTACCCCTACTTGGCAGGCCTTAAGCAACATATTGTGTTGCCATTTGGGAAACAGTTTCAGGAGCAACTCAAGCAATCAGAAGATCTGGATATGGAGCACAGATCGTGACCTCAAGGAAGCAGGGTATCTTGCCCTTTAGTTGGTGAAAGTATTTCTAAGGCATCAGCTGCCTCCAAGAGGGTCAGAGAGCTTGAAATAGCACCAAAGTAGTGGACAAGCCACACTTGGTCAACACTGGGAAGAAGGGGGAAAAATATTGCCAGAGACAAATAGAAATACAACCACCTCCCTCCCCACTCCCCCCAATATAAAACAAACAAACAAAAAAACAACAACTTCAGGTGGTTAGTGAATACCCTTTCAAGAGATTTCATTTTATGTTTAAGAAGATACAATTACCTTGTGAACGCTGTGTGTTGACAACGGTACTACCTGATGACAAAGATTAGATTTGTTCTTAAATTTATTAACACAAACACATTCAATCATATCTTAGGATAAAGATCAAAACATTACTGCAAACACGTATGATGTTTTTATGCTTTACAATACAACTACTGTGTACAATAAAAACAAATGTTCAAAGAGTAAAATATATACTTACTGCTTGTATCTTTCTTCTGACTGCTGGGGGTTGTTGCCCAATTCACTTTGACTTCCTAAAAAAATTTTTTCTACATTTATATTCCATAAAAATAAAGCTCAAAATCAGATATTATAAGATTTGCATCTGTATACACATAGGAATGTGTATCTTTGAGATGAAATAGGTATCAGTTCTGGTCAAAGTTTCTTATCATTTAACCTACACCTATGTAAATAATGTTGTCAAATCCTAATCTTATATACTTATCTGTTAATGTTGAATCAACCTTTTTTATCTAAAGTACCAATAAACTTTTGCCTTCTAGTCTTTCCCATTAGTATCCAATGTTCCTAGATGTTTCATCCAAGCTTGAGTAATTCAATAAATATTTTAGTATTTATCATGTGCAATAAACATGTCCTCTAAAAGCTTTAGCTCACCTTTTTAATAATGTGATTTTTTGCGATAAAGTAAATATAATGTTTCTAAAAAGTAAACAAAGCTGTGCAACTGAAATTTCTAGTTTGGCCTGGCCAGTGTAGCTAAGTGACCAGTTTCAGATTTGACCCCCACCCCAGTTAGGGTGCAGGCGGGAGGCAACCAATTGATGTGTCTCACATCTATGTGGTGTGTGTGTCTCCCTCCCTTCTCCCCTCCCTCCCTGCTTCCCTCCCTTCTGCTCTCTCTAAAAAAAATCAATGAACAAAAACATCCTCAAGTTGAGGATTAACAACAACAAAAAATTTCTAGTTCAAGTCACCTTTAATTATGACAGCTTACCTTACCCATTATCTTCCGCCCATTCATAGCAGCCAGTGCTGCAGCTGCATGACGATGCTCATAAAACTCCACAAAACAATATGGATCATTTCCAGCTGTCTGTTGAAGAAAAAAACACAATAGCCAATTTTAAGTTGTATATTCCCATTACCTTAAAATTATAACATCTCATTTACCAGGCCAATGGAAAATAGAGGATCCATTCCACAAGTAAATCTTTAGATAAGGAAATAAACACTTAAAAATGAGCTATTTTTGCCAGGACGGTGTTGCTCAGTGGTTGAGCACTGACCTATAAACCAAAAGGTCACGATTCGATTCCCGGTGGTTTGATCCCCGATAGGGGCCCGTGTTGTGGGCTCAATTCCCAGTGTGGGGCATGCAGAAGGCAGCCAGTTAATGATTCTCTCTCATCATTGATGTTTCTATCTCTCTCTCCCTCTCCTTCCTCCCTGAAATCAATAAAAATATATTATTTTTTAAAAATGATCTATTTTTGCCCTAGCTGGTTTGGCCCAATGGATAGAGCGTCGGCCTGTGGACTGAAGGGTCCCAGGTTCGATTCCGGCTAAGGGCACATGCCTGGGTTTCGGGCTCAATCCCAAGTAGGGGGCGTGCAGGAAGCAGCCAATCAATGATCTCTCTCATCATTGATGTTTCTATCTCTCTCTCCCTCTCCCTTCCTCTCTAAAATCAATAAAATCTATTTTTAAAAAATGATCTATTTTTATAGAAAGCTATCTTTATTAACAAGTTATACTATTCTACTATATATAATCTTTTATTAATAATTAAATGTCCTAATTATGGACAGATGAATATAGCTACATTCTCCCCATCATTATACAATTCAATCTTTTTTTAAGCTACAGAGGTTAAATTTGACTGGAATCCTATATTCTCAAGTGTTGGTATTGGTTTTTCTGCCTCTTCCCTGTGATGTTACCTTTTATGTACATAAATGTACACAAAGACTTGCTACCTCTAACTTAGTGAGTAGCAGAAAATATCAACCAACTATCTCAAGCTTGTTTATAAAATATAAATAGACTCTGAAAACTGAAGAGGTCCTTTGCTAAGTAGAGTTTTAGAGTAGGTTTTAGAATTTGGACTTTCTGACATCATTTTTCAGCTGCTTAGTAGTCTTTTAAAAATTCTCTCTTTTTTGCTGGTGTTCCAGGTAGTTGACATTTGATAATATGTGAAGCCTGGATGTTTTATTATAAATCAAGGCAGAAAAAATACCCAATATCTTATACCTATCAGTGCAAAATATAAAATGACTTCATAGAGTATTTAAAAATTCTTTCTATACTCTCCTAAAATAAGTAAACGACTACAATGAGCCCGGCCAGTGTCGCTCAGTGGATTGAGCATGTCCCATGCACCAAGAGGTGTCTGGTTTGATTCTCAGTCAGGGCACATGCCTGGGTTGCTGGCTGGATCCTACGTAGGGGGTGTGCAGAAGGCAGCTGATGATGATGTCTTTCCCTCCCCCTCCCCCTCTCTAAAATAAAAATGTATTTTAAAAAAGACTAGAATGATACCAAAATAAAGGTAGCATATTGTTTCAAGCACAATAGTTTAAAAAATTCATTGGTAATGACCTTTAAGAAATTTAGAGGCTCTGGCCAGTGCTGCCCAGTGGTTAGAGGGTTGGCCCATGCACAGAAGGGTTATAGGTTTGATTCCCAGCCCCAGTCAGAGCTTGTGAGAGATAACCAATCAATGTCTCTCTTTCCCTCTCCCTCCTTCCCTTCCAGTCTCTCTAAAAATCAATGGAAAAAATATCCTCGGATGCAGATTGAAAAAAAAAAAAAAGAATTTTAGAGGTAATCACAAATTGATATTGACATTACCCAATATTTTATTTAAAAAACATTAGGGAATATAAAAATGTTTTAAAAATTGTGTAATTCAAACTAACACTACACTTAATGAGAATTCTACTACAAAGATCAATGTTGATAGGCATAGAAAAAGTAATATATTTAAGAGTAGAGCAATAAACTGAAAAAGAATATCACTTTAGTTAGTTGATTTGTACCCCCCAAAAAACTATTTTTAGATAAGAAGAATGTAAGCATACACATTATCAGTCTCAATACTCCAGGAAGTGTAAAATGCATAAATATGAACACCAGTCCTACAATATGAAGAGACTGAAATATAGACTTTAATAATAATAAAAACAAAATGTTAATCTAAGCCTTTGAGTGATAAAAAACCAAAATTTATACAAAGTGGCAAAGGCTAACACAGCTAGTCTTTTCTGAAGGTCAAGCAGTCATTAATATTTTGCCTAGTGATCTTTACCAGACAAGTATCAAGAATGAACCAGACAAGGAGAGAATGGCAGCCTATAAACCAATGAAGAGGCGTTATATTCAGATAGTTCAATCTGAATATACATGCTTGCTTCGCCTTATTTCTGTTTGTTTTTTTTTTGTTTGTTTGGTGGTTTTTTTTTTGGGGGGGGGGGGTTGTTGTAAATCCTCACTAAGGATATTTTTTCCCATTGATTTTTTTTTTAGAGAGAGAGTGTGGAAGGGTGGGGGGAGGGTAGAGAAATATTGATGTGAGAGAGACACATCGATTGGTTGCCTCCCACACACTCCTGACTGGAGCAGGGGATCAAACTGCAACCCAGATACATGCTCTTGAATGGGAATCGAACCTGAGACCATTCTGTGAACTCTAACCACTGAGCCCACCAGCCAGGGCTGCTTTGCCTTAATTCTGCATATATTAAATGGGAATAATGTGCTTTACAAAGTTTCTGTTTAACATTTGTGATATGCATCAGGGTTAAAATAACAAGTAAGCATTTAAAAAATGCTATTACTGGGACAAGGAAGTAGACCCACATCAAGGAAAACTGGTTTTAAGTTCTCCATCATTTTCCAGTCTCCACTTTATATTTCTTTATGGATACAGGGATCTTTTCTTCTTTATCCAAGGGCATACAGATATTAAATATAAAGAAAACACTTAAAAGAAAATAAAGAACAAAAACATTAATTGAAGCCATCTATATTAAATGCAGAAGACCCTGCTACTTAGAAGGTTTGACCTTTTAAAATCTTAGACAACAAAAAAAAAAGCCAATTGGCTAAACAATTACTTTTAAAAATATATTTTTATTCATTTTTTGAGAGAGTGGGAAACATTGATTGGCTGCATCCCGCACGCCCCCTACTGGGGACTGAGCCTGAAATCCAATCAAACAGGCAAACTTTAAATGCACTGGATGATGCCCAACCAACTGAGCCATACCTGTCAGGCTAAACAATTACTTTCTAAATACGAAGTAAAAAAAGAGATAAACTGGAAAACAATAGAAAAAAAAAGTAGCAGATACACATACTGGTATATGATTTTTTTTCCTGGAGAAAAGAAAACTAAAAGGAAAGACTGTGGATAAATGGATTCTCATTAGCACTGTCTTTCCCATCAAAAAATTTTTAAATGTCTTTTTATGCATGTTACGATTCAGAGTTAACACCAATTAGATGAATTAATTTTTTCTATACATTAAGGTCTGAAGGATGGTAATTGCCATAATGCAAGAAAAACTTGAATCACAGCCTTTAAAAATAAAGTTACAAACATTTCACAGTATCACATGTCTATTTTTTTGACCCAATGTCCTAATCTAATTGTAATAACTGAATTTCTTAATTAGGCTATCAACTAATACCACATATAAAATAAACAATTCTGATATGTCAATGCACCTTTAAAAGGTGTATATTTCTCATCTACTCTAGAAATTAGTTCTGCTCTTCCTTTATTTAATAAAACAAATAAAACTCAGTGTCCAAAACTAATTCACTACAAATTGACTAAAATCCCTATGCATTCAGACTATATAAACTAATTTGAGAGTTCCTGGAAGTAATGGATTTAAATAATATACATAAAAAAGAAGAAAAGTTAACTAAAGTAAAATACCCTTACATCCATAATCATTTTGCAGTTTTTACAAGGTCCAATCTGGCTAAAGAGCTGAAGAATTAGAGCTTCTGTCACATCTCTGGAAAGGTTACCGACATATCTGAAACACAAAAAAAAATATTTACCATTTAAATTTGCTTCTTTTGATCAGTTTCTACAGTTGCTTATTGAAAAATGAGTTTAGGAGTAGGTAGATCTTTACCCTAAACTACACTATTTGGGAATAGCTTATAAAAGTTTGCTGAAACTCTAAAATCTTTTTCAAAATGGATGTAATATGTGCAACCTGCAAGTATATTAGACACTGCTAGTAGAGAGAAAGCTAATGTGTGTTTTTAGACAAGGTGTTGCAAATTAAACCTGTTATTTCCAAGTTCCTAGGCTTACCTTAGAAAGATATTGCTTTAAAAATTTCTCAAATGAATCATTAGATATACAGAACATTTTATACAAACAATAGTGGAAACCTTTGCAATTCTTTCTACTACAGTATTCCTAAGAACAATAAAATTTCCCAATTTTTAATTCACAATTCTCCTAACACTATCCAATTTAGGTTTACTTTGGTTTACACAATAAACGTATTTTTTGAAAAATCACAGGTAAATAATTTATCAGGTGTTGTAAATGCTCACAAAGGGATGGAAAAACCTTTCAGTGGATATCACTGATCAGTGGATATGGACAGATAATATGCATTTGTGACTAGCAAACATAACTAGTATAGTGTATTAGCAGACCACATGACTGGGATAATCTTTATTTAAAGAGTTTATAAATAAATTTTCAAAATGGGACTTTGAAACCCGATTACCTCTAGACATGTTAGAGGGTTATCACTTCTGAAATAGAGAATGTAGACTCTCAACAATTGTATTTCTTATTCTTCTGCCAAGAATCCTTTAGAAACAGAAAACGGGTTGAAAGATCCAGACTTGCCCTGACTGGTTTGGCTCACTGGTTAGAGGGTTTCAGGCTTGATCCGGGAGGCAACCAATCGATGTTTCTCTCTCTCTCTCTCTCTCTTCCCCCTTCCCTCCCTTCCACTCTCTAAAAATCAATGGAGCCTGGCCAGTGTTGCTCAGTGGTTGAATATTGACCTATGAACCAGGAAATCAGGGTTTGATTCCAGGTCAGGGCATATGCCCTGGTTGTGGGCTCGACCTCCATTTCAGGGTGTGCAGGAGGCAGCCAATTGATGATTCTCTCATCATTGATGTTTCTACCTCTCTCCCTCTCCTCTCTGAAATCAATAAAAAAAAAAAATTTTTTTTTAAGTGAGAGAGAAGTATCAATGTGAGAGAGGCTGCCTCCTGCACATGCCCTACTAGGGATCAAGCCCGCAGCCCGTGCACGTGCCCTCACTGGGAATAGAACCATCAACTCCTGGCTCATAGGTCAATGCTCAACCACTGAGCAACACCGGCTGCGACCAAAGTTCTCACTTTTAAAATAGGGTTTTCCCTTCCCAGTTGTTAAGTGATCTATGTGATAACTTTGGCAGCCTGAAAATACTCATGGTATAATACCCATAGGACTTACACATAGTTAATTTAATGTGGTCTGCCTAAATTTATTGATTAGCATTTTTCTGTAAAGAGCTTTTCCCTCATCAACTAGAGCAGCCGTGGGCAAACTACGGCCCGCGGGCTGGATCTGGCCCGTTTGAAATGAATAAAACTAAAAAAAAAAAGACCGTACCCTTTTATGTAATGATGTTTACCTTGAATTTATATTAGTTCACACAAACACTCCATCCATGCTTTTGTTCCGGCCCTCCGGTCCAGTTTAAGAACCCATTGTGGCCCTCGAGTCAAAAAGTTTGCCCACCCCTGAACTAGAGCTATTAGATTACACTACACTGGAGTTTCTAATCAAAAGGCAAGGTAAATGCTTATAGGAGATAATGCTTCTTTCCCTCTAATTACTGAGTTTCAGAACAAGGACTTGGTATAATACTAACCTTGGATCTTGGAAAAAGTGTTATTGGGTAGATGTTAGCTTTGCTTTTTTGAGTATCATTATTCTATCTGATAGATTCAGTACTTCTCCCTTTACCATTTTAACCTATTCCAGTGCCTTCACCACTCAATGTTTGTTGAATGGGTAAATGGAAGGAAATGAATCCATGTTTCTGACATGTATAAATGTTTATTTTTCTGGGAAAAGAGTCCGTATCTTTTTTGTTATTAATCCTCACCCAAGGGTATATTTTTCATTCCTCTCTCTCTCAACTCAATAAAAACATAAAAAAAAAAAAAAAAAAAAGGGAGAGCCCTAGCCAGTTTGGCTCAGGGGATAGAGCATCAGCCTGCGGACCAAAGGGTCCAGGTTTGATTCCGGTCAAGGGCATGTACCTAGGTTGCAGGCTCTTCCCTGGCCTGGGGCCCTGGTCAGGGCTCCTGCAGGAGGCAATCAACTGATGTGTTTCTCTCACATCGACGTTTCTTTCTGTCTCTCCTTCTCTCTTCCATTCTCTCTAAAAATCAATGGAAAAATATCCTCAAGTGAGGATTGAAAAAAAAAAAAAGTGAGAGCTTTGGCTGTTTTACCATTTTGACCCAGTGATCAAACTTTAAATCACTTTATAGATGAGACATTGTGTGTTCAATATGAATTATACAACATCACCTGTGAAGTAGTCAACTCAAAAAGGTCTAACTTGAATCTAGTCAAGCTTAAATTTAGACTAAAGCTTACCAAATATTGGACATATAAAACAATCACATATATTTAGATATGGGATACTGTATAAGGCAACTTACTTGATCTCTTCAAAATATTCTTGTTCTAAAACAAAGTAATAAAAGGGAAGCCCGGCTAGCGTGGCTCAAAGGTTGAGCATGGACATATGAACCAGGAGGTCACGGTTCAATTCCCAGTCAGAGCACATGCCTGGGTTGTGGGCTTGATCCCTAGTGTGGGCCATGCAGGAGGCAGCCGATAAATGATTCTCATCATTGATGTTTCTCTCTCTCTCCCTCTCCCTTCTTCTCTGAAATCAATAATATATTTTAAAAAGGGGGGGAGGACTGTTCTTCATTTAAAGGACTTAAAAAGACACTGACAACTAAATATAATAAATAATACTTGACTGAATCCTGGATGGGGGAGGAGATAGCTTTTTCTTGCAGAACTCTAATAAATGTAGAAGGAATGAGGAAAATGATCATTAAAAAACCACAATAGTAACTGCGAATGGCAAAATCCACCCATGGATATTTTATAGTTGATGTAATTTTAAGGAGAAATAGGGTGTGTAGAGCCTTAAATTATCTCCCATAAAATACTTATTAATTACTGGTTTCAACCAATGAAATGATTGTTTTAACGTATATTCACAAATTCTTTGATATGCCTTCCTCTATGAAGTGGAGCTTATTTTCTCTCTCCTTCAGTCTAGGTTAGTCTTAGTGACTCAATTCGAATTAACAGAGTATACTGAGAAAAGTAGTCACTGAACAGTGAAGAAACAGTACCCTTCAAAAGTTCCATGATCATTAAAGTTATCTTCTCATATTAAAGGAGAATAAAGAGACAAAACTAAATACAGTGGTATCTTGGAATGGATCTTGGAATAGAAAAAAGACATTAGTGGAAAAACTGGGGAAACTGGAATAAACCTTGCATTGTACCATGCTAATTTCTTAGTTTTGATAAGTATACCATGGTTATGTAAGTTGTTAACATTAAGGGAGTATGGGTGAAGATTATATGAGAACTGAACTTTCTCTGTAACTCTTCTGTGTCTCACTTGACTCTTGTACCCATAAGAAATTCTCAGGATTACAATGACTAAATGAAAAAAAAAAAAAAAAAAATCACCAGGGTGTGGTAGGAGATAGGTGGGTGGGTGGGTGTGTGGGGAACGGGGAACATGTGTAATGCTGTTAACAATAAAAAAATATATATATTTTAAAAATGGCTCTTCTGAAAATTTAATTCTAACATCTACGTATTTTTAAAAAGCTAGATAACCTAGTGACAAGTACATCATATTTAGGGAACCTGGATTTTAACATCTGAGAAACATTTTCTGAGTGACATTAACTAATCTGAAGATGTGAGGAAAAAAAAAAAAGATTAAGCTACTCTAAAAAGCACTATGGGGCCTTGCCTGGGTATATCAGTTGGTTAGAGTGTCACCCTGATATGCCAAGGTTTCTGGTTCGAACCCAGTCAGGGCACATACAAAAGTCAACCAATAAGTAAGTGGAACAACAAACTGATAATCAATCAATCAATCAATCACTGTGGTTTGTATTGCCTTTCATTTGTTTATTTGATGTAAGCTCCAGGAGCCTCTATGAATTAACTCTACACACAGCCGTTTAGAGAAATGCTCTTCGGAGGAAGTTACAGAAACAACTTGCTCTCAGCCTTAGGCACCATTACAATAAAGTACAAGTAACATATATAACATTTTCATATCAAAGAAATCAAAGGACAAAATCTTTTTTTCTTGTACTAATAAAAGTACAGCATTACATTACTTTTTTCTTTTTACAAATAAGTTAATCACTAATACCTATCTCAAAATTTTAAAAACTTAATGATGTTATAACTTTCTACGTCTATTTGCTAAATAGGAGTTTGAGACAGAAAGCCCAAATTCGAAATCTGCAGATCCTTTTTATAGACAAAATTAGAGGCCCAGTGCATGAGTGTGTGTGTGTGTGTCCCTCAGCCAGGCCTGTGCTCTCTTGAAGTCCAGGAGTCCTCAGGGGATGTCCGACTGATGGCTTAGGGAGCGGGCCTAAGCTGTCAGTCAGACATCCTTAGTGCTGCTTCGGAGGCAGGAGAGGCTCCTGCCATCGCCGCTGCGCTCACCAGCAGTGAACTCAGCTTCTGTGGGAGCACACTGACCACTAGGGAGCAGCTCCTGTGTTGAGTGTCTGCCCCCTGGTGATCAGTGCGTGTCATAGCAACTGGTTGTTCTGCCGTTCGGTCGATTTGCATATTAGTCTTTTATTATATAGGATACTTTCAACAGAAAACACACAGGTTTTTTAGTTTGTAGAATGCTCTATATTTTACAAAGTTAATTCTCAATTTTATTTATTTTTAAATATATTTTCATTGATTTCAGAGAAGGGAGAGAGATAGAAACATCAATGATGAGAGAGAATCATTGCTCTACTGCCTCCTGCATCCCCCTTTACTGGGGATCAAGCCCATAACTTGGGCATGTGCCCTGCCTGAGAATCAAACCCTGACTTCCTGGTATATAGGTTGGTCGATGCTCAACCACTGAGGCACTCTGGCCCGGCAATTCTCAATTTCATATATAAATATTATTTAGTTGTTTCATACTAAACAACTTACCAAAAGATTTCCCATAAACAGTATGAATTTAAGTTAACATGTTTAGAGGATTAATTTTTTGACCACCAAACATCTTCCTATTTTTAGAAAAATCCTCATCCTAAGGCAGAGCCTGACTTCTCTATAGAAGCCAAAAAGCCTAGATATGGTTTTATAATCTTTTTTTGTCTTCGATCTAGACTAAGTCAATTAGAGATACCAGTCCTCAACCTATAGGGCTTAAAGAAGCAGAGCATGAAGAGAATCCATTTTGGTGGCAAATAGCAATGGAGTCCCATATCAGTGAATTTGATCCTCAGTGGATTCAGTACTAGTATCTTTTCTGGGATGGCCTGTGGCTTGATTAGGACTATGGCCTGACAGTTTCCTTTCCTGAACATTTTCCAAGACAGGTTCCATAACCTTCCTACAAATTTTGGTAGTGTCCTTTATCTTTGTTTTTGTTTTGTTAATCTTCACCCAAGGATATTTTTTCCACTGAATTTTAGAGAGTGGGAGGCAGGGTGGGGGAGGTGGTGGGAAGAGAGAGAGAAAGAGAAACATCAAAGTGAGAGAGACACATTGACTGGTTGCCTCTTTCACACTGGGACTGGGGGTTGAACATGCAACCCAGGTATGTGCCCTTAACCTGGAATTGGTCTTCAGCTGACACTCAAACCACTGAGAAACACTAGCCAGGGGGTGTCCTTTATCTTTTTAATAAATTCCTTTTATGGTTAAAATTTTTTGCTGCTTGCATTTAAGAAAATCCTGACTGATACAAACATTAATACTCAAAGCAGTTGCAAGCCAAGGTTCCCTACTATGTCTACTGGACTACTAAACAAAATTATAATTTTCTTACATTTATTAGTTTTTATTTTTCAAAATATTTTTTGTGGAATAACATTTAAATGTCCCTTTTTAACTGTTATGTGGAATTCTTGTTAGCAGCATGGATTGAAGTATCCCACGTTGTATCACCTCTGAGATCATATACTAACCTTGTGCAGAATGGAAAGTAAAGACAAGAAGAGAATTAACTTTAAGGCATATAGACTTCAATGAACTAAGAAATGCCTTCCTCCCTGGCTGGGTAGCATAGTTGGTTAGAGCGTCATCCCAGACAGGTAAAGGTTTCAGATTAGATCCCTGGTCAGAGCACATACAGGAATCAACCAATGAATGTGTCAATGAGTGAAGTGACAAAGTGATGTTTCTTTTTTTCCCTCTCTCTAAAATCAATAAATAAAAATTTTAAAGATAAAATAAAAAATGTCTTCCTTGGACAACTGGATAAATGAATATGAACTGTATATCAGTTAAAAATATTGTATCACCGTGGCCCGTGGCTCAGAAGTTGGAGCATCGGCACCAAAGGGCCTCAAGTTCGATTCCAGGGTCAAGGAAACATACCTGGGTTGCAGGTTCAATCCTCAGCTCCAGGTCTAGATGCTTGCAGGAGGCAACCAGTAGATGTGTCTCTCTTACATCAATACTTCGCTCTCTCTCCCTCCCTTCTACTCTCTAAAACAACAACAACAACAACAAAAAACGAACAAAAACCCCCCAAAAAAACTCAATGGAAAAAATATCCTCAAGTGAGGATTAACAACAACAAAATTTGTATCAATGTAGTCATCTTAATATGAAAATTATATCATGGCTATATAAGAGAATGCCCTTGTTCTTAGAAAATATATGGTAAAGTAGGCCTAAAGTGTAATGATGTTTTCTCAAATGGTTCAGAAAAAAAGGTAACTGCATTCTCACATAATTACTTTTGAATATTTGGCTATAAGCAATGGATAAATCCACACAAAAGTTACTTAACTCTTCAATGTACTATTTTTTGTTACTTTTCTGTTTTAAATTTTTCAGAATAAAAAGTTATTAATGAAAACTTGCCATTCTGCCAGGGATAGAATTTTATATCAATTTAACATATATTTTTGAAGCTGATAACTAAGTTCAGAGAGTTATAAAACTGGATTCTAAAACATATAATATATTAATTTATATTACTACAGCTCTAGAAATTTTAACCTGAAGAAAACATTTACAAAACAGAAAGCTGTGATGGGCTGTTTTGAGCCACAATCTATAATAATAAAAGCGTCATATACTAATTAGACCGGACGTCCTTCCAGACGACCTTCTGGATGAAGCTGGGGCTGCAAGGGAAGCCCGGGTCCCAGGTGCCAGAGGGAAGCCAGTGCTGGCAGCCGTGAGAAGGAAGGCCTAACTCTTGCATGAATTTCGTGCATCGGGCCTCTAGTTATTGTATAAAAATGTAGGTGGAGGAGGTCAATGGGGGAAAATAAGGGGACATCTGTAACACTTTAAACAATAAATTTATTAAAAAGTGCAGAATTCGATACGAAGCCTCTGTTAAAAATTTTAATAAAAAACATAAATAGGTTTTTAGCTAATGATAAATCTGATAAAGAAATTTTTATTTATGCTATATATCTACTGTCTAGAACCCTGCCTGGAACACTGTAAATGCTCTATAAATATCTTTAAAGAGATAACTGTACTCACAGAATTACTTTTGAATATTTGCAGTTTGCTAGGAAATTATCCCATTTTGTCTGAATTACTTTAGTTTGGGGGAAAAGGTGCACCTTTTACTAATTATGAAATTACGTAGAAGAGTAAATGCTTATATCTATATATAAGCATTTATATAGGCAAAAGTAGGTGTACAGTTGTGAGTATGCTAATACTTATTAATTATTGGATTATTCCCACATGGATTGTAAACCTACCTTTGCCTACACACACTCACACATATTCTACACCAGCATCCTAACTTTACTATTAAACAACTGTCTACTCTTCACAAAGGATCGTCTGTATGATAGCTGAAACCCTCTGTTATCAGCTATGACCACCTTCACTTGGAGATCAGACTATATATATAAACCAGCTTGAGCAAATGTATCTAATACTATGCCTAAAGACATCCTAGATATTCATCTCAAAACTGTTCTCATTTTTACTTATATTTTGCAACAAGCTATCATTTTAAATGACTGTAATTACACATTGGTAAATCTACTTATTGTTGACTTCATTCTCACATCCCACATCCTAACCACTGGTAATTGCTGTTGCTCTACTTTCAAACTATCTCCAGAATCCACCCACTTCTCACAATATATTTCCAAAGTATTGCTGACAAGAAATTGAATATTGGCAATTTCTAACTTAACAAGGTAATGCTGAACACTCATTTGTTGAAAATGAAGGCATATTCTCTGAGCCAAGCATGACAAACTCTCAATCCGTGGGCCACATATGGCCCACAAGGAGTATTTTTGCAGCCCAGCCAATATAATGGTATGTAAGAAACGTTTTAATAAAAATTTCGTAACTTAATTTTTACAATATCCTGTTATACATTAATAACGAACTACAACGTTCGATAATGACTGATTACTATAATTGTGTTGCATTCATTTCCCTTATCCGCCTTACTCGCAGGCGCACCACTTCTCTCCACTAATACTAACAGCGAATATTTTAGCAGCCAATTGCCATGTCATTAGTCTTGTACTGACTTGTTTGGTGTGCACAATAGAAATATTTCGATTTCGGAGAACAAGAAAAATAGGTTTATTTGCATTACACTTATTTGTGCAGTTACTCGCTGTCTAGTAAGTTAATGTTCAAGAAAAAAATTAACTTTTATTAAAATGTTCTATTATCTTATGTTAATGATTACTCATTTATTTCAGCCCTTTGTACTAGTATTCAGCATGTCTCTATCAAAATAAACCTATGTTTCTATGAAAATTGAAGCTTTTGTTTTTTTGCGGCCCACATAAACTTAAACCTTGTTTATTTGGCCCATGTTAGCCTTTGAGTTTGACAGGCTTGCTTTGAGCCATTTAGGTGCCATGGATGATACTGAAATTCAGACAATATCTTACCTCCAAGAATGAGTAATATCTGGGTTCACTGCTTGGAATTGTATCAGTTTTTAAAACAAACTTATTGACCACTTACCACAAATCAGATACTGTGCTATGAACACATTAAAAGTCCTTGACTTCCAGGGTCATTAAAACAAACATTTTATATTAAAAGTAAAAACACTGCTAGGAAAATTTAAGGGTTAGTAGCTACTCATTTAATTAGATTGGGCTCATTGGAAGAATGGGAGCTTGGTTGAAGATTGTAGAAGCAGAGGAAATAGTAGGACACGTTTGAGCTTGGACTACTCTGGGAAAAAGATTCTTAGATGGGGTGTTCCTAGCGAAGTATACATGGCAAAATAAGTCATACATGTAAGAGTTAAGAGCTGAGGACGTAAGAGTTGCAGGAAAATGAACAAAAAGTTTATGACCTTGGGTGACTTTAGCTTTTCCCCAGCTGAAAAATGGACCCATTTACTGCAGAGTTCTGATGAGGATTAAACAAACAGGTAAAACACTTTACACAAAACCTAGCAAATCATAAGCACTCTAAGTATTTGTTTGAATAAAGCTTCCTTCATTATTCCTCCTGCAATGGTTGGTTTCCTGCACTGCTCTTGTAGAATGGCCTGAAAAAGGTGAAGTTGTCTTCATTATTTGATATTCCCAAATCAACATGCTAAAAAGTTTAAGATCCCAGATATTTCTGGCAGTTTCTGAAATTAAAAAATTTGAAATAATTTAAGAATCTTAAATTTGAAGACATTATAAAAGATGAGCATTGTGTGTGCTGTTGGCTATATCAAACTTCTGGCAAAGAGGCAAGAGGAAAAAAAGATTTCCATAAACTCTATGGGCCAATAGTTTTCTAGGGAGTATTCACCTACAGATACAATCTCTCAAAAAAAAAAAACAAAAACAAAAACAAAAAACACAAACAAAGGTCATGCACTAATTGCTGCAACCTATTAAAAAGATACTTAAGGTAACTAACATTATCAGGTAAACTATGAAAAAGTTTAATCTATTAAAACAAGTGTGACTATTATTTCTCATACAGATTACAAAATAGAAACTTTTGGTGGTGAAAACAATAACTGCATTGTACTTCATAACAACTCCAATGTCTAGAGTTGCAGAAAGAAACCTAAAATTGTGTCTTTAACGCAGAGAGTTCTCAAACTGTCGGTATTTCAAGAATTCAAACAAAAAGGTCTGTAAAAAAATACTCGTCAAGACTTTTTCTTCTTTTCCAGAAAAGTAACAATGACAGAATCAACTCTCCCAACATACTTT
>NW_005359516.1:2547321-2547679 GCF_000412655.1 Myotis brandtii | reverse complement strand
GGGGGGGGGGGGGGGACAGCACCACACAACAAAGAAAATACCCACGCTGAGATCATTGAACACTAACTGTAAAAATTCTGAGGGGACTGAATATATGTTAAAGGTATTTATCAACCGTTGTTTCCTAAAGAGCTGCCTGCTCCTCCTGCAACATGTCAATCCTAACAGCAGCAAACGATGATAAAAAAAAAAAACACACACGCATCAGATCCACTTCCCCTCGGTTGGCATACACCTCCGGGTGAGATTTCCATTTTTCAAAAGCAGTTTCCAAATCCTGAGGGTGTCCGGGTTTCGGCTCTTTGGTTGGGGGAGGAAGTGTTATCGAAGTGAATCCAAAGAGAGATCAAAGAAAAAG
>NW_005359516.1:2537873-2547026 GCF_000412655.1 Myotis brandtii | reverse complement strand
CGAGGCCAAAGGCCACCCTGCGGGGTCCAGGGGAGGGCTTCGTGCCGAGGGTCGAGCCCCCCGCTCCCTCCGCCTCGTCCTCTCACAGCCCGGGCGTCGGTCCCTAAGCCTTCAGGTGTGCGCTAAGGGGAGGGAGTCGTGGGATCGCGGCGGCCACTGAGGACCATAGGCGAGGGAGCAGCGAAGGGCCGAGGCCTCCCTCCGGGGCGACCACCATCCCGCCCCCCCTCATGGTTGCCTCAGACTCACAGAGTCTTGGGCATCTCGTCCTCCATGGCTGCTGCTGTCGCGGCGGCGCCTCTGGGTCCAGCTCCCTACCCTTTACTACCTCCCAAAACGTTTGAGTGGCTCTGGCTGCAGAATAGCGGGATTTCTCGGTGGACCGGAGGTTATCCCGCCTCCTTCTCCGGCGGCAATTACACTAAACCGCCCGGCCCAGCACGAACAATGAAGCCCCAATACAAGATGGCGGCGATCCGGGAGCCTCAGAGCAGCCAGCGAAGTGACCCGGGCCGCGCATGCGCAGAACAATCTTGCACTTTCAACCTTCCGGCCGCCAAGCGGCACCTCAACCCATAGGTTCACTTGTTGCGCAGACGCCCCTCCACCCGACATTAGGAGTTTCTCCGACTGCGCAGGCGTAAGGCTTAACTATTTCAGGACTTGCTTTTTGCCTTTTGAAACTTTTTTGTCTTCCCTCTCCAGTTTCGAATGTTTCAACAGTAAATTATGACATAAGCATTTTCCTAGAAATTAAAAATGTTTCGGGGAAAAGAAAGGTTTAATAAACTCAAGTTATCTCATAGCGAGAGTAAAAGAGACTGCGCCGCCCGGGAATCGAACCCGGGTCGCAAGAATGGGAATCTTGCATGATACCACTACACCAGCGGCGCCAGTGAGTATCAAAGCTTGCTGAAATGTCTTAGGACTAAATGAAAGCAAACATTCGATCCCAGAGGAGGATGATTTGTTTATTTATTTAAAAACAGAAGTCTAAGAGTTTATAACCTGCTATTTTGCGTTGATATAAGAAATTTATCTTCCCAAATACAATTGAATGGTTGTTTCTATTTTTTCTGTATAGAATACTCTCAAATTTTTAAGTATACTTTTTTATTGTTAATAGTATTACAGATTCAATTAAAAGTATTTTTTATTTAAAAAAGTAAGAGTGCCCTAACCGGTTTGGCTCATTGGATAGACATATAGAGCGTCGGCCTGAGGACTGAAAGGTCCCAGGTTCGATTCCGGTCAAGGGCATGTACCTTGGTTGTGCAGGGGGTGTGCAGGAGGCAGCTGATGTTTCTCTCTCCTCAATGTTTCTAACTCTCTATCCCTCTCCCTTCTTCTCTGTAAAAAATCAATAAAAATACATTTTAAAAATAAATAAATAAAAAAGTAAGAGTTTCCAAACAAAACTCATAGACAATAGTATGGTGGTTACCAAAGGAAAGGGGGAGGAGGTGAAGAGTAAAGGGGTTCAAATATATGGTGAAAGAATATTTGACTTTGGGGGGTGGACACAATTTTACTAACCAGTGTCACTCCAATAATTTTAAATAAAAAAATTAAAAGCTATAATGTATACCTATTTTTTAAAAAGTAAGAATTTCATTAGAAAAATTTGTCTTGTGTTAACCAGATTTTTGAGAGCCAGGAAAATATTTGTAGATCATTGCTGAATTTTTCTTTTTATTTACATTTTTGTGGCATACTCAATGTACATTGGAAAATATTTTTCAATAATTATTTAATACAAATTGATCATAAGAACTCTAAAACCAAATGAGTCAGATGATACATAAATTTCAGTCCGTTTTGAGGGGAAGCAGAAAAATAAGGGCTCTGAAATGTGGTTTAGTGACTAATTAGGCATTTTTGTATTACATTTAATAAGTTATGTGAAATATTTCTTAAACATAGGCAATTGTGCACATCCAAAAATGTGATGTCTTCTTTGAAGTAGTTCCTTTAGACTATGTATGATACTTTTGGATTTCCATTTTTGAATTTGCCTTTGGAATCTGTGGCACATCTTTTGGATTTTATTTAAAGATATAAAATAGTTTTTTGAGGATGAATAAAACAAATGTTAATGGTGGATAGTATTTTCTAACAGCTTTTTAAAAATATATATGTTTTTATTGATTTCAAAGATAGGAAGGGAAAAGGAGAGAGGGATAGAAACATCAATGCTGAGAGAGAATCATTGATTGGCTGCCGCCTGCACGACTCTACTAGGGATTGAGCCTGCTACCCTGGGCATGTGCCCTGACTGGGAATCCAACCGGGACATCCTGGTTCATGGGTCTCGCTCACCCACTGAGCCACACAAGCCAAGCTAACAGCTTTTTTATACAATTCACATAATTTACAATTTGTCCATTTAAAGTACAGTTTAGTGTATTCACAGAGATTTGCAACCATCATTATAATCAATTTTAGAATATTTTCATCACCCCAACAGGAAACCCTTATCAATTAGCAGTCACTCCCTATTCCCCATCCCACCCCACTCTCCACCCACTAATCTTCTGACTGTATAGATTTGCCTATTTTAGACATTTCAAGTAAATGGAATCATACAGTAATGTATGTAGTCATTTGTTACTTGGTTTCTTGGTACTGGTTTCTTTAACTTAGCATTATGCTCTTTTGTTCATCCATGTTGGAGCATGCATCAACACTTCATTCCTTTTTTTAGCCAAAAAAAATTCCATTTTATGGATATAGCAGAAGTATTTAATAGAGCTTTAAAAAATCTATTAAATATTGTTTTATTTATTATACTAGAGGTGGTACATGAGAAATTCGTGCACTGGGGGGTGGGGGGGGGGCGTCCCTCACCCCGGCCTGCGCCCTCTCGAAGTCCGGGACCCCTCAGGTGATGTCCATCTGCCGGCTCAGGCCCGATTCCCCCAGGGGATCGGGCCTGAGCTGGCAGTCAGACATCCCTTTCCCAGTCCGGGGCTCTTGCAGGCCGGGAGCCCTTGCTCCTTACCGTTCGCCTGCAGCGGAGGTGGGAGAGGCTTCCGCCACCGCTGCTGTGCTCACCAGCTGTGAGCCCACTGTCAAGCCCAGCTTCTAGCTGAGCAGCACTCCCCCTGTAGGAGCGCACTGACCACCAGGGGGCAGCTCCTGCATTGATCGTCTGCCCCCTTGTGGTCAGTGTGCATCATAGTGACTGGTCGTTCCACTGTTTGGTCAATTTGCATATTAGCCTTTTATTATATAGGTTATTATATTTATTAATAAAGTTTTGTTGAAAACTTGATTAAAGTTTTAAAGTTGCCAAAGTAATACATGCTCACTGTGACAAGTGAAACAAAATAGGCAAACAAGAAAAGGTTAATAATTCCCTCATTTTCCCTCTCTTGAGGTAATTAATGTTAACAGATTAGTCTATAAGCTTCCACATCTTACTTTATATGCATACAGATGCACATGTATTTAAGTACTTGTTTATTTTTTGTTATTTAAAAGAATGTGGTTATGCTATGGATATTACTTTGCAAATTTCTTTTTTAACTTAAACGTACATTATAGATGTTTTCAATTCAACTTATACAGATCTAATTAATTTTTAAATAATTGCAAAATATTCCATAGAATGAATGTGCCACAGTTTATTCAATGCTAAATTGTGTAAATAATCATAAATAGTACTGATGAACATTCAGGTTATTCCTTTTTTTCATACTACAAACAATGTTGCAATAATCATTCTGGTACATATATATATATATATATATTTATTGATTTCAGAAAGGAGGGGAGAAGGAGAGAGAGATAGAAACATCAGTGATGAGAGAGAATCACTGATCTGCTGCCTTCTGCATACCCCCCCAGGGGATCGAGTCCACAACCCGGGCATGTGCCCCTGACCAGAATCGAACCTAGGACCCTTCAATCCACAGGCTGATGCTCTCTGCACGGAGCCAAACCAGTTAAGGCTGGTATGTATATTTTTATAACTGATTATTCTATTTCTGTATAATTAAAATTCTCTCTTTAGCCATCTTAAATGTTTTTTATGTAGTCAAATATGTTTACATTTTCTTATATCACTTTTGAATTTCCTGTCTTGTCTAAGACAGAATTAATATGTAGACTATTTAGAATACGAAAGAAATGAGATGTGAAGAAGTAAGACGCTATAAAAATGAATTTCTTCAAGACAGTTTCAAAGAAGAAAAAAGACACGGAGCAGAGACAGAATTATAGATTTGAGTGTTGTCAAAGATAAACAAAGCCAGACACTAAAATTTAAATGTTAATCATAATATACTATTACAATGGGGAAAAGAGTATGTACAGTGTGAACTGAACTTTGATTTGCACAGAAGCGACTGGGTCCTTTAAAGGGAGAATGAAGAAATTGGGCGGGGGATGAGCAGGGGCCAGTAAAGTCAGGGAAGTGAAAGATCACAAAAATCACGAAGGGATGGGGGTGGGGGTGTTGGGGATTGTGACACAGGGCTCTATCTTCATGTGTCGGGTGGGACAAAAAGTCAATAATTTGGGGAACCTTGAGTTTTCTCAGACAGGCACTTTAAGGGTTGCTAAGGTTATCCCAAGGAGGCCGCTTTGAGCTGTTAGAAACTGTCAGTGTTTTTTTCATCTTTATAGGCCAAAGTTGAGGCCTAGTCAAGAGGAGGACTCAGAGAGAAGCTGGGCTAGAGTTTGCCGAAGGAGAGAATCTTAGTGTTTTGCTTCCTAGGGAGACTGCTTTTTTAAGCAACACTCTTGAATAAATGTTTGTTATATTACCTTATTATTACCCGTCAGATATGAGGTAACATTTTTCCCCATGATTAAAAAAAATCTTTTTAAAAAGGAGACATATGTAATACTTTAAACAATAAAAATAAATAAATAAATACGTATAAAAAATCTTTTTGAATTTCAGTAGAGTATTACTTTAGGGAGACTGCTTTTTTAAGCAACACTCTTGAATAAATGTTTGTTATATTACCTTATTATTACCCGTCAGATATGAGGTAACATTTTTCCCCATGATTAAAAAAAATCTTTTTAAAAAGGAGACATATGTAATACTTTAAACAATAAAAATAAATAAATAAATACGTATAAAAAATCTTTTTGAATTTCAGTAGCAGTATTACTTTAAAAGGCCAAGAGTGCAGAATACAACAGCCTTTGATCCACCTCCCACTTCTCTTACTTTGCAAGTCTTTTACACTATTTCTTCACTGTGTCCTTTCAGTAAATTCTTTTCCAAGGTTTCAGTAGCAGAAATGAAATTTTCCAAATATGATACTTGTTAAGGTGATTTACATGGCTAATTCTAATCAACCAACAGAAATTGAGGGCCTAGTAGGCTTAATGCATTGAGATGTTGTGGGCATAATGTAATTTGAAAATAGGAAAGTAAAAGACACACATAGTTTAGTTCTTTCTTTGTAATTCTAGATGTAGTGCAAAAGAGGACTTCATCTTTGTATGTTCATGTTCTTAAGTAGAAGTGTTTCTTTCTTGTATGACTTGCATCTTGATCCATTAACACTTACACTTTCTCTTCCTTACTCTGCTCCACTGGCCTCCTTGTTTTTCCTTAAACACACCAGATGTTCTTCTTGCCTGGAAAGTTCTTTCCCGAGATATTTGCCTGGTCCACTCCCCTCACTTGATCTAAGCTTTGTTCAAATGGCATCTGACTTAATAAGGCCTACTACCCTGACCATCATATTTAAAATTGCAACCCATTCCCATTCCTCATACCCCATTCTATATATATTACATAATTTACTTATATACTCTAATTATCATCTGTCTCCCTTCACTAGAATGTCAGCTTCATTAAAATAAATATTTTTTTAAATCGGTTTTATTCATTGATTTTTCTCATTCACCTAGAATATTTCCTGCCACTTAGAAGGAGCTCAATAAATATTTATCCAGTAAATGAATGTTTTTTGCACTGAATTTTCTACTTCCTTTCTCCAAGTTCAACTTTTCTTTCTTTTTTTTCCAGTATAATTGATTTTCCTTAGAATCTGGATACAATTAACTGTAGCAAGACAATGCTCAATACTATTTAAACCTCATTTTAGGTTCTTTAAACTATCTCAGTATTTGTAAATATGAATTCACAATTAACTAAAATTTGACATACCAACAAATTTATTCAATATTGATGTAACTACAACATTTTATATGCAACCTGTGGACTTTAATATAACAGAATTTGACCTTTATAAACTAGTTACTCTTTGCTTATTTGTCCTAACCTTATTTAGTGTTGCACCAACAGAACCCCTTCTATAGCTTTTGCTATGTAACCAGATTCCGCCCCTTAAGACAAAGTGGAAAAGAAGCAAAGTTCCCACCCAGAAAAAACATTAACAGAAAAAAAACATTAACAGAATTATCCAATTCTAAAGTATCAGCAGATATAACATCAGAAATAGATTATGGGCAACTCTTAAGTCTTTTACTTAAGTAGTATATAGAAAGTTACAGTGTTGACCAAAAAAAAAAAAAAAAACAACCACCCAGTTTCAACATTGTGGGTTTGATCAACCAATGAATGCATAAATAAGTGGAACAACAAATCAATGTTTTTCTCCCTCCCTTCCTCTCTCACTCTCAAATCAATAAATTAAATACACACACACACACACACACACACACACACACACACACGTTTCTCATTGTTTTAATGGGTCTCAAAATTCTGTGACAGACCTGGCCCGTGTGCTGGCTCAGTTGGTTGAGCATCATCCTGTGCACAGAAAATTGGCCTGTTGGATTCCTGGGCAAGGCACATACCCCAATTGTGGGTTCCATCCCCAGTAGGGGACAAGCAAAAGGAGGCAGCCAATCAGGTGTTTCGCTCTCACATTGATGCTCTCTCTCTCTCTCAAAAAAAAAAAAAAATCTGCAACAGATTTTTACTCAAGTTGTTTCCATTAAAAAGTACTAATTTAAAAAACTAATAACTTTAAAACTGCCCCCCCATACACACCCCAAATGGTCCACAAAACATTCTCCTTTCCTTCTGAAGGTTTTATGATGCATTATAATCATTAACCAGTCTTTTACTATTACACTTAAATGGCCAATTGAGATAAACAGTTCTGAGACCGCTCTTCCACCACTAAGCCTGGGGTGGCAGATATTAGGGATAATACTCATTTAGCCTTCTGAGCTTTCTGGGGAGACTTGCTGTCTTTGCCACCTCCAGCTGCCTTCTCATCCGCTGCTTTGATGACACCCACAGCAAAACGGCCCAGAGAAAGATAGTCAGAGAAGCCCTCTGGGCTTGCTAGGAACCATATTGATGATGGCAGCATCACCAAATTTAAAAAATGTTGGGCCATACTCCACCTCTTTTCCAGAATGACAGTTGATCTCCTTCAGCTCAGCAAACTGCAAGCAATGTGAGCTGTGACAATCCAGCACAGGTGCATATCCAGCACTAATCTGGCCTGGATGGTCCAGGATAATCACCTGAACTGAGCAGCCAGCGGCTTCCAATGGTGAGTGCCACAACCAAGTTCTTTGATAGACACGTTCTTGACATTGAAGCCCACATTGTCCCCCAAAAGAGCGTCACTAAAAGTTTCATGGTGCATTTCAACAGACTTTATTTCAGTGTAACGTTGACTGGAGCAAAGATGACCACTATGCTGGATTTAAGAACACCATTCTCCAATAGGCCCACAGGGACAGTACCAATGCCACTAATTTTATAGACATCCTAGAGGGGCATACACAGGGGCTTGTCAGTTGGATGAGCTGGTGGTAGGATGCAATCCACAGCTTCAAGCATTGTGGTTCCACTGGCATTGCCATGTTTACGGGTGATTTTTCATCCCTTCAACCAGGGCAAATTAGCACTTGGCTCCAGCATGTTGTCAACATTCCAACTAGAAATTGGCACAAATGCTACTGTGTCAGGGTGGTAGCCAATTTTCTTAATGTAGATGCTGACTTCTTTAACAATTTCCTCATATCTTTCAGGCTGTAGGGCAGCTCAGTGGAATCCATTTTGCTAACAGCAACAATCAGTTGTTTCGTACCCAGCGTGTAAGCCAGAAGGGCATGCTCACCGGTCTGCCCATTCTTGGAGATACCTGCTTCAAATTCACCAACACCAATAGCAACAATCAGGACAGCACAGGCAGCCTGAGATGTGCTGATAATCATGTTTTTGATGAAGTCTCTGTGTCCTGGGGCATCAATGATGGTCACATAATAGTGGCTGGTCTCAAATTTCCACAGGGAGATAGCAATGGTGATACCACCCTCATGTTCAGTTTTCAGTTTATCCAAGACCCGGGCATACTTGAAGGAGCCCTTTTCTAGCTCAACAACCTCCTTCTCAAAATTTTTGATAGTTTTTTTGTCGTTGCCCCCACATTTGTAGATCAGATGGCCAGTAGTGGTAGACTTACCAGAATCTACCTGTTCACTCATGACGAAGTTGAAATGAGTCTTTTCCTTTCCCATTTTGGCTTTGATTTAGTGATGGTTTTCACCACATCTGTGTTCTGGTGGCAAACGCATTGCGAAAAAGCTACAACCTTTCTTTTATACGACTTGTTTTCCTTCCACCTGTACTGTTCTTCATATTCATATACTGATTTTTATTTTCTTTTTGGGTGGCTGGATGGGTGGGGTATTTTAATTACGGAAATGGGATCGTATAGTACCCTTCACTCTGCCACCAATTTTCTCACCTAACAATACCAGGACAATAGTTACAGGTCCTACATTCTTTTTAATGCTTTGCATAATGTTCCACCATATATATGGGTACACTCTTTTTCACTTCCTTCACCTTGGAGCCCATCCCAGGTCGCCCTCATTTTCCCTTTCACATAACATCATGTACCCATTCATCTCTTACCCAACAATCCCCGGAACATCCTAGTAGTGATCACTCAATAAGTATTTGGAGCTCCACTGGTCTGTTTTAGACAGGGATTAGCTGTGTGCATTGTTTGAGAGGGAGTGATTAAAGGGACAGAAGAGGACCTTAGTGAAGAAATAAGGTGTTTCATTCAAACAGATGGGAAGGAAGGAGAGCTGGGTGAGCTTCCTCCGGTGCCTTTGGTGTCTCCTTGAAGTAGGGTAGACTTTTTGGAGCTCCTGGAAGGGATGGGTGGAACGGAGGTGTCAGGGTGC
>NW_005359516.1:2534192-2537574 GCF_000412655.1 Myotis brandtii | reverse complement strand
GGTCGCGCGGGCCGAGCCCTCTGCGCTTGTTGTGATCTTGCCGGTTCGCGTCTCAGTGTCGCTTTCGGTGCCCCGGAGCTGTGCCCACTTGAGGAATGGGCCGTGGAAGGGGACCCACGCGGGCGGGCAAGCACCTTCCAAGCTCCCCTGCAGCCCCTGTCTCGGAAGCCTGGTGGTGGAGGAGCCCGAGCGCCCTCTCGCCGCCTTCCCTGCTGCTCCTTTGGGGGGCCGGTCCCCTGGTCTGTCTTAGAGCCACAGGCCGCTTTCGCTCTGCAGATGACAGGCTCCCGCCGACTCAGCACATGGAGCAGTGAACTAGCTGACCCCGTCTGCTTCCCTCACCGGGGCGAAACCCCCCGTCCCCTCTCCGCTTTGTTGCAGTAGGCCTGCTCTCAGGCCCCTGGCTTGCACAATTTCCCTGCCTAGGATTGCTGCACAGCTGAAATATTGCACTCTCTCTACTTTCAGTCTTTGCGTTTGCTTCCTGTTCGTTTTGCTTTGCTTTGTTTCTTATTCCCTTTAAAACTGCTCTTTGGGATCATTGTCCTGTTTACACTAAGGAAAACAAATCTAGGCAAAAATGGCTGCCCCTTTATTTAAAAATGTATGCTGGACAGACCCATCTCCTCTGTTCCCATGAGTTGGGCACAAAAAAGGTTGTGCAGGCCCATTGGTGCCTCCACAAAGAACTGTGAGAATCTTTGGGCATCTGGCAAATGAATGTCAGCTGGCAAGTTAATTTACTGCCACTTTTTGTCGGAGGTCAGTGTTTGTGTCCAGATTCAGAATTCTATCTTCACTGCCACTCTTACTGGCCTTCCCCTATCCTGGCTTCCCTAAATTGTTCATAATAGCCTTAAGTAACATCTGTTATTGCTTAATGGTCTTTCAAAAACAACAAAACCCACAAAGCTGGTAAGAGTGAAATACACTGTTCCTTTTTTCCCTCCACAGCCGTTATTGGAGCTGGAATTGGTGGCACCTCAGCAGCCTATTATCTGCGGCAGAAATTTGGGAAAGATGTGAAGATTGACCTGTTTGAAAGAGGAGAGGTGGGGGGCCGCCTGGCCACCATTACTTTACAGGGGCAAGAATATGAAGCAGGAGGTTCTGTCATCCATCCTCTAAATCTGCACATGAAGCGTTTTGTCAAGGACCTGGGTATGTAATTTGGTCTTAGAGCTTTCTGTGTGACCATCCACGGATATTTTTATCAGATACGGAGCTGAAACTTTTCCACCTTGTTCATTGTCTTTTACAGACAAGTTGGTGAAACTATTTCCTCACTTTCCTTCTAGCAGTTGGTACTGCCTTGGTTAGGAGGCACTCCCCTGTAATGGGACACTAGTTATCAGTATCTTAAGTTAGCTGGAATTACAGCCATGGTGTTGGGGGGATGGGGATGGTTGCTGTTGTCAGTTCTTCAACCTGCGGGTTTCTGTTGAATCAAAGAATGGTTTGGGTTAGCAGAAACCTAGTGAGCTCATAGGGGGAAATGAGACTCAGAAGCTTGTGTCTGGCCTAACGTTACTCACACAGCTATGGGTACAGACATGTGCTTAGAAACCAGAAATTTGACTACTTTCCTACCAGCGTAGAAGCTGGACAGGTTGTGAGGGAAATCTGGCAAGCCTCTGCAGGCTCTTTTCTCAAGGAATATTGGGTAATATTGGCCTCCTCCCAGTTATCTGAAATATCCAGTTATGCAAAGCACTATTTTCACAGTCCTAGGATTCCTCCTTTCCCGTAGCCACCTTCCGTATCTCCCGTGGATGCTTCCCCTGCCTCTTTTCTCCATGAGGGCAATTGGGAGAAATTTATGCCAGGAGCAATTTATGCTGCAAAGATTCATGCCTGCTGTTTCTGTTTTTAAGTTGAATTCAGTTGATACTCTACCTTTTTCCTTTGACTTTTTAGTCTCTTCAGACTAAAGATAGCCAGCCTAATTTTGATATATCTGCATGACCCATCTTTAAGAGAATTTGCTTTTGGACAGTGTAGTGAGTGTATCATATCACTTATTCTAAAGATAGTGCTCCTTTGGTATATCTCCTGAGAACAAGGGGAAACCCGGAATTCACTTCAGAGTGTCCCCAGTAAGTTCAGATTACCTTTCATGTGATCAGCATAGACACTACTGACTTGGCTACCCTTTCTCTGTTTTTGCAGGTCTCTCTACTATTCAGAGTTCTGGTGGCCTCATAGGGGTCTCTAACGGAGACACTCTGGTGTTTGAGGAGAGCAGCTGGTTTATAATTAACATAATTAAGCTAATTTGGCAGTATGGATTTCAGCCCCTTCGAATGCACATGTGGGTAGAGGATGTATTAGACAAGTTTATGAGGTAATGTTTTCCCCTTCCATTTAACCCTAAGACCTTTTGGTTAGATGATCATTAGGAATTATGGTTTCTTGGAACAGTTCTCTACCTAACTGGAAGGCTTATTTGTTAGGCAAAATGTTTTGTATAAACTACGATCCACTTGGAAATTAAAAGGGCAGCTTATTTTTGCTTCTGTACATGTACTTTGCAAATGCTTGTTTATTATTGCTAGACACTCTTAAACGCTCTACAAATGTTAACCTGAATTCTCATAACAGCTCTCGAGGTAGGTACTATTTATTAGCTTCTTTTTGCAGATATGGAAGGTGGAGCATGGAGAAGTTTCAAGTGTGCAAGTATACCCCGCTATTAGTGGTAGAGCCAGAGATTCTACCTGGGCAGGCTGACTCTAGTCCTCACTCTTGTTCACTTCACTGTGCTGGTGTTACGTATCAGATGAATGAGGTCCTGTGTGGAAGAGCTTGTAGAAAGGATCAGAAAAGTGGACTTTAATTGTGACATGATGTTTTAGTGAGCCAGCAACCTGAGGTAGGGTATCAGTTCTGTGCCCTAAGAATTTAAATTAAGATAATAAATTCCAGCACTGTCCTGGGAGTGCCTCTTTTTCTTTCTTTTTTTTTTTATATTCTGTATTTTCAGAATTGTCTGTGTGTATGAACGCACATTACTTTGGTAATTGGGAAAAAATAACAAAATAACCAGTGTAATTTTGAAAAATGTAACCTATTTCTTTTAAGGCTGTTGGCATATGCTAATTTTTATGCTGGTTTACTTAAAATTTTCATTTACTTATTGATTTGAGAGAGAGAGAGAGAGAGAGAGAGAGATCAGTTTGTTGTTGCACTTATTAATACATTCATTGGTTGACTCTTGTATATGCCCTAACCAGGGATGGAACCACAACCTTGGCAATGGGAATGATGCTCTAATCAACTGAGCTACCCGCCAGGGCTGGTTTACTATTTTTATTTTATCTTGTTTTATTTATTTACTTATTTATTTATTTATTAAATCTTTATTGTTGAAAGTATTACATAT
>NW_005359516.1:2511763-2534114 GCF_000412655.1 Myotis brandtii | reverse complement strand
CCATTGACCCCTTCTGGCCCACCCCCATCTCCCACCCCAGGTTGGTTTACTAGATGCTAGAGATATTGAACTTATAAATGCTATTAATATTTGATTACTATGACTATTCCAATATAATAAAATAATTATTAAAAAGGTAAAAATTACATGTCATATGTGCCTGCTAAGTGCCTGGTACTATTCTAGGTCCCGAGGATATACAACCTAGAACATGTCCCTGCCCTTAAGAATATACATTATAGTAGAGCAACAAGCAGTAAATCCATAACTAAGAAAATATATAGAGGCATGGGGACCTGGGGCTTGGGGTGGTCAAGGGGAAGGAGGGAGGGTAGAGTAGGGGATGAGCATTTCGCTGCAGTTGGTCGCAGGGCCACCAGTGGAGAGCTGTGCCGGGAGGGCCTGGGTCCCGTGGCAGAGGCACCATGAGTCGCCAGGCCTGCTGCTCAACCAGGGAATCCTCTGGGTGACCTCGAGGTCCCATCAGCCGTGTTTGGACCCGATAACTTATGAGCTTAAAATTAAATTTAGTTCTGAACAAATGCAGCTTTTTTATTTGAGACAAACTATTTTGAAGACTGAGACTGGAGTTTTTTCTTTGAGGATATAGTAAATCTTTGGGAAAGTCTGTAATTTATATAGCTAAAATGTGAATCCTGAGATGGAATCTCTAAAAGGCCAGTACAAGGGAATAGATATTGGTGGAAGCATTTACACCCAGGCAGCTTGAAGAGTTCCAAATGGATCCTACCACTGAGAACTCAACTTGGCAGTCCACAGTGGGAAATACAAGAGTGCTGTGATAATATACAAGACAGGGTTCTTTTCACATGGATTTCATGAAATGAATGAAGACAATAGGTTTCTTACCCAACACAAATGGACAGTGGATTTGACTTTCTAAAGACTTTTTGTATCATTAAAACAAGTTCATTTTTGACATTTGAAGATGAAAGATGGCATGTTAACAGAGATGATAGTTTGTATGCCTGGAATTTTTATCAGTTTGATTTGTATGACCTTGTGGAGTGTTAACTTTAATAAAATTTCTGACACTTAAAAAAAAAGAAAATAAGTAGAATTTGTGTAGAGATAGGCAGTCACTTTTTAAAGAAGGTAGGTGGCATGGTGGTACACACTCAGCAGGAAAATCCAGTTCCAATGGCATCAGATGCGGTGCCACCTTGTATGTATAATTTTTTCCTTTTTAAAATTTATTGATTTTAGAGACAAGGGAGGAAGGGTGGGAGAGAGAAAAAGAAACATTGATTTGTTGCTCCACCCATTCATGCATTCACTAGTTGATTTTAAAATATATATATATGTATTTATTGATTTCAGAGAGGAAGGGAGAGGGAGAGAGAGAGATATAGAAACATCAATGATGAGAGAGAATCTTTGATTGGCTGCCTCCTGCAGGGATTGAGCCCGCAACCAGGGCATGTGCCCTTGACTGGAATCTTACCTGGGACCCTTCAGTCCGCAGGCTGACGCTCTATCCACTGAGCCGAACCAGCTAGGGCTCACTAGTTGATTTTTTAAAAAATTTTTATTTATTGATTTGAGAGAGAGAGAGAGAGAGAGAGAGAGAAGATAGGTAGATAGATAGATAAAGAGAAAAACATTGCATTGTTGTTCAATTCATTTATGTATTATTCATTCGTTGATTCCCTGACTGGGAATCGAACTGGCAACCTTTTGGTGCACAGGACAGTGCCCAGTGAACTGAGCCACATTGGCCAAGGGCCTAATTTCCCTTTTTGATTTACTTTCCTCAATATTTATCAGCCTCTAAATTATGTAATTTCCTCACATTTATTTATGTTTTTATTACCTGTTTCCCTAACTAGAACACAAGGTCCAATTAGGGCAGGTTTTTTTTTTTCTTTCTCTGTTATGTTGACTGACCTCTGCATCTTTGACACCTAGAACATTGCCTGAATCAAAGTTGATCCTCCATAAATAGTTGAGTGAATAAATGAATGAATAAATGTTAAGAGTTATACAAATGTAGTTTGAAAAGAAAAAGAGCTATATAAGCAATCTGATTAGCAGAAACTGCCAGTTACATGTCTAACTTTTTAAAAAATATGTTTTTATTGATTTTTAGAGAGAGAGGAAGGGAGAGGGACAGAGAGATAGAAACATCAGTGATGAGAGAGAATCACTGACCAGCTGCCTCCTTGCATGCCCTACACTAGGGATTGAGACTGCAACCTGGGCATGTGCCCTGACCCGGAATCAAACTGTGACCTCCTGGTTCATAGGTTAGCACTCAACCACTTAGCCATGCCGCTGGATGGGGGATAATTTTTTATAACATCACATGTTATTTTTGTCATGCTGACCATTAGCCACTGGTCACTTTACATTAGCCACTCTTCATTTTATGAGATATTCAGTCAATTATTTTTCTAAAAGAACTCAGTTCATCCTACTTTTTCCAAGTTCCTAGGTCCTAGAGGCCAAATGATATGTTGGGAAGGAGTTATTTAGGTGCTCAGTTTTGGCACTTATATTATTTTCCCCCACAAAAATTTATTCAACATTTTGTTCAGTACACTGGCAGACAGTAGGTAATATTAAAATGGATATGACATTGTCCCCTGCTCTCTAAAAATGTACAGTTTATTTTGGAGAAGAAAGTTGATCTAAAACTCTCTTCTCTTGATCACTGATAAAGATATTTCTTTGGCACTTATTTCTTCCTTTTATTCATATACTTGTGCATGTACCTTATTACCTGTTCTTAACTGTAAGCTCCTTGAGGGAAAGGGACCATGTCTTTCTCATTTTTGTATCACTGGGAATTTGAAAAATTATGTATTGAATTACTGTATGAACTAATTTATGTGGACATTCTTTTAAGTCCATAAAGTACAGAGATATGTCAGGTGGTATTTTCTAAAAATTAAATCATACCATGTAGTGTCTAAGTGCTGAATGAGAAGCATCAGTGGCAGGGGTGCTGTTAGGACTGATCAGATAATTGAATGGGTACCCCTCCCCTGGGAACTGACGTTCAGATCACTTCACAACCGACCTTCCCTTTCACTTAGATCACATTCCACTTGCTAAGACCATTATCTTTCCCAGGATCCAGACCCGCCCAGAGAGTTCCCCGCCGAAAAAGCCCACCTAGAGTCCCTTAAAACCTCTGACTCCCCATCCTTGGGTGCTGGTGCCATTTTGGGGCTCAGCCCATCTGGTTTTCCAGATGACCTAATAAATTTATAATTCCTTACCACTTTTGGCCTTGTGTGTACCTCCTTTGGCTACCCTAATAGGTGCTAAATTTTATGGGATTTTGGGAGATAACACTGTGGACTGAGAGGTTGGGCAAGACTTTGCAGAGGAGGTGTGATTCAAGCTCTGAAGGAAGTGTAGCTGTTCTCTGTTTAGGAATGGGAACTGTATTCCAGTTGGAGGAAAGAGGTAGTACAATATTAGGGAGTAATATGTAGAGCACTAGGGGCCCAGTGCACGAATTCATGCATCTTGAAAGGAACTGTGGGCCGCGAGGCTGCGGTGGGCACAGGGGCAGGTCTTGGCCCATCCTTTGCACCCCCCCGGCCCCTCCCACTGCAGTCCCTGGTGCCCTCTCTGCCAGCAGCCCCTGCTCCTGCTGCCGCTCCCACGCGCTGACTGCGCTGGCCCCGCTCGCACCTGCTGATGGTGTGGAGCGATTGGGGTCGGCGCCAGAAGTGGGTGTGAGCAGGGCTGGCGCTGTCAGTGGTGCAAGTGGCGGCTGCTGCCCCGATCACCCCTCAGGAGCAGGGGGAGGTGGAGAAGCCCTCAGAGGTGATCGGGGCTGGCAGCCACCACTCGCTGATGGCGCCGAGTGATCAGGACCGGCGCTGGGTACTGGCAGCAGGTGCCAGCGGCGGCTCTGGCGCTGGCAGTGGGTGTGAGTGGGGCCATTGCTGTCAGCAGTTGCAAGAGGCAGCTGCCAGCCCCTATCACCCCTCAGGAGCAGGGGGAGGTGGAGAAACCCTGAGGAGTGATCGGGGCTGGCAGCTGCCGCTTGCACCTACTGACTGCACCGAGCAGTCGGGGCCGGCGCTGGCAGTGGGTGTGAGCAGTGGTTCTGGCACTGGCAGCAGGTGTAAGTGGGGCCGGTGCTGGCGCAGGCGCCAGCAACAGGTGTGAGCGCTGGGCGGGACCACGGTGCACGGGAGCAATGAATTTTCAGTGACCACCAGAGGCTTGCCCTGATGACAACAACTGGCGCCCCGCCTTAGTCTGGCACCCCCACTCACCTGCTACACCATCTTGCTGAGGCCGACACTCGCCATGTCCCGTGCGTGCCCCCTAGTGGTCAGTGCACGTCATAGCAACCAGTTGTTCGGTTGTTCTGCCGTTCGGTCTATTTGCATATTAGGTTTTTATATATATAGATATTTAGAGACTGGTCAATGGGTCAGGTGTGCTCAAGTTGAGGGGATGAGTATGTGTGTATATGTGGTGGTGGGGGTTGAGGGCAAAGGGGGCAAGTTGTGCTTGAGCCTTCTACTTGACGTGTGATTTTTTATTTTATTTAAAAAAAATTTTTTTTAAATTGACTTTCAGAGAGAGAGGAAGGGAGAGGGGGAGAGAAAAACATTGAAGTGAGAGCAAAACATCTATTGGCTGCCTCCTGCAAGCCCCCTACTGGGGATCGAGCCCACAACCCAGGCAAGTGCCCTGACTAGAAATCGAACCGGCAACCTTTCAGTGCACAGGAAGACGCCCAACCAACTGACCATACTGGCCCGGGCTCAACAAGTTCTTTTAAAACTTCTTTGTTTCTTACCTGTAATTAGAGCAAAGGAATTAGACTTGAGTTTGGCTTTAAAATCTGTGATTAAAAAAAAAAAGTCAGGACTTTTAGTTAGTAAGCAGCATTAAGCAAGATGTTTTTTGAATTTAAGTGGGTGGATTATAAAATAAAAGAGGTATTTTAGGGCTTCTGAGAGATTATTGGAAGAAACTAGAAGCAGGTAGGTCAGTTACTAATTTTAGTAGTTTGAATATAAATCCTGACTCAAGAACAGGAAAATGAGATTGATAAGGTTTCCTTCTTGGGTGGGAGAAGCAGAAGGGAGAAGTAAAAATGTTTAAGTTTGAAACTGAATGAACTGAGGATGACATGTAGGATGTTAGGTGTGTCCTGTTATTTTTGTTTGGGATAGGGATTGGGTGGAGAGGATTAAGCCTGGTGGAAAGATAAATTATAATTTTAGACATGTCTAAATCTTACTGGAGGATACAATGATGAATGAGAATAAGATGTACCCACTTTTTTATTTTTATTTTTAAATCCTCACCCGAGGATATTTTTTCCATTGATTTTTAGGGAGAGTGGAAGGGAGAGGGAGAGACAGAGAGAAACACTGATGTGAGAGAGACACATCGATTGGCTGCCTCCCACATGCCCCTGACCAAGGCCAGGAGCCTGCAACCAAGGTACGTGTCCTTGACCGGAATCGAACCTGGGACCCTTCAGTCCGCAGGCCGACGCTCTATCCACTGAGCCAAACCGGTTAGAGCCCGTACCCACTTCTTTAAAGGTGCTCCCAGTGACTATATTAATGCAGAAGTGTCTATACAAAGGACAGTGGACTTTCAGAGGAGGCAGAGGGAGAGGGAGGGCTGAGAGCTTCTGGGATACCTGGAGAAGATGGTGGCTGAGGTGCGTCTCACATGATAAGTAGGAACCCATCAAAGAGAAACATGAAAGTCAGTGATTCTTATGGTGCTATTTCCCTTATTTATGCACCCTTTACCCCTATCTTGTTTGATGTTTAATGGCCATTTCTCTCTCTTTTTTTAAAGGATCTACCGCTACCAGTCTCATGACTATGCCTTCAGTAGTGTAGAAAACTTACTACATTCTCTAGGAGGGGACGACTTCCTTGGGATGCTTAACCGGACATTTCTTGAAACCTTACAGAAAGCAGGTTTTTCTAAGAAATTCCTTGATGAAATGATTGCTCCTGTCAACAGGCTCAATTACGGCCAAAGCATGGACGTCAATGGCTTTGTAGGTAAGCCAAGGCTTGGAAAGGTTATAGAATTGGTTCACAGAGGGGCGTACCTGACGTTATGGTTACTTCTGACCTAAGCCGTGAGTTGGAGAAGACTACCTTTCTCTGTGAAACCTCAGACATTGTTGGCAAAATTGTGTAAATGTAGATGTGCATTTTTATGGGGAGAGTGTCCTTAGTTTTCATTAGTTGAATGGTTCTCAGCTGGAGGAGATTTTGCCCCCAGGGGCCATTTGGCAATGTGTGGAGACATTGGGAGCAGAACTCACCTCATTGGGAAGGGAGAGTGGGTGGAGGGCTCCTTACCGAGCTAGAATTAAAACACTTTTTTTTCCTACTGCTGACAGGGGCAGTGTCACTAGCTGGTGCTGATTCTGGCCTTTGGGCGGTAGAAGGTGGCAATAAACTTGTTTGTTCAAAGCTCCTTCAGGCTTCCAAAAGCAACCTTATATCTGGCTCAGTAATGTACATAGAGGAGAAAACAAGAACCAAGCAGACAGGTGAGCTTGAATTTCTATTTGTTGGTTCCTGATTTCCCCTGTAGAAAATAATTGCTCAGGGAGAAAAAACTCTGTTCCTCCATTTCTCACTCAGTTCCAAATGATGGAATTTTAAATTGTATGTGTTGTGCTATGTGGAAATATTCTTAAATGTACTCAAGTACAGTGGCATGATTCCTTGGATTTAAAAAATTTTATTCTCAAAAGTAAATGTTCCTTATTTTGTACTTGTATTATTTTTATTCTGAGTAGGAAATTGGCCTCAGTTTGGGACAGTTATCCTAATAGGTAAAGTCTTTTTTTTTTTTTTAGAGAGAGAGATAGAAACATCAATTTGTTGTTCTTATTTATGCATTCATTGGATAAAGTTTTTAATTCCTTAGGACTATAAATGATTAAGAAGATATAGAATTTTTTTTTTTTAGAAT
Organism: Myotis brandtii; assembly: GCF_000412655.1. Classification (NCBI taxonomy): domain Eukaryota; kingdom Metazoa; phylum Chordata; class Mammalia; order Chiroptera; family Vespertilionidae; genus Myotis; species Myotis brandtii. Next base: position 2,527,160 of record NW_005359516.1, on the reverse strand, counting down.
TATTTTTAGGAGGCATAAAGTATAGTATGTTAGAAACACTAAAGAAATGTATGCATCCTTATTTCTTCTAGGACACCCCACAAAGATGTATGAAGTGGTCTACCAAACTGGATCTGAGACCCGTTCAGGCTTTTATGACATCGTCTTGGTGGCCACTCCACTGAATCGAAAAATGTCCAATATAACTTTTCTCAACTTTGATCCTCCAATTGAAGAATTCCATCAATACTACAAACAAATAGTGGCAACTTTTATTAAGGGGAAGTTGAATTCAACTTCTTTTAGCTCCAGAGCCTTAGATGAATTTGGTCTCAGTACAATCTTAACCACTGATAATTCACATTTGTTTATTAATAGCATTGGGATTGTGTCCCCTGTAAAAGAAAATAATAATCCTCAACCATCTACAGATGGAGCTTTTGTTTGGAAGACCTTTTCCCCGGAAACTCTTACTAACGAGCAACTTTTAAAGCTCTTTTTGTCCTATGAATATGCTGTGAAGCAGCAGTGGCATGCATATCCTTACTATAAGCCTCCAGATAAATGCCCCCCCATCATACTCCATGATCGACTTTATTACCTCAATGGCATAGAGTGTGCAGCGAGTGCCATGGAAATGAGTGCCATTGCAGCCCACAATGCCGCTCTCCTTGCCTATCATCGCTGGAACGGGCACACAGATATGATTGACCAAGAGGATTTGTATGAGAAACTGAAAACTGAACTATGAGATAACACTTTCATTCCCCCCCCTCCTGGTTCCAAATGGAATATCACTGGCAAAAAAGAACACAATCTGAGCAGAGATGATTTTGAATCAGATATTTTGCCATTATCATTGTTTAACAAGAGTAATCCCAGTGAGTCATGGGAAAATACAAAGGTCTAAGTGTGAAGGTGTAACTATTGTATTTATGCCATCTCCAAAATGTGTGTGTAATTTTCAGAGTACATTTATTAAAGCTGGCGACTGTGAAACAAAGGAAGGACTTAGGGTAGAAGCAAAAGGACAGGGTAGAAGAAGCAAAAGGAGAAAGCCTAGGTGGTACTCTGCTTTGGTTCCCTAGAAACGTTATAGAGGTGAGCCAAGGCAGAGCTGCTGTTAGCTCACCGAAAAGTCAGAAAAAAGGGGCCTGGGAGATGGGTTCAGGGTGTTAGTCCTGGATGAACTGCTGCTGCCCATTGCTCCCCTGGTTGCAAGTCTTGTGGGGACCCTTAGCGTTTAGGAGAGAAAAGTAAAGATGCACACCTGAGATGGAAAAAAAGGCATGGGCGTGTTCCAGAGAGAGCCTGCTCCAAAATTTTGTAACTCTTAAGGTCCATCAACAGTGTTTTCCAAACTTGTCTGATCATAAGAATCATCTGGAATTTGTTAAACATATGGAATTCCCTAGTTCCTCTGGAGAGTCTGATTCCATAGGTCTAGAGGTGAGGCCTTGGATTTTGAATAAAACTTTAGAGCATTTTAAGCTGAACACTTGAGGAAGAACTTAAAGACATATCTTTTAGTTGGGGACTAGTTCATTTGTGCTTACAGCTGGTGTGATCTTTAGTCACATAGTGAAATCTGCTATGGGAGCTGGTATCTTATGCCTGGCTTTAGTAATTTATACCATTTTCCAAGTAAATGTGCCCATTACTGAAGCCTTGACTTTTAGAATGATGCTTTTGATTGCTTCTGCATTTTTTTTTTTTTTTAGGAATGAAATTCAGAAGTCTGAGTAGTATAACTTTAAGATGTCATACAAAAACTCCAGTAAAATGAAAAGCAAATATAGGCTATTGATGTGAAGAAATTGGCCTTCTATTATCAAAACCTCACCAATGGAGCTTTTATATATTTTTACCTTTTAAAAATGTTTTTATTGGTCTTATAGAGAGGGAGGGAGAGGGGGAGAAATATTGATGTGAAAGAGAAACATTGATTGGCTGCCTCCAGCATGCCCCCTACTGGGGATTGGACTCAACTGGGGCACGTGCCCTGACCAGGAATCAAAGCAGTGACCTTCTGGTGCAGGGACAACACTCAACGAACTGAGCCATACAGGCCAGGGCTCACCTATGGAACTTTAAAAAAATACAGATAGACTCCTCCCCACCCCCCGCCCCCCAATTAGAGATTCTAATATAATAGATTGAGGATAGGACCTCACCATTGTAGCTTTTTAAAGTTTCTAATGTGCAACCTGTGTTGAGAATCACTGATTTGGGCAACTGAAATGTCTCCAAAGGGTTTGTAGTGCCTTAAAATTGTCACAAGAAATTCAATCCATAATCAAAGCAGATTCATTTTGTGAAGAATGAGTTCTCAATGAGAAAGCATTGACAGTTTAACAGCAGACAACCGAGACTAATTATTCTAGAGCAATTGACATGAGTAGGACGTTCAGAATGACACCATACTTGATCAAATCCAGCATGTTTCAACTTCTTAAGCTACTGTACCATTTTGAGAAACTGGTTGCTGAAACCTTAAGATGGTAGTCTCAACCTTGACTGCACTTTGAAGTCACCTGTAGGACTTTAAAGCTTCCCAAGGGATTCTAACATGCAGCCAAACTTGAGAACCAGTTCTACATCTACTGTACAATACAAAGATCATGAATGACTGTCAAGGTAGAGATAGAACAAGTAAAAGCTTGTGAATTCAAATAACTTGCAAAAAAGTTAACATGTACTGTTATTTAGTTTGTCAAAGGGTCAGTTTTCTAATTTTATTTTTAAAATGTTATTTTTTTCCACATTGTTTTAATGAAGACAATATGTAGAGAATGTATATGCTACACTGGTACATACTAATTTATCATCTGTAGACTTATTTTGCAATGGGATATATTTTTACTTATAAGAATTTTTTCCAACAGGAAATCTGTTGGAAATTGCTTCCTCAAAGAGCAAAACAGGTTATCTGTATATCAAGCATATTAGTTTTAATAGTTACAGCATTAAAGAATTTAATTGGTTGAAAAATATCAGCTCATTTACTCATCTTTTTACGGAAGAGACTGGTAAAAATGATGCAGAGGCAGGATGAGACAGTTCTGCAACTTGAGTATGCATTGGACTCACCTGAATTTTTCAATAGGTTTGGAGTGGCATATAAAAATTTGCATTTCTAAGTTGCAAGGTGATCTTGCTGGTCTAGGAACCCCACTGAGAACCCATTCTACAATTCAGCTCTATGTGGTTGTAAAAAATCAAACCTATCAACTTCAGTGAAGACTTAAAATGTATTGGAATAAAAATGGAAAAAATTGGAAAATGTTGGACATCACACCAACTCTCAAGTGGTTTGATCCCTCTAGCTGTTTTTTGGCAAAACACATTTCCTATAAGTAGGAATACCATTTTAGAGATACATAAGCCATCCACTGTGTTGTTTTCCAAATACCTTATGTACTCACTTGTATGTACCCCATTCTCTACAGTTTTAAAGTGACTCAAGATTTGTAGGCTTTTTACCAAATCACAAAAAGAGCAGGCCTAAGCATTTGTTAGGCTTCTTAAGGTTAGGTTTATGATATACAGCTTTGTGTAATATAGCCTTCATCAGTTTGTGCACGCTCATACTTGAACTAGATGAATGTATTATGGGCAGTATTATCACTACTCCACAAAGAACAATACACTGGAATATTTTTCTCTGGGTTCTATTTCAGCTCTTGTATTCAAAATATTTTCCCATTTATGTCCAAAATAAACAGCAACATAATTACTTCCTGTTTTCTATTGTCCTCTACTTGGAATGCAAATGTGCTTGGAAAAGCCAGAGTATATCAAAGTTACTACAAGAATTTTGAAAATTATAATTAGTTTCAGAAGAAACCTACTCAGTTTGCAGGTTCTTTTATCTCTATTCAATGTTAAAAGATGGGAAAAAGGCATCCTTTTATATTAATGCATAAAAACCTTTGGGGAAAAAACATCAGTGTTAACTAGGTATAGTTCATATAAGAAAGAGCTAATCTAATTTTTAAGTTCAGAACATCTGAGAAAGCATGTTTTGACCAATACAAAAGTTTATTTAACAAAAGTTCAATGTGAAAATGGACTGGACTCTATTTTTAAATTGTAGTAAAACAGGTGCTATGGAGAGGGGACACGTGGAAGCAGTTGATTTCTCTGGTAACTATAGCCATTCTTCATACTCGTTCCAAGGCTTCTAACATGATGATACTATTTCCTCGTATTACCTAAGAGAAAAGTAAATTTAAAAAGACCACAAGTCATTTAACAGACATACCATGATGAAAGAATTTTCACCAAATCATTAATGGTTTTGCAGTATTAAATATCAGTTTGAGGCTTTTTTCAAGCCACAGGAATACCAAATAACTTGTCTTTTAAACACTCATGAAGTCATATAAGCCCTTTTTAATGAGATGCACGTTATCTAGATCAAAGGCTAACAACTACCCCTTTGAGATATCAAGTCTCCAGTGACTCATTTCACCTCCTCATGGATTTGCTTTTCAAAATGCAGTAATGAAAATATATTTGAAATAAACAGTAACAAATAAGCAGGATGCAAATAACATACCCATCACTGCCCCTAATCCAGTGGTCGGCAAACTCATTAGTCAACAGAGCCAAATATCAACAGTACAACGATTGAAATTTCTTTTGAGAGCCAAATTTTTTAAACTTAAACTATATAGGTAGGTACACTGTTAACTTAATTAGGGTACTCCTAAGCTGGCCTTTGCTAAAAACGTCCTCAATCTGATTGAGGTACGTTCTCTGAGGTCGACCCCTTCCAACTTTCCTATCCACACTCGTCTTGTATACTTGTTTCAGATAGACGAGTGTGGATGGGAGAGTTGGAAGGAGTCGACCTCAGCGAAAGTACCTCAAAACAATGTACCTCCCCTGCGCTGTGTATCCCGTCGCCTGACCAACCGACACCCCCCACTTCTTCTAATGCCACTTCTTCAAAAGACTCGCCCAGGCCAAAAACCGACTTCTGCGCATTGGCCACGAAGTTTCAATCGCACTGTACGTGTGCGCCCGCACGTGGTATTTTGTGGAAGAGCCACACTCAAGGGGCCAAAGAGCCACGGTTTGCTGACCATTGGCTTAAGGGATCCATAAATTAATGGGGAAAAAAGTGCAATAGAATATGCATGTTATTAGTTTTGGGTGAAGATCAATTAGGAAACAAACCAGAATGAAAGTTGTGCAAAGCAGGCTCTAAGAAATGGCATTTTAGCTGAGTTTTGAAAATTGGGTAGATTTTTTTATAAGAAAATAGGAAATTCTGTATCTTATCTGGGGGATAAGGAAAGAATCTAATTGGCAGTAAAAGATTATGAAGGGAAGTGGAAACAAAGATAGTTTGCACCCAATCTTAGAAGGCCTCAAACACCAATCTTAAAAGTGTTTGGAGGGGACCAAGAAACCAACAATGTGCTACTGAAAATTTCACAGTTGGAATGACCAGTTCTGGCAACAGCATAGACAGACCTTTGAACAACACCGGACTGAGGGGGCCAAATGCCCGCACAGTTGAAAATCTGTGTACAGCTTTTGACTCCCAGTCTTACCTCAAAGGGGATCGTTTCCAGGACCCCCTGCAGATACCAAAATCGACAGATGCTCAAGTCCCTTATATAAGAAAGCATACAGATGGCTCTCCACATCCATGGATTCCCAACCACGAAAACAGTATTTTCAATCCACAGTTGGTTGAATCAGTGGATGTGAAACCCAGGGACACTGTGTAGCTACTGAAAAAAATCAGTGTATAGGTGGGCCTGCATAGTTTAAATCCATGTTGTTCAAGTGTTAACTGTATAAGAGAATGGGAGAGAGTTTAGAGGCAAGAAGAGAAGTTATACAGAAAAGGCCCTAGGACTAGCATAGTGCCTGACATAGCCAGACACTTATGAGAGCACAGATGAAATGGCTAGTAACTGAGTTCAAGAGCGATAGAAAAATAAGTCAAACTCCAGGGCAAGGCTTTTGTGAATACAGGGTTTAGCAAAAGTAGGTTTACAGTTGTGAGCATGCAAAACAGAGTTTATTCTTGTATAACCTAGATCAGGTCACACCCAGATCAGGTCAAATAGAAGCTCAAGGAGAATGTACCTGAAAAGGTCAATTTACAGGAAACTTGGGGGAGTCTTATACCTAGAGACTCTAAGCTGTTTTTCCAGCCCTGATGATGGACTTTTCAAAATGCAGTAATGAAAATATATTTGAAATAAACGGTAAAAAATATTGGAACAAGTCATTAAAAAAAAATTACACCGCCAAAACCGGTTTGGCTCAGTGGATAGAGCGTCGGCCTGCAGCCTGAAGGGTCCCAGGTTCGATTCCGGTCAAGGGCATGTACCTGGGTTGTGGGCACATCCCCAGTAGGAGATGTGCAGGAGGCAGCTGATCGATGTTTCTCTCTCATTGATGTTTCTGACTCTCTCTCTCCATTCCTCTCTGTGAAAATCAATAAAATATATTTTAAAAAAAATTACACCCCTCTATTGCTCAAACTATAAAAGGGGGTAAGGGGAAAAAATCAAGTCTAACAACTAGAAACTCTTATCACCTCATAGAGGTTTCTACGCTCTATGATTTGCTAAAGCTAAGTTGTCCTTTTTGATTCAACTTTCCCAAGAAACTTGGACTTACCACTTAGTGGGTATATTGTCCTGTGCTGGGCAAAGAGAGGGATTCAAAGTCTGGGTCTTGCTGAGAAACATCAAAAATTGAACCCACAACCTTGACATACTGGGTCGACACTCTAACTGAGCTACCCGGCCAGGGCTTACCTTGACTATTTTTAAATTTGGGTGTGATAAACTAGAAATCCAGGTTAATTATATACACAATTAAAAATAAAATTGTGATCTTCGGACTGGCAGATATGCATCAAATGGGCACTTGTTAAAAATGCATCAATTGATGCAAAATTGATGCTTATTCCAAATGGGCACTTGTTAAAAATCTCAGGTTCCACCCCCCATCTTATGAGTTAGGATCTGTATTTTTACAAGATTATCTGAGAATTCATAAAGATGTTTTTTTTAGATATTTTATTTCTATATTTATTTATTTTTTAGAGAGAGGAAGGGAGAGGCATAGAGAGATAGAAATCCAATGAGAGAGAAAAATCATCAATCGGCTGCCTCCTGCATGCCCCCTACTGAGGATAAAGCTTGCAACCCAGGCATGTACCCTAACCAGGAATTCAAATGGTGATCTTTGGTTCCTTGATCGATGCTCAACCACTGAAACACGCAGGCCAGGCCATAAGCATGTTCTTAACCTTTACTACACATTAATATTTTAACAAAACAAAACAAAAAGCACCACTAGGGATAGCTTCAATTGTTTTGGGGTAGAATCTAGTTCTTGTTTTTTTGGGAAAACTCAGGTGATTGTAAATGCTCTGCACCAGTGGTTAATCTTCACTTTACATTCAAATCATCTGCAGAACTTAAAAAACAAACAAACAAAAACCAAACCCCTCTAAGCTACATCCCAAACTAATCTGATTCTAAGATGCAATTAAGATGCAGACCTACTGCTCTCTAATAAAGATTGACTATGGGCTTCTATTATAGAATAAAGCTAAGAAAAAAAAAAAAAAAAGACTTCCAACAGCTATTTCAAGTCCAAGGACCTCTGAGGGTTCTATGTAAGATGCAAATCTAACTTGCCAGGTAAGTGCAGATCTAACTTAAAGGTAACTGGAACAGTTGAATGACTGCCAAGTGTTAAACTCAAAGGAAGATGGAAAGTCTAATGTTGCCTGTAATTTGCCTAACTTCAGTTTAGTTCAAGACTTTGATAGAGGAAAATTGATGCTTATTCCAAATGAAAAATAAGTCTCTTAAGAGAAATGTCACATCTTTACTTACCACCATTCCAATATTGTTCTGTTGCCCACCAGTTGCCATCTCCACACATTCATCTATCACAAGATTCATAAAGGGATCAAATCCCCGTAATATTCCTTGGACATGTCTGCCACCATTTAATTTCACTATAAAAAAAGGAAAATGAAGTTTTAATAAAACTGGGCATTAACTATCAAGTATTCATTAAAAATTAGATGGAGCCCAGCTGATGTGGCACAGTGACTGAGCGTCCACCTATGAAACAGGAGGTTCCGGTTTGATTCCGGTCAGGGTGTGTGCCCAGTTTCCGGCTTGCTCCCCACTGTGCAGGAGGCAGCAGACCAATAATTCTCTCTCATCATTAATGTTTCTATCTCTCTCCCTCTCCTAAAAAAAAAAAAAAAAAAAAAAAAAAAAAGAAATTAGGTGGAGTAAAACCCAGGTACATGAGATGTGCAATCCACTATCCTTACTATATGCTAAGCACTGGGCTAAACATTTTACATTTACTTCCACATTCAAACTTACAAGAATCCTGTAGAATTATCCCAACTTTTTACGAGGGAACTGAAGTATAAGGCTTTTAAAAGTAACTGGTTCAAGGTTATACAGCTATTGTGTGGTAGGGCTTGGATTCAAACGGAAAGTTGCTTACCTATCTCTAAAGCCATGATCTTAACCCCTACAAACTTCAAATACTATGCAGGTCAGATTTTTAGTTTTTGTCTATGTTCTTTGTTTAAAAAAAGATAAAATTTCAAATATCACAAAATAGAAAAATCCTGTTAATTTTGTGACAGTGAGGGAGGGCTTATATAAACTTTTGAAAAGTCTGAAGTTCTGTGCAATTTATTAAATTGCAAAAATTAGGCAAATAAAACTGTCTAGTTAGGATTTTGCTAGACCTGCTTCATACGTCAGAGGCTCTGTGTGCTTTGAATCTTTATAAAGTTGCTCCAAACACTGTATACTGCCAAGACATTTGTAAAGACCAACTGAATAATTAAAAACAAAAAAGAAAACTTACATGACAACTTCTTGTCCATAAATCTGAAATAGCAAAGAGATAAAGATTATAACTACTAAAATTATATTTACACAATAGGAATAACGAAATTTAGTACTTATACAAAGCAATGTATTTTAAGAAGAAGCAAGATAATAAATAAAATGGAATAGGTTTATAATAAATTAATGTACATTAAATTGAGTCTTTATACTGACGTGAATTACAAAAACACTCTCGTTGTTCAATACTGACCTAATTTCCTATGGCTGGATTTTATAGCCATAATAGAATAACAAATATTTTATTTTATTTTGGTTATTTCGAAAACCAAACAAAATTTTGAAGAAATTAGAAGTTGTAATCAAACCACATCCAATCCAATAGCTATATTTGAGACAATAAGTGGTGTTTTGTTTAATATTAAGGTTTTATTCTTCAATACATAATGATAGTTTAGCAAAATAATTGCATATTTTGAAGATTTAAACAATTTAAACCAGAAAATCCCATCTCAGCAGAGTACAATATCGGATCTAGTACAGGATGATTAACAAAGGGTTCGAGATCTTCAAGTCACGGGGGAGAGCGTGGGGGAGACGTGGGGCCTCGGCCAAATCGGGGAAAGCCAGGGGCCTAAGCTGCCTTGGGTAACCATGCCGACCCAGCAAAAAATGCGATTTCTGCGCGGGTTCAGGCCCGGAAGCGTGGGACCCTGGCTGGGACCTGCGCGGCCGAGGACCCGAATGCGCACGCCAGGCGCACTGACGGGAAATGGAGGGGCATACAAAGAAGCCGCCAATCACCCGCGGCCCCCGCAGATACTTACTTTTTTAACTCGGGAGGGTGAGCTTTGCTCATGGTGGCGAAGCGAGCTCAAAGATACTTCCAAACGGAATTAGGGGCAGCTCTGGCGCTCCCGCGGTAGGCCCGGCGTTTTGCGTCTGACTTCACCGATCCGTTAGCCAATCGGTTGCCGGCAACTTTCACATTTCACCTCGCGATACTAAGGGGAAGCCTGAGCGTGTAGACTAGGCCCGAGCTTCCGGTTGCGTCGCCAGCGATTGGCCAGGGCAGAGGGGTGTGGCCTCGCGAAGTCCTTGATTTCATTTTCTCTTCCGTAAGATTGAGATATAGGTCCCGACTCTACTTTTTAATATATTTTATTGGTTTTTTTACAGAGAGGAAGGGAGAGGGATAGAGAGTTAGAAACATCGATGAGAGAGAAACATCGACCAGCTGCCTCCTGCACACTCCCCACTGGGGATGTGCCCGCAACCAAGGCACATGCCCCTGACCGGAATGGAACCCGGGACCCTAGAGTCCGCAGGCCGACGCTCCATCCGCCGAGCCAAACGGGCTAGGGCAGGTCCCGACCCTTTTAAACAACACCAGTTAATCCCTAATTTTAGTGGATCGCGTCGTTTATTTTATTAACATCTAGCAAATGAAAATAAGCTCTAGATAGGTGGGCCCCTGATAATTTTTTGGAATGTATTCCCACAGCATATTGCTTGCTAAGCCTGGGGTTCCTTTAACATCGCAATTAGTGACCTCTGCACCAACAAGTAGGGTGACATGCCTCAATTTCCAATAATTTGAATCCAGAGCCCGGAAGTAGATTCCCGATGGGATGGTCTTGCTATTCTTGTAACACTGCCTACGGATCCCTACTTAAATGTGAAATGTACCTTGATCCCATACATAAAACATGAAGCACAGCACACAAACTCTCCGAGGTATTGATTTTCAAGTCAAAAGTGTTAAGTGTAAAAAGTAGTCTCTGACTTGTTCTCAGTTAACTTACCCAAAATAGGGGAATCCACATTAATGAATGAAATACAATAGGGATTAGAGAAGACTTGGACCAAAATAGAAAAGCCTTGGTGATTCTAAGTACTGGCTGGTTCTCTTAAAATTGAATTCATTCCTAATATTCAGGAATGGCTCTACAGGGGTGGGCAAAAATAGATTTATAGTTGTGAGTACACGAAACAGTCTTTATTCTTATATTATTATTTATTAATTATTGTATTTTCCATATGAACTGTAAACCTACTTTTGCCCACCCCTGTATTGAAATGCCAATGATAGTAAAGACTTAGTTAAACGAATATATTTTGTATTCTCTTGGTACTCAAAATCCTAGACACTGCATCTTCTCTTGAGGGGTCATAACAGTATCTTTTCTACCTCCTGCTGTTAGTGTTTAGTTGAAACTAGAAACCTGATATATTAGTAGATAATGAATCTTTTTTTTAGTTTTATAGTTTCTATCTTTTTACTAGTACATTAATGGACTTAAAGTAAAAGTGCCCTAGTCTGCCCTTGAAATTTTTCCCATTTACAACAACCAGGTCCTGCATCCAAACCATAACACATAATTTTCACTCTTCTGGACCTCATAAGAAACTTATTTCACACATTACAAGGAAAAGCATTCTTAGAAAGTTATATATTCACTGCCCAGATATAAAAAACACAATAGTAGAGGAAAATTAAACCTTATTTATATTTTAAAACCAGACCATTAGGAAAATATATCACAGTCTTGAAACGGCAAACAGACAAGCTATTTTATCATTTCAAGTAATAAGTTGGTAAAAAGACAGCAGCTCCTTATCAAAACAGTAAGGTGCCAGAGCTGGGGTAGGAACACTGTATGTTGCAAAGGGCCCGGCAAAAGTGGTATTTGGTAATGGGGGGCTGCCCTTCTTTTTTCTCCCTTGCTCTTCCTGTTGCCAAAAGATTGTCTCAGTAGGGCTCTGTTATTTGAGGCGGCTACGTAAGCAATACTGGATTCAGGTTTCATTCCTGAAAACCAGGTTTTTCCCAAATCCAGTACTTCATAACTCTTAATGAAGCAGCAACAGTTCCTCTCTCACTGTTTATTCCTGGATATTGGTATACAGCACAATCAAAACCCTCTTGCCCTTCAAGGTGGAGGACCACGGCAAGATTGTCCCGTCACTGCTGCAGACGGGCTTAGGACCCATCACGGCAGCCAGTGAGAAGGAAGGTCTGCTTCCATGTCCAGGGTGACATTGCCTCTCATGTTTCTGTAGGGTTTCCGAGCTGGAAGGTGTAATGTGTGAGCACTTAAATGCATGTCCACACCTTGGACAGAAACGATATCTATCCAAAGGAACCTTTTCAAGTTCTTATCCAAACTCCCTCCCTCAACTCCACATCTTAAATGAACTTTATGCCCTTGTACCTAAAACCAAACCAAACAAAACAAATACTCAGAAACCGTTTTTCCACTTCTCAATTAGTAACCTCATGGGTTTTGTTTCACAGCTTATGGACAATGGTGTGGTAATGCTTCTGGTAAACAGGAGGTTGGCAACAAACAGAAACACCTCTCCTCCCCTCCCACCAGACCACTGGCAGGTTAGAGGACACTGTCAGCTTGTCGGTACCTCAGAGGGCTCTGGCTTCATATGAGGGAAATGCCTGCTGCCAGGATAAGCATTTGCCACATAAAATTTAGGCTCTCAAAAACTCTCTGACCCAAACTTTAGCACCAGTTTTTTCCCCCATTTCACTTTCTAGGATTAAAACATAAAAGAACCCTGTCCAGAGGCAAGTGACACATGCCTTAAACTTGCTGCCATCCTTAATTTCTTCATCCCTAAACTGCTTAAAAGACCAACATTCGCACTCTTCATTTTAAACAGGTTCCTGCCCTCAGCCTCCATGGCCAATGGCAAAGACTGCTATTTCTGAATGGATGAGAGAGACTCCTTCATCTTCTTGGTCAAGGTGGGAATGAGGTTCATATGGTCATCTACGCACTTGGTCACACAACTCTCCAGCTGCCGCTTCACCTGACGCTCTTTACTCCCTGCATCTATGGAGTCTTTGGCTTTGTCGTTGCAATGCATGGTGCACCGGGCCAGGCGGTCCTGTGGCAAGAAGGAAGAGAACAGAGAAGGCTAAGAAGTTGGCCTCTATTTACCGAGTGCTTATCACGTGCCAGGCCTTGTGCTACATACAGGTAAGTCCTCACTTAATGTTGTCATGGAACTGCAGTGAAACGATGTATAACGATACCAAGTTTACCATAGGCTAATTTGTATACAGGAGTCAAGTTCCTCTGGTTTCTTATCCATGTTATAACAAATGACGTTGTTTGAAGACCTGCTGTGTTTTGGCTTGACATGTATTATCCTGATGAATTAAAGAGACCCTATGGTGAAATTAACCAGGATTATCCTGATTGAAACAGAGGGTGGCACCAGAAGGGCCCAGACAAAGCATTACTAGAAAGCAGGTAAATGACAGAATAAATTGTACAGAAGCCCTTTCCAGGAAGTGAGAAGTAACTAGAGACCAGTTACTCAATTACAGAAAGACTTACACACATCTTGATTATTTAATGTCTGTCCTTGCTATAGAAAAACACTCAACAATTACTTATTGACTATCTTCTGTGTGTCAGATACTCTCCTAATGGGGGATACAGCAATGAATAAAACAGATAAAGTCCTTGCCCTTATAGAACTTATATTCACTAAGGGTAGATAGACCAACAAAATAAATGAGTGGAGATGTTGAGGAAACCGCTGGATATATGAATTTGGAGATCAGGAGTGGAGTTGGTCTAAAGATATGTAGTTGTCAGCAAATAGATGATAATTATAACCATGAGACCAGAGAACTAGATAGAAAAAAGGTTCAAGAACAGCCCTGGGGAGTCCCATGTTCAGAGGCTGGAAAGGGGAAAAGCCGGCAAAGGGGGTCGTAAAAGGATGGCTAAGGAGAGAGGTAGAAAACCAGGAAAGTGAGGTGTCCTGGTAGCCAACTAAATAAAGCATTTCAAGGAGGGCAAAAGTGATGCACTGTGTAAATGACGCAGATAAGTTGAGTGAGATGAGGAATGAGAAATGACCACTGGATTTAGCCCAATGGAGAGGAGTAGCAAGAGCAGTTCTGGCACAGGAGAAGAGTAGGCCTTAGTGGAGAGGGCTGAAATGTTCTACAGCAGTTCAGGAGTCAAAATTTCAAAGACCCTATTTATAAAATTAGGTGTCAAAATAAACACAAAAATCTTTTGGATTTTCATGATTTTGGAGACATTATTCTTATCAGCAATTTTAAATAATTTTATGTAGCAGAATATAAAAATGTATCACATTAGATATAATTTATCCATGTGAACAGAATCCCAGACTATGAAGAACTGAATAGAAATGGGCCCTGCTTCCCCCAAGTTCCAGAAAAATATACTCAGAGGAGGGGAGTAAAATGAAGTTGTGATTACCCTTTGCTCCAGACAGGGATTTGGGGGACTCCTAGTGACCTCAGCGGGGCTTGTGAGGCAGGGAGTCAGCAATAATAACGCTTCATATAAATGACTGCTCTTTAGTGACATGGGGGCTACTTTCTGTGTGTAGCAAGTAGGGGCTACACCCAGAGTGTGTAAATCCATAAGATGATGGTAGGATCTTGCTCTAATCTGTACGCTTTAAGACTAGTCTATTCCACTTTCCTGGGGATTCTGCTATTATATGAATGAATGAATATATGTTTTAGAAAGATCTGTACTATACATACATATTATATTTGGTAACTACAGAAAAAAAAAAGCATAGGGCTCTTGGTTACGAACTCCCTCCGTAACTCATTGTTTCTATGGGAAATAAGCGCTCGATCTCCAGTATTGTGTCCAAAATTTCAAACTCTGTGAAGACTGGTTGACCGTAGCACTGGGATATTGCTCACCTGGAACTTCTCCAACTCGCTGGTAACCAGGGCCTGGGCTTGAGCCAGAGGTGCGTGGCAGCGCTCAATGCACTGGTGCACCTGCTGCATGGACGCCTGGCTGTCCTCACAACAGTCAGCGCTGCACCGGAACATGAGGCCCTGGGAAGGGAGGGCAGAGAGAGGTCAGGTAGGGACAGAGATGACCAATGAAGTGCAACAGGGGTTAGGGGGAGGGTCTACATATTTGCACCTCTCCTCAGACCAGCCATCGGGATGTTAAGACCACAAACGGGAAAACTATCCTCAGTGCCTCGCAGAGTGTTTCATAGCCTTCTTGCTTCTATCTCAGTGGCAACTGTTGCCTCCAGGGCTGGGTGGACACGGAGGTGGCGGTGGGTCAGAGGAAGCCAAATTCTGAAAACCAGGTGCCTATACCACAGAGTTCAGAGGCCAGCAACCTAGTAATTTAATCTAAGTTGCACCAGGGGGCAACCCATCCATTAATTAATGGCAAGGGAAACTCACAATCCTGTCAGGGAGGCAGGACCAACACCACAAAATATCAGGGGATCAAAGCGGAACAACATATAAACCAGCGCTTGGTGCCCCGAGACCTGGCCATGACCTGGCCACCGAGGGGCGGAGCACTCTCGCCTTTCCGTCCCTCACCTGGGCTGGGCTTTCCCCGCGGGCAGCGCCCGTGCACAGGGGGCCGGGCCGGAGGGGAAGGTGGCGGGGCAACACCTCACCCCGGGGCTCGCTAACCCTGGTCCGGCCCCCTTCACCCCCGTGCAGGCCGGGGCGATAAACGGCCTTGAGCCTGGCGAGGACGCACACATTTCAT